>NC_044277.2:57351591-57714091 GCF_004027225.2 Strigops habroptila | reverse complement strand
TTCTAACACCGTCTGGTGTCATGGTCACCAATAAAACTCAGGCAGGTGAGGGAAGTTCGCTGTGGACGCCACTGTTTGGGGACTGGTTGGGCGTCAGTTGGTTGGTGGTGAGCTGTTGGGGTTTTGTAGATCACTATTGTTTTTTTCTTGGTTTCATTAATTTTCCTCTTTATAATTTTTTTTGTGGGATTTGTTGTTTTGTGTTTTTAATTTTTAAATTGTGTTTATCTCTACCCATGAGTTTTCTCACTGTTACTCTTGTGACTCTCTCCCCCATACCATTGTTGGGGGAGTGAGGGAGTGGCCATGTGGTTCTTATCTGCCTACCAGGGTTATATCACGACAGCTGCATTGCACTGACAAATAGATGATTGCTTTAATAGACACGATTATCATCACTGCCATAATTTCCTTGAACAGTAAAGGAAATTTCAAACAGTACATTCAGGGCTGAGTTTGTTCCAGAAATTCCTTGTGGATGTTAAGATAATTTTGGAGGAGTTATGCAGACAAGGAGGCATACTTCAGTCCAAAGGTTCAGGAGAAGTAGTTCTCCCACTAAGATATAAAACTGATATTAAAGATATTAAAAATATTAAATTATCATCAATTTAGATTTCACAGGAATGATATTAGAAAATGAAGCTTCCAGAGCCACACAGACTTTCTTGCCTTAGTTCTCTCCTCAGCCAAGCTATCCTTAAACCATCTACCTTTGGCTAAAGTCATAATACTCAAGCTTTCCTGAAATAAAGCTTCTAGAAAGCATTCATCATTTGGTGACGTTTCTCTATAATGCAATCATCTAAGATGGATGTTTAGTATAACATTCTATTGCAATCCAAAGCTCAGAAAAAACATGATGCTCCTGCATTCCCAGCTACCTTCTCCTTGCAAAGAAGCACTGATCAAATAATTATTTTTTTTTTCAGTGTGTGCCTTTTTTTTTTCTTCATTTCAATATTTAAAACTACCTACTTTTCCCAATTGTTCGAAGCAAAGCTTATAATACTGTTTTGTAATTTCTCCCTTAAGGAATTTTTGTGCCAAGCCATAAATTGAAGTGGAAAGAATACAGTGACAAGAAATTTGGAATCTAAGTCATAAAGGAAAAATAAGGTTCAAAGTCAGATTTTCTCCATGTTCATAACTGTGGTGTAACTGGGCATCAGAGCAGGGGCTCTGTACACACACAATGCACTAAGTCATTATTTCCCTGGTCCAGAAACAACCCAGATGGTCTCTGCAGAGACATTGCATAGATATAATGGTTGGCTTGAGATAAGGGACCCACTTATCTCAAGTGACAAGGTGATTGACTCACTTCCCAGCCTCCTTCACAACGTAATATTTGACTAATTGCTACAGGAACTCTCCAGCTGGGAATTTTGGAAAGATCTAGAGATTTCTCCAGGCAGCTTCTACTGTGCGTAAACCCATTTGTATATTTAAATATGCATATTAATATTCTGGGCAGAGACTCAGACTGTCCCAGGGAACCTCGTGGTTCAGAATCGTAGAATTGACCAAATTGTACGTAACTGTAAGTACAAACTGTTATTGCAGATGCAGAAATCATAAAATAAGTCAGTCTTTCGTACACAGGTAAGATAATTAGGAGATATTTTATATTTAGATGAAGACAATCAATGGTGAGGGATTACAGGTGTTGCTGGAATGTTTATGTAGGACCATGGGCAGCTGGAGTACAAGATCCGAGTAGAAAAGTGATTCAGGGAGCCTATCCTGATACAGTGGAAGATGCTGTTACACAGACCCTTGCAACAGAGATTTCTATTACTATCTAGACAGCAACAAACCATTCTTTTTGAAAGATTTGGTCCCCTGTCTGAACACTGGCTTATGCAAAGGTTCCCCCAAAAATGGAGCGGTTTTTAACATGCTCTCCATGTATACACAGTAGTATAGAATTTAATTAGGAAGAGGTGAATTTAAATTTCATTTCTGTTCCTTTGAAAAAAAAAAAATTGGAAAAAATATTGGGATAAAACTGTAAATATTTGAAAAGTAAGACTGAAAAGCAGACAACTCTACCTTGAAGGGACTGTCTAATATTTCCTATTTTTTTCTAGAAAGTATCTTTATGATTAAATGCATTTCCTGATCATAAGAAGCCTCCGCAATTTGTTTATTTTATTTTTAGATCTCCTTAATAACACAAATATAGTAAAGTTAAATCTTTTTATAATAGCTGATACTATGATATATGTGTGTTTTAGGAAATGTAATAACAACTTGCTTCATATGCCCTTATTAATACACAGGTGACTTCAATTAATCAGTTAAAACATTGGTACATGCAGTATTCTAGATGTAGGGCAAGTGGAAAGAGAGAGGGATCTATCATTTCATTGACCTTCTTGGCAGGTGGATAAGCTTTCATCAACTTTCTCATTAGTAACAACTGACTGATTGACTAGGTTAACCCAAATAAAAGAGCAAAAACCAAACAGATCATTTGTATATTATATAAATGACATTCATAATCCACCATTTGGTATTTCTATGGGAAGTACCATAACACAGTTTGACTGCTTTTATATTCACTAATGTTACAAAGACAGCAACCGTGTTCACCTCCAATATTTTAGTGGTACAGTTTATTTATACTTTTCTATGAGTGCAAATCATAACTGCCTAAGAAAAAAATAAGCCTTAGGATGATATGTGAAGGAAAATTAACTGATTGATGAAGAAAGAACATCCAAACAATATTCTACCTCACCTAAAAATTTAGGTTAAAATACCCACATTGCATAAATCTCCAATGGTTAAACAATGTGCCCTAGCTGGGTCAAAGGCAATAAAAAGAGGCAATTCATTTTAAGATCACAAGGTCATAAAAACATAGGGCCAGAGGGAGCTCAGGAAGCTCCCTGTAGGTGTACGACAGTTATAGATTTTATAACCAAACCATACATACAATCATTGTATAACAATGTATACAAACATTGTATTGGTTATACAATCGTATAACCAAATGCTAAAATGCAGATTATAAACTTTTTTTATGTATTATTATTACAACATTGAACCTAATTTCACAGTCGTGGGACCAGAAGATTGAGAAACTCAGTTCTCTCCATTTCCTTTTTCCCTGTAAGGGAACAAGCTGTAGTAAATTCTGCCTTAGCATACTTCCATACCACCCACTTACTAGTTCCATGAGCTTCCCAGTGTGTGGAAAAGGGAAGGAAACAAAATATCTTTTTTCTGCCCTATTCCTTTCTTTCTCTAGAGATGGTGTAAACAGGTCACAGGCATCTCCTTTCCTAGAAAATCTTCCTTAAGCTGTTATCAATCAGTGTTGTTATAGGGAAATTAAAAGGAATGTATGGGTTTTCTCTCAGTGTAAAGTCAACAGCCAGTTCTGGACTAACTTTAGGATGATTCCCAATGCAAATTTAATGTTCACCTCTTGTATATTACACTACATTATTCCATACAGAATAACTCAACTGCATGCAACCAAAGTGTTACACGTAAAGGCTTTTTAATATATTCAGACAGACATGTTGCCAGTGCACCACCAGGCCTGACTATCCCTGTCCAGTCCTCCTAGTGCATCCCCATGCCCCATATATTTATATATATGGCTATGCATATGTTTGGCATAATCCCTCTATAATCATGAAATTTAACTGCATCTGGAAGCTTGCTTGGGAATGGAACTGAGTCATCTTTTCTCATTATGGACATTGCAAAACACATTATAGATTTTTCTATCAAAGGAAGGTTAATTGCAAACATTGTCATTACTACATTCTTTAAGTGCATTGTATCTGCCACTAAACTACACTGTGACTCAGAAAATCACCTGCATATTCATAGATACAAATTCTGTGCTTGTTAAACTGTGCTGAATTCAACTGCAGTCTGTAACACAGTATGCTTGGGCGTCAATTCTAACATGTTGTTGTGCTCCACATCTATGCTGCCTGGCTACAGGATCTTTGCTGAGATTTTTCACTGCAAGTATATGAAAAAACCAAGATATATATAATTTCTTATTATATAGTGAGAAAGTGAAGTTGGATATAAACTAGGCACACGAAAAAGAAGATATAAACTAATGATCCAAGCAGCAGATTAACTAGGTGATCTTAAGGTCCTTTCCAACCCTAACCATTCTATGACTCTATGATTAATGTGTTGAATAAGGAGGTCCCAGATTAATGTGTTGAATGAAACATTGTACTAATGGTTAATTGTTGCACATTCAGCACACGCCGTATATTGTGCTGCCTGTTTCCAGATGCTGATACACTAAGGATGAGTAGGCAAAACCCTGCTTTCTGTGTTCTTTCACTGTTTAATATATAGTTCTCCAGCTTTGCAGAAACTGTCACAGAAAAAACAAGTACATAAATACAAAGAAGTTTGACTAAATCATAGAGGACATGATCTCTTACATTTACTGTTTATATAACTTTGAACTGATTACATGGCAGCTGAACTTGTCATTTGTAAGTGCTATACTAATGTTTGATAGCTGCGCTTTTACCGATCTGTTGGTTTCTAATTTTCTAATTAATTGTCTTCATAAATTTAAAATAAATGCTTACTGGAGACATTTCTGCTTAGGTTGCTTCAAATCTAAGAACTCATTCTTACCCATATTAATATTTTACTGATTATAGCTGTATTTTTAGATGCCATTTTGAGACCTGGGCCCAAGAGGATAAGTTAGCAAAGTGGATTAGTAAGAAGGGATCTACATATTTAACTTACTATACAGTCTGACTTTATTTCCAATAAAGTTCTGTCTTTCCTGTATGTCTTAAGCCTTCTAGGGATGTCTAATAATGATGTCTGAATGTTGAACACTAACTTATTCAAATGTGGATTATCATTGAAACTGCCATCCTCGTCTCAGTATTAAGATTTTTATAGTTTAACCTATGCTTCCAAACAGGTGTCCCCTGCAAAACACAGCCTAAAATAATATGTGCAATACTATGTTTCTGATATGTAATTAGTAACCACAATATAGAATTTAGCATTGCCTATCATGTTGCTGTCAAAAGAAGAAGATTAGGAAAACACTGTGAAAATTACTGAGAATTTCATTATGATTTCAAAATTGAGGGCCTACACTGTATTCATAAAATGCAGCTGCTTAGATAATTGCTATTTCTTATTTTTTACTCTGCTGTCATACACAAGGGACATCTGCAGTACATAATAGTGTATTTATGCATCTTTGGATGCTACGTCAACTGAAGTTTTGAAAACATGGTCATATAAACAAATTATCCCCCTGAAGGATGAGTTAGTATAATTTATATCAACATGCACTGAAGTCCATATACTGTTTTCCTGTGTAAGTGGAGTAAGTGAATGTTTTTCTTGTATTTGTCATGCCAGTGTTCTGTTTTAGAGAAGTATAACTCATCCCAGCCAAAACTGAACCAGTAAAAGTTTGTTCCACTACCAATATAAATGAGTCAATTTTGTTAATCCTTAATAAATAAAACCCAAGGTGTTTATCTAGTACCTTCACTTGACAAGATATTTAGAAAAACAAAACAAAACAAAAACAACTCAAAACAAAACCTTGCTACACAAACCTAATATACTTTTCTCTCACAGTTCAGAGCATTTATAGTTCCATACTTCTGCACTGAAAGTTGATATTTGATGAAAAGCTAGGCAGGTGAAGAAAAAGCCGATACTGCATAAAGGCACAGGGGAGAATAAAAATTCCACTTCTGTAGATTCTGGTATTTAATAGTGAAAAAGGCTGCATCCACAAATTACCTTCTCATGGCATAAAATTGTTTCAGCAGGTTTTATATAAAATATTTTTTTTTGCTCTGAGCATATAACTAAATTTTGTGTTCATAACTCTAACTCTGTGTGTAAAACTTTTTTCTAAATAAAAATGACACATAAATTATAATACGTAAAGTTCCAGTATGACATAAAAGAGAAATCTTTAGCTGGGAAGATGTAGACACAAACATTTCACTGCTGCAGTTCCCTCATTAACACACCTGAAAAATTTGCCTAGACCAAATGAATGTCCCCCACAAAATAAATTTGTCAGATGTGTCAGCATTTTTTACAGTCTGCTTCTACCTGAAGTGCAACCCTTCAGTACCTTTCAGTTTTTGTAATTTCACTTCATCTAAATCAAAGCTGTGCTTTCCATATTTGCTAGTTGCATTGAAAAATCCCTTTTAACATATTTAATGTAGTTCATGAAACAATGCACTGTTTGTCATGTGGTCAACTTTTATGAAAGTCTATATATATGCTACTTATATATTTAATTACATCACATTTTCAGTTTGACAGAGCGCTTTTAAGATATTTCTAGTCTTTAAGACTGCATACATATCCCAGGAGACCAGAATGCCCATATGCAAGAGAGTGTACGCACCTTCACCTCTAACTTCTCAAGACTGTGAAAGGTAGACTTAAGCAGTGACCAGATCACCTCCTGTTGAAATCTACTAGTTGCATTCTGAAATAACCTGCTGTATCGTGTCTGTTTTATGCACGCTATAGCCCCACTACAGCACATTATTACTAGTGCCCACCAAAATCTGGCCATTACATCTTGGGGAAAAGATACCTGTATTTCACTTTAAGCTACCACTCTTCTCTAATAAAACTATTTCCTTTTCTTTTTATAGGTCTCAAAGACAGCTCATTGTAGAATTCCTCCTGTGTAATAAACTGATTAATGAAAGAAACCTTTTTCTTTTTTTCTCCTCTCATTTTTTCCTTAACCTTCTCATGATAGATACTGAACTGAATTCTGTCATTACTATCAGGTACCTACTGCATAGGCTTTATTCAGACAAGTCTTTCAAAGTCCACCTACACAATCACTTTCTTGTCAGAACATTGCTGAACCTCACATATTCTCTCCTTCTCTCTTCCTACATTCACTTTCATAATGACTAATTTTCAGTGCACAGCCAAAATATTTTTAACAATTCTAATCTTTATTAGTAGCTTCATTTTACAACTGGAAAATGTAGTTGTTTACAGTCAGAAAAGTAGGGAACAAAGATCTCTGAAAAAATATATTGGTCTCACTTTTCAATGAGTTGACAAAAAGGAATACTTTTTCTTTCAAGTGGCAGGAATACATTCACTATGTGTACATATAACAAAATCTTTGGGCTTACCAATAAACTACTGTATAGGCATGTGTGTTTTACAACCATTAGTACATACTAAAAGATAGAGAAGAATGAGAAGCTTGGGCCAAAAGTAATATAGTGATGTTGGATTTCTGGAGAGTCCTGGTATCAGGAAACTACATTCATTTCTTCCTTCCTGCTACAAACTAAACAACCTCAATTTATCAGATCTCTCTTTGTACATCACATTTCTTAGAGCTCTGGCCATTCTCACTGGCTGAACAGGACAAAGCACTCAAGCTCAGGCATTGCCAATGTTTCCTAGAGCACAGGATTTTTCATTCCAGGGAGGGGTTTTTCCTTCTCTGCAACAGTGTCATGAGTCAAGCTTTAGATTGCCATTCAGTATAGCCTTCCTACCCTTTTCTGAAGAACAGATTCCTAACATGCTGCTGCCTTTCTTCACTTCATTCAGGGATGGCATAACTCTTCAGTAGCTATCTAGGGAACCTGGGGCAGGGGACATTGATGCTACAGTGGTACCTTGACTTTTCAGGATAAAAATTCAGGTTATTAATCTTAACTGATTAAGTGCATTCATCTTGGGAAAATTCCACTACCAGAGCATGACAAATATGCAGTATGGTTGAAGTATAGAGAGTAGTCATGTTTGTTTACTTATTTTCAACCCAACATATAAAGCTATCTTACTCAAAACAAGAGTCAAATGACAAAAAGAATAAAATTCTTGCCTAGGCCATAAATAGCACCTGTAATAACTGTGACTTTTTAAAACCTTTGTGACTGTAATAAGATCCTTAGGTCATATTCACTGTTCTCTTCACGAAGAGAAATGGAACTGAAATAAGAAAGAAGTGGAAATATCAAAGGAGATTTTGGAAAAACATGAAGAAATCATGAAAACTGAATAGCTTTGGTAATTAGCAACTGGTTTGTAAAATTAGGGAACAAAGTTCTCAACATGCTTCTGCTAAGGACTGCTTAAATACTAAGTATCTTTACTCAAAATACAATGCTTTCAGTCACCCCTGTATAAATTCCAGTATGGTATAATACAATTTATGCTAATCATAAGCATAAAAACACACAATCATTTTTGCAATATCCAGAATGACACTGCAAACAGCAGTATTTTAAATAGAGACAAAATAATTTTAGAAGAAAACATAAATATACAAGGAGAAGAAAACTGCAATTTAAGATATCTTTTTTTTCTGTCAAATTGGTGTAACCACATGACTCATCATTAGAAACTGTCAGTTGCAAGTCTTTCAATTTCAAAATTAATTTCTCATTCATTGCTGCAAGTGAATGTATCTGACCATACGCTGCAGGTTCATAATCACTGGCAAAAGCAAGTGTCTGTCAAGCTCTATTACCAGAAAACCTACCTTTTCACTGCAACTAATTGTCTGCAAACATTGTGTTTTAGTCACTCCAAGGCAAATTTCTCAGGAATTCCTTCTTTTAGCCTCAGGGGATCCTGGTGGCACCTTACACGTTTGATTGTCAGGATCTGTAAGTAGCCCTCAGTTATAGCCATTTCTCTCAATCAGCTCTGCAAATGGAAAATGCTGGGTGCATGATGTCATTCCAGCCGTGTATCTGGACACTAATTATTCTGGCCCATGAACTCTGAAGATGGCTATGATGCCTAGTTGGAGGGAAAAAAAAAATAAAAAGGCAAGGATTTAGGACAGGAGTATTGCAGAAAAAGGAAAAATATGCCATAAGATTATTGAAAATCTGGACTCACAATATGTGACTAGCTTTTGAAGGCAGAAACTAGCCTGTATTTCTCTATTGTGAAAGTCTTATAAGTGTCTGGAAGGAAAGATTTCCTGCTAAGTGAGGCTTAGAAGGAACACTGTCACAGTACTATGCAGAAGTAACAAACCACAGGTAGAATCACTATTCATTCACTGTCCACAGAAAATAAGAAGGGTTCACTTGTTCAATCAATATATACCCTGGTTATTTTCAAACTCCAACAGCATTGTTTTAGCTCAAATGACATTGCATAGAAATGCACACAATGGATTAGCTAATTAATAAAACAGCACTAAGATAAAACACTAAGATAAAAATGACAGACAAAATGACATTTCTAGCTCCATGCTATAACCAGGAAATACGAATTCAAGTTACCTTAAATCTTTAAAGTACAGGCATGACAAGTGGACAAGAATAAACATCAAATGAGGCAACGTGATATTCTGAGGAAAAAAAAATCTAAAAATATCCACAATTTTTCTTTCTCTATATTAACAAATTTTTCACATTAATAAATCTCCAAAATTTAAATATGCATTTTTGATGCTTATTTATGAACATGTAACTATTTAAGTATATATATCATTATGACAAAAGGGCAGAAAGACTGGAGATGATCAGCAATATCCACAGATGTCCAGACACAAAAGAAACAGCATGCTCCCTTTGTAGCAGTGACAGGTAGCTGGAAAAGACCCTGAATAGATCATTTCAGCAGAAGAGTTAGAACTGCTCTGTGTGAAGTTACTGTTCATTGTTTAAAGATGTCAAAATAACCTTTTCACATATAAAAATTGGAAGAAATTAATAACTTTCTTATTTCCACATAAGATACAAAGATGACATAAAATTAACCTATTTTCATGACAATAAAACAAGTAGATAAAGATGAATTAAATCAAACTACAAAAATGTGATAGTACAAATAGTCAATCACTGTTATAATTTGAAGTTGTAAGGTGATTGTGTCTTCAGTATTGTCTTTTTTTTTACAATATATTAAAATTTACATTAAAACATTTATCCTTTTTACTCTTACCTCATCTGAACATCTCTTTCCTTGGGTTGTAGGTGTTGCCAAAACCTTGTCTAAGACCGGCTCCAGATTGTTGTACTAGGTTCACATCAGTGCATTTTGGTTTGATACAGTCATTATATTGAGATATGTTTGATATAGTCATTATATTTGAGAATATAGTCATTATACATGAGAACAAAAATTATTTGACACTGTTTAATCTTCCTTATATATAATTGTAGTAATCTAAATACTTTACAGAATGACAGGTTGTTTTACTTTGAGTGAAATGCTGTGGGACAAATCCTATCGTTAGATATGTAGTAAGGGCTTTTCACATGACCAAAAGAAACATATTCATACCTAAAACGGAATCTTCTTATTCTTTTTGCAATAATGTCAAGGTTTTTTGCCAAGTCTTCTATAAAATTATTTTACATGAATACAGTCATATTTTCAAAATTAAATTACAATTACTAGTAAGATCTTTCCTTTTTATACATAAGATTTAAAATATAAAATGGCTCTGTCATGTGAAACTTCAGACAACAGATGGTGTCATTCAATTTCCAGAGGAGAGCTCATGTATTTGCCTTGTATATAGCTAGAATCTAGGTGTGTGAGGCTGGAACAGGAAGGCTAACAAATTTTTAATACAACTGTACAAGGAAAAACAGAAAGTTTAGAACTGCATTTTTCACTTCTTTTTCTTCTGTTTTTTACTTTTTGGTGGTTTTTTGGTTTGGTTTGATTTAGGGTTTTCTTCGATAATGGTAACAGCAAAGCTGAAAACATGCCTGTATTCTCAAGTGAAATATTTCTGTAAGTGTAAAAGTAATGGTTGATTGTCTTCTTAACTTTCTTTTTTCTTTGGGGAGGGGAGGATTTCAGTGTATATTTCCAGACTCCTAAGTGTTTGAGTCTGTCCTTTCGGAAATACAAATAGATGATACCGTGAAAATTTTCTAGAATAATTTTTAAATTTATTTTGCATTCCTACCTCTCTTCTTGAAATCTCTACGATTTGAGATCATCTTTTTTAACTTTTTTCTACTCATTTTTACTCCAAAAATATCAGCAATGTCATGTTAGCTTTTAACTAGCTTATACAAAGGACTTTAGCTAAGACTCAGTGGAATGAATCATCTAGTCACCTACTTTCTTTAAAAGAGAAAGAAATAAGAACTTCAAAATCAAAATCTTTTTCTAAGAGTTAACTCAGTAAGTGGTATTGGTGGAAAATAAGTAAAACTTTTCCCAGTAATTCAAATTTCAGATGTCCTTTTCCAAAGGATGAATTGGAAGAAAGGATTATCTCATCTCACAATTGATTGTAACAGTACAGGTGCTCTTTCTTCTGCTTTGAGGTTTTGGGGTTTGGATTGGTTTTTTTTCAGATTTAGTATATGTTTTTAAGAAAAGGGAAACAAATAGCATACAACTTCAAGATGAAGCCCTGCTGAGTATTTATACTCAGACAGGCTTTCTGCTTTGCTGCTTGTTGCTTCTTGAATTACTGTAATTTGTTTTTAGTTTATAACCATCCTTTGGCCAGTGGTTATATGAAACTATATGTAATAAAACCAGGATCACCATTGCACGCATAAAGGTAGAATTGGAGGTGGGGGTAGGTTTCCCCTACCTGTATTATTTTACCTTTTTATATGTTGACTTTTATATTCCATACTACCACCCAGTCATTTAGTTGTAGAATACTTCTGTAATCCTCTACAGCCAGCTTTACTGAACATGAATATGAATGCTATACTGAATAGCTTAGTATCATCAATAAATTGTATCATACAGCTGTTTATTTTTTTCAGCTCATTTATGAATATGTACATTATTTTGTAAATATAAGTTGATAGTGTGTAGCTCAGGAAATGGATACAAAATTTGCTAAACTATGTCATACAGCCAGAAAAAAAACGGGGTTTCACCCGTTCTATTTGTCCAGATGGAGGTGACCAATATGACTACTTAGAAAATAAATATCTTGATTTGTAAATAATAATATAAAACATGAAGTTTTATGTTGGAAACATTCTCTAGAACATAGAAGTCAGCAGAAAAGAAATGAAAAAAAAAGTCTAGATTCATTAGATTTCTAGGAGATAGTATGAAATGAGAGAGTAGAAAAATCTTCCTTTTTTTTGTCTTTACCTGCTTCATGTATGTCTACAGAAATCTGATTAAAAACAATGATTTCTGGCTGCTGGATTTTATTTATTTTAATCTCAGTAATTTCCACACACCCCCCCCCCGCCCTTTTTTTTTGTTTTAATAATGGTCACCACAGAGCAGTTGAACGTCATAGGAAAGTGAATAAAACACCCAGCTCTTCTCTTTTTGCAGGCTGAACATCTCAAGTAAAGAAATCACCAATATCTCAAGTCTTCAACAGCCAACATGAGCTAGATACTGTTTGTTTCTCCCATTTTCCTGCTTATAAATAAAAGTAAATTGCAGCTCATGGAATAAAAGAATGATCTATAAACATGACCTTTTCCTGGTTGACAGGAGGACTTTTCAAAAAATGAGTGACAGTAATAGTAGGTGTTTAGATCTCTGGATGGGTAAGCAATGGGCCATTTCAGTGTAGGTGTGACTGATGGAGTTAGTAAACCCTGTAACTTTACACCACTTTATTGTTTTACTGAGAATTGAATTCAGCTGCTGGCATAAATGAATGCTTCTCTCAGGCAGAGTGATTGAAGCTATTTTTGCTGACCACAATTCAATCCAATTTGGTTTGAAGATCTGAAAGCTCAACTGTTTAGTTAGTGTCTCATTAGCCACTTAGTCAAAATAAACCAGTTGGAAAAAGTCATATTGTTTAAGCTGATCAGCCAGCTCATTGTGGCTGAAATGGATTAGGGAACAGCTCAGCTGATAGACTAGACTGCATGGATACCTCCAGTGAGAAGATTGTTACGATAAGTGCATTGAAACTTCTTCAACTTTGAAAGCCCCTCCACTCTTGAAGAAGGCTTGTGAGCACATCCTTACAGGCTGTGTAGACTGTGATAGGTCAGCATGTATAAATATTCCACCAGAAAATCTACACACACATCTTTTTCCTGTTGCTTTTGTAAGAAACTTTTCACTATTTCTTTGCTATTTCTTGACTATTGCTCCCCAGAATTTCATTTGAAATAGGCTAAGCATTTTCTGTAGAAAAGTCAGCAGGACTTCCTAGAATTACTGTTCCAGTTTAACTTTGGACAAAGAGAACAAACAGGTGGCCTAGTGATGTAATTCGTTGTTAGAAGCAGTAAAAAGTATTTACTGTAAAAGTTTTGCCATCAGAAAAAAATATCTTTTTTTAGATTCATTTTCCCATTGAAAACAGATTTTCAATAATATTACGATTTTCCAAAATGATGTTTTGAAACTGATACGTAAGTGAATTGATCACTTTCCTCCTTCCCAAAACATTGCTTATGTCAGCACAGGAAGGATTGTTGACAACTTACAAGCATTATACTGTATACTGAGAAGTGTCGTTACTGACACCGGTCAACATTTGGAAGAATATTAATTTTTTAATTTAAAAATATTGAAACAATATATAGATATAAAGGATTCCTCTTTTTCAATTAAAAAAAAAAAATAGATAATGGAGGTCCAGTAAGCCTGCTTATGATCTGTGTAAGCTCCCTACTTAAGTGAATTAGTCAACAGATATTTTCTATGTCTTGTTGTTCTTCGTAGGATTGCTCCCTCCAGCTGAGTAAGAGAGTAACATTTACCATCTTTCAAACTCCCCAGAAGTATGTAGCATCACTTTTTGAAGCCCCTGTCCTATAGAAGCATCTTCACTGTGACGCAATGGAACAACAGGATGCTATGGATGGAGAACAACGGAAACAATGGATGACCATTACAAGGGAGCTCCCTCAACTACCTCCTACGGCTGCCTTCTTCATTCTGTAGCTGTGACAGTACTACTACTGTGAGGTCTGACATCTATCCAAAGCCAACCCTGAAGAGTCCAAATGATTCCTGGAAGATGAGACAAGCTTCAGTGTGTAGAAAGTGCAGGTGGACTGAAGCACTCATGCAGGCTAAATTCAACTTGCAGCTTTTAAGAGCAACAGATTGCTGAACAGAGTTTTTTGCCAATGGCTTTACCAGATATAAATACTCCTTGAAACTGAAAAGGCTGTCCATCTTTTCTTCATCATTTCTATTGTTAACCTTGTGAAAGAAGATTGTGGATCTTGGGTGATTTCTTTTGTTTCAAAGGTTCATAGGTGCAAGGAAATTATGATGGTAAAGCTCTGACGTAGTACCAGGAATATGTGCCTGAGAAGATGAACTATTATTTTCTTACATTCTTATGCTTTTATTATTTGTAAAGCCATGCCAATTATTAATAAAAATTCTTACTGAAACAGAGTTTTTATTACCCAAGAGCTGAAAGATGACTTAAAGGAAAAAGCCTTGTCTTAAGAGACATCTTTAGAGCACAGCATTTTATTTGGAAGTTCTCGTCTTAAAAAGTAATCATAAATTAAGTCTTCAGACTTCTCAACTCTCATGAGCCAAAAAGTTCCTCAAGTCTGACGGGCTTTTAGATGTTATTAGTAACACCCATAGACTGAAAAGAAGGGTCTCTTTTCAACAAAGCCATTAGCACCCTATTTTGTGTACATGAATCTTCTGTGGTGTCTTAGATTCTCCCTACTCTTGTGAGTAACTGCAGGAAAAAAACTGCTAGGATTCACCATACAATCAACAGCCAGTACGTTAAAACCTAAGCATATCTTGATGTAGATGCTGAACTTTTAATCTCTGTCACTAGCCCAGTGTGTTTCTTGAGTACACAGAAGAGATTTCAATAAATATTTTATGGATCTCTTCAAAGGTTTATCTCTTTCACTTTTGCCATCTTGTGTTTTATGACCCCCTTCCTTTTAATAAAGGGTACAATAGTAATATGGACTAAGACTACCATATTTTAAGGATAATTTTTGAGGTTCTGTAGCTTGACACTACCCCCTTAACAAGGTTTCTTTTATTTTTTATTTTTCCTGAAAAAAAGCATTCAGATATTTTCAACTGAAACTCTCTAATTTTAGGGTTTATTTTTCCTTGCCCTTAATTACCAGTAACACCTCTTTGAACCATCCCTCTAATAGTTTTATTATTCAAGACTTACTCCTTCACATCTTTTTAAAGCTGCAGCAGTGATTGTGGTGGGAATTAACATACCACTTTAAGAATGATTTTGTTAAATTCTTCATTAAATTCTTGTTTTATTTGAACAACTCTAGGAGAAACTCAATAACCTGAATTTGTCTAGATGTTCTATCAGGGTTTTCCCTTTATATTTCTCAACAATTCCCTTCCCAGGCTTTGCTCTGAGACAGATGAAACAGATAAAGGAATTATTTCTTCCTTCACCACCACCTTCATGAACTTAGAAATCATTTACCTCACAAAACCCAAAATTCCCTGAGTACTAATGAGTATATGTTTAAGAGTTTATTGCTGCAGTGCAGAGATTTTGCCTTTTTATTTTAAACAATTTACACTACAGTTAATAAACTTGCATCTGAAGAAAACATTGGCAAGCTTAGTGAAGTGGGGTTTTTAGTGCCATTTTGGAAACTTATCATTCATTTTAGTTCCTATCATTCATTTCTTGGTTGTTAATAAAAAGTGCCTGTTTAAGTGTGTTGCAAGTGTTACATTTTTAAAGAAGGCAAGGCAAAAGAAACACAAACACGATTACTTAAGCACCGAACATCCAATTAGAGACCTGAATAGTGTATTACTGCAATGATTGAGGCAAATTTTTACAGTTATTTTTTTTTTTCTTAACCTACTTTACTTTTCCTCAGCTTTATTCACAGAGTAGGCAGAAACTCTGCCTTGTCCCCTTCATCCAAGCTCTCTTCATTCAATAGTTTACCTAATTAGGTCCTGGATTCTGATTAAGTTTCTGTATATTTCCCCTATCACTTGGACCTCTTTCTTCCTATTTTTTTTTATCCTCTTCCCCTATCCCTTGCCTTTTTTTTACCCCAAGGTGAGTTTGTTTGTATCTACAGGTCTTTAATATCCTGGAGTAAAATAAAAGTCACAACAAACAGCTCCATCCAGTGGTTCTCTTTGTCACTGTATTTCCCATCTTACTGTTCATTTTGAGCAAATAATTGAGATCAATTCTTTGGAAAATGTATGCAAAGAATATGAACATCAATAAGAAATGAAGAGTCATCCTCAGAAGTTTCATTTTTCTCCCATATCTGCATCATTTTCTTTTTTTTCTTCAGCAACACCACTTTCCCTTTCATAATTAGGAGAAGCAACTGCAAACTACTTGAATCCCAAAGTTAACAGGATATTTTATTTTAAGGTGCATGGTATCGCAGATACTGCACACCGCTCTGGAAGAGGCACTTCACAATATAGATTTTCTGCTTGTAACTTGAAAAGTTAACAGCAAAGGTATTTCAGTTTTTCTTTGTTTCTTTGTGAGTCTAAAGGATTATTTTTTTTTTTAACCTAAAGGAAAGCAATAGCTACTGTGTTAGAAAACAGTAGGCAATATTTTTAATGCCATAGTTAGTCAATTATGTGTGCCTGTGTAACCTTTTCCGGCTATTATATCCTTCATATCTTTCTGCAGTAATGTTACCAATACAGAAAAAACTTCAAAGCATCTTGGAAGAGTTAGAAAGGGAGACAGCTGGCATGACTTAGAGACTAATCTGAAATGACCAGGCTTCTAATTTATAAAACTGGGACAGCGCATGCCAGGGAAACATCAGCAGGGGCTTTGGGAAGATACACCTCTAGCCACATCCTTTTGTCAGGTGCATCCTTGTTTACTGAGAAATTCAAAGGACTGCTTGAGAAGAGGACCTAAAATGAAGGCGTAATACCAGCTTTTTGAAAACTTACCAATCCCTTTGAAAGCTTTTATATATCAAATCTGTAATGCAAATATTTTCTTTTGGAAAGGATACATAACTTCAAGGAATTAAATGTATGCAAACAGATATGCACATTATTGTGAGGCTGCTAGCCCATTTTCTTTTCAGGTTAAATATGTTTAAACCTTCTTTTCTGTAAGTTTGACTTCCAAGCTATGAACAAATCAATGAGGTCTTGGCTTGAACAATTATTTTGTGAAATAATCTCCCAAGTAATGTTTTCATTCTTGAAGAATTGGATTTTGACTGCTGAAATACAGGATTTGAACTTGTGCATCTTCACAAACTGTTAAATTGCTCTTAGGTTGCAGTTTATACTGTTTATCTGTCCTCAAGTTTTATACCTACTGCTGTAGACTCACATGCATTTATTTCTTTTCTTTAACAAAAAGCACTTGAATATCAAGCTGTTCTGATAGTCACTCTTGGATTGCCACAGACTAAATGATATTTCTTTAATAATAAACTGGACATAAGTATTTGTTATGCTTAGAGTTAAACATGATCTTTATAAAAATAAACCTGATTGATATTATTATAATCTACTTTTGACAAAATTTTTCTCTGCAGGACAACCAGTAAAATTAGAGAAGCAAATACAAAACTGTATCTTTACAAAGATCTTCCTCTGAGTAACCAGAGGAATTCCCTTATTAAAAAAAAAAAAAAAAAAAAAAAAAAAGGAAAAAGAAAGAAGTAACAAGCTGTTTCGTCTTATTTCCGTATATTTCATGTTCTGTTACCATTGAAAATAATATTGAATCACACAGTATAAGATATCAAAGTCAGTTGCATTGAAATACCTGAAAGGAGGTTGTAGTGAGGTGGGGGTTGGGGGTTGGTCTCTTCTCCCAAGTAACAAGTGATAGGACAAGAGGTAATGGCCTCAAGCTACACCAGGGGAGGTTTAGACTGGGTATTAGGAAAAGTTTCTTCACTGGAAGGGTGGTCAGGCATTGGAACAGGCTTCCCAGGGCAGTGGTGGAATCACCGTTCCTGGAAGTGTTCCAAAACCATATAGATGAGGCTCTTAGTGACATGGCTTAGTGATGGACTTGACAGTCCTAGGGAAACAGTTGGACTTGATGATCTTAAAGGTCTTTTCCAACCCAGTTGATTCTACGAAATAGAATTTAAAGTGTAAGAGTACTGTACCATTGGAACTGATAATGACAGAACACACTGTTATACCAACAAAAAGATTGGGCTGAAATACAAAAAAAATGTGGAAAAATCTGTAGGTAGTCCAGCCTACCTACTATTATACGAGTAATACATTCTCCAAAGAACAGTGCAGCACACCATTGAAGATGGATGAGGTAGTCTGGGATCTGATATTTAATATTTAACTTTTTTTGTTGTTGTTGTAATTATTTGAGAAGTTCCTTTGCCACAATTTATTTCCATTTCTGCACAACATGTATGCAGCGTTAAAACAACTGTTGTGCATCTAGTCATGAAGCTAATGAGGAAAAATATAACTCAACTTAAAATGAGAAGGCAGTAGTACTTTCCAACAGAAGAGCAATGCAAATCCATGACAAAGCAATAAGTCAAAAGACAGCAGCTGGTAGATTTAATTACATCTTACACAAGCAAGGGAGCTTTCCTTGTTCTGGATCAGAATTTTTGTAATTCATGAGTAAAAATACAAAAAGTCATATATACCTGTACAAAGTTAGTCAACAAGAGGCACTAAGTATTTTGTCATCAAAAGAGCAAAAATCTGCAAAGTATTCATAATACATATATAATTAAACAAAAGTTAATAGGCTTAACATTTCACAGCTTTATTTAAAGATGAAAAGAAGGTCCACAGACTTCTGACTTTGTACTTCCATTTGTAGTATATAAGAAATTTTTATGGCTGGGCCTGTTCACATCTAAAAGATTTATCTTTTAGAAAGCAGATAATATTGCTGTAGTCAGTTAAGTGAGTCTGTGTAAGTTTTTCACCTTATTGGGATAGAATCGGTAGGCCAAATAATGATTCTGAGTTTTACATGAATGCAAATCAGACTAAATAGCAGTGTCAAAACAATGCTTGAGAGAGAGAAGCCTGGACATGGCTACATGCCATCATACCCATCACAACAGCCAGGTTGATTTGTCCCTTAGGAAGATTTAAGAAGCCAAACTTTCACCACAGTGCTATTTAGAAAATAAGTGCTGATAGCATACTGTAAAGAAATAAAATTTCTGGCCAAAGAGATTTTTGATGAGGGATTTGACTTTTGCTTCAGAATATGCATATCACCAGAAGTACTCAAAGTACCACTTATAGCTACTTAAAATCAAGGTTCATATTGAACTTTATATTCATATTTGAATTCTGTAATTTCCTCACAATTTATTTGGGTGACATTCCTATTTAAAAATAAAAACTGATTTTAGCTTTGTGTCTTTGAAACATGATTTAAAAAAAAAAAAAAAAAGCAGAAAAGAAGGAATCCCATTGCTTGGTCACAGACTTTTAGCAAGAAAAATCATGTCTGCTGTTCAAAAAATAGACCAACAATGATTATATTGAAGATGCATTACTTTCCATGCTGACTGCCAACCTGGGAATTATCAGCTGAATCATAACGTGCAATTTCCCAGAGCTGTCCCTTCAGGAAAAAGCCACACCTCAGTATAGAAGAAATGCAATAACAAACTGCAGGAAATGAATATATTACATACACAATTTTTACTTGCAGATTTTGGAATGGTGCAGCGAGAGAGGAGAACTGTGAAGGAGCTCACCTAGTTTTTGATGCATGTTAAAGTACATTGAAACATAAGGAAATGTTCTTACTACTCTACCAAGAAGAAAAACTGTACCTGGTAAGATGAGTTTTAAAGAGTGAAGTATTCCTTTTGGCTTCTTCAGCTCCTACTTCTTTCAGACACAGACTCTGTTAGATATGTCATTAAGATGTTTATCCCAAAGACAAAGCATCTTTTTTCTGCCAACTATGATCTAGTGTAATGCAGAGAATACTCTTGATTCACTTCGAGGGAGTGTTAATGTAGAGTGACCACATTATAAGCATATTACCTAGACCTTCTAATGAATTAACAGAGCTTCTCTTTCACTTTCACAGCCACAGACTATTGATTTCTGCAACAATGAAATATATGAAGAAGTTAGTCTTTGCTATAAATGGATTTGGCTTACTGGATTAAATTTTGTTCAATTGGTATCAGTTTTACAAACAAAGGATGTAAATTCTGTATAAACCACCTACCCCTATGTTTTCTTTGCTTTATATCTTCTTACAGTATATCAGGGGGAAAAATTATCAGAGAATTTTGCCCAGCTTTTCGAAAAATAAAATATGGGTCACAGAAATTCTTTAAAAGTAACTTTCAAAGCTTAGTTTTTAGTATCTCAGAGCATGAATCAAAAATTAGTAGAGTTTCTTTATTCGGAGAGTTGGTGAAGAGTTTTGTTACTCAGAGAAACTGGGGTTTCTATAGGTTTCTAGCTTTGGTAACGCTTGTGTGGAAAACATTTTATAGTGTCTCTGGTTACCCTAAAATCCAGACAACCTTCCCTAAAAGCCTACTGTATTCACAATTTTGCAGTTGTCTCCTTAAACTCTCTTTGCCTTGCAGCTAGATGACCAGCTCATCCTCTCTAGGAACTGTAGGAACTGTTCTCAAACACTGCAAATAAAACAATTAATAAATAAAATGATCAGGATTTTATATTTCAGAGATGTGAAAAGAATGGGATACACTTTATGATGCACAACATATCTTCTAAATCAATACTAGAAAACCATTGTGTTTCAGCTGAAGGCTGCAATGCCTTTCAAGCCTGCCTTTTGTAATTGCCAGGCAGTCCATTAGGCACGCACAGCCAAACCACAGAGATTGCATCTTGGGTCATTTCAGGTATTTTCGCAATAGCTCAGATACCAGTGGTTTGACTAAAAATGTTACAAATACAGGGAAAATATTTCAGTTATGCAAATGAGATGGGGAGGAGCATGCCTCTCTGCTAGACTTGTGACGTGGATGGTGACTTCCTCCTTGTCCTTGCATAGGTTTTATCTAGTGCCACTCCAATGCTTTTATGCTTTTAGCAAAAGGGGTGATTGCTCCACTTCCCAGATGGAGACTGCCAAATCTGTTCAAAGTTATTGATAGAGCTGTAGAAACAATCTAAAAAATATGACACATAGAAACACTTTCGTAAGACTAACTCAGTTCACTGAGATTCAAAAGACAGCCATTCTGTCCATCTCGAACTTTCTAAATCTTCTAAAAACTTACATAGCTGGAAACTTTTAGACCTAAAAAGTTTGTTAAAAATTATTTCTTTTACATGATGCTATTTCTATTGATTATGTTTTAGTCATTGTATTTTTAACAGTAGTTCATATTTCTCTTCATTAAATTTTTTAATTAGTAACTTCAGGAAACAAAAGCATTTTCCTATGCCTTAGGCAACCAACTGTACAGTTAAAAGCTTGTTTAGGAAATTATGTTGCACATTTTGAGAATGCATACTGATAGGGTATAATATTGTCCAGCTGAAAATCTTTGTATTATGGAAGTGATGAAGCAGATATGTTGGTGACAAAGTAAAACACGATTCTGTAGAATGTGAAAGAATATAATAGCATTTTATATTGTTTATATATAAAACCTGTATTCTATGTAACAGAAACAGAAGAGAAATAGGGTGTCTTACACGCATATTGTGTTACCATTTGAAGATCTTTTCCGTGAAAGAAAGCAGGACTGATTCATGAAGCAGACAAAATTCATATCCAGTATTACTCACTGGAAATAATTTGGCTAGTTCTGTCTCATGGTTGCCCCAGGTACTCCATAAGGCAAATAAGTGTCAAAGTGAATAAACTATTCAAAGCTAAAACTTCACAGCCTGAGGTGACATAAACACAGTAGAGAGGAAGCTGCAGAGACTTGGGCAGCCATTACCCACATAGAACTCGACTCCACGTGCATTACCAATACAGCATCTCTCCTTTAGCACTACATTTGAAAAGAAGTATTGCCTTTCTTCCTCCACTTCATGATTTGGAATAGTAATAATAATGCTTTAACATAGAAATATTTTTCTTCTAGTCTTTGCTTATTTCACGTTACTTGATGTTTTTTCAGTACAGAGGTTTATTACAAATAGTAGATTATTTTTGAAAAATTAAAGTGACTTATGCCCTTCTAGTTATTATGATAGCTTTACCCAGAAGTGTATTTAAAATTGAGTCTCCAGTTTTATACACAAAGTAAACTGACCAAACACATGGCCATTGACTACATAAACAGCACTTCCTCTTTGAAATTATAGTCGTAAATGGAATAAACTGATAAATCTCAGAAAAAAATCCTTTTGAAAATAATAGAAACAAAAATGTCTTAGACACATAATGACTAAGAAATACAAATAATCTAGAAAAATGTGTATCAAGAGAAAAAGCACACTTTTTGTGGTGAGTTAGTACCTGGATATTGTTCCACACATACAATTTGTAAACTTATGCACTTT
Source organism: Strigops habroptila (assembly GCF_004027225.2). Lineage (NCBI taxonomy): Eukaryota > Metazoa > Chordata > Aves > Psittaciformes > Psittacidae > Strigops > Strigops habroptila. The sequence goes on along the minus strand of NC_044277.2, from coordinate 57,691,711 downwards.
AGACAGAGGCAGTATTCAGTAGAAAGTAGTCTGCAGCCAGCAATTAATTCATCAAGACATGTAATAGTAATGTTAATATTCAAAGGAGAGGAGAGAGAAGTAATACAATACCTCAACAAAAAATGTGAAGTCCTAGCATCAAATCATAGAAAATTTGAGTCATAGAAAGTGAAAGGAAAGAAGAGATTAATTCATCCTGAGAGAATAGAAGTCCTCTAGGCATCTGCACTGTGTGACTCTGGACAGCTGGAGGTGACAAGACATATTCTTTTCTAATGTTTGCTACTAATGACACAGGGTGTGGAGGCTCGATGCTGTACCTTGTAAGCTAAGAGTTTAGTGTAGGTAAGGAAAATCCTTATACTTGAGTATAACTTATACTAGCTTTTTAATATTTTTTTTTTGTATCTTTGCTCCATTATTGCAAAGCATGCACTTTCATATAAACTTACTCTTCTACACTAGTGGTAGAACTAACTTTATAAATGGAAACAAAAGTATTTTGTTCACAACATACAACAAGCCTTAAAACCAGGACATTGACAAGCAGCACCAATTACCCTATTTACCAAAATCTATCAGAGCCCCTCTGGCCTGTCTTTTGAATTGATCTAGAAATCCATTTAGAAGTGTAGAAGTCTGTGCAGATTAGGTGAGCTCCAGTGACCAGCGTTTACACAGAAAACTGCGCAACATTCAGTAAACAGTGGGTTAAGCATTCAACTTGGAAATTGGTTTACTGGCAATTGGTAAACACCAATAATTATATTAACAATCATTGCAGAATCATAGAATGGTTTGGGTTGGAAAGGACCTTAAAGATCACCCAGTTCCAAGCCCTCTGCCACAGACAGGGACACCTTCTACTAGACCAGGTTGATCAAACGATTATTAAAAATCAAGAAATTGGTAATATTAACTGTTGAAATTAATAGAAGAGTTTAATGTTGAAAATAATGTCTTTTTACATATGGTCTTTTGTAAATATCTGCCATAATAAACATAACTTTGCCTACAAGGGATTTGCAATGTCTTGGTTGAAACAGAGTATTGTTTAACCTTTTGTATTATTTCAGTGAAGATTCAGTGTTTCTAAATACAGCTTCAGAAAGTCGTTTTCTTCCACAAAAGAATTTTTTAATCATGCTTTCAGCTAATTTAAAATAAAATTTCATTCTAAAAATGCATAATTTCTGGTCTATGGGAAATTCCATAATGTCTGTCCAACACTTGCTTGCTCTATGATTTTTGGGAAGCAAACCCCATGTTCAAGATTACTTTGTGATACCAGTTGCTCTGCAGTCACTCCAAAACAGCATAACAAAAAGATTTTACAATATTATGACACAAATAGTTACATCTCTTTTTCTTTAAAATTAGGAATCTGAACTGGCTGCTACAGAAGAAAGTCTAATGAAGTTTGGCCAAAAGAAATATGTTTAAAAAAAGAGCCGTATTTACAATTAATTTCTCAGATTTAGAAATAAAATCATAAAGACCTTTAAACTGAAGTAGTCAAGTAGGGGTCAAAACCACACCATACTAACCTGGTTTCTTAAACTGCAGCCAAACCCTAAATTAGATCTTGACTATCAACCCCCCAGTTCATCCTCCTTCTCACACTCCTTTTGAAAGTGCTTTCCATCATCCCTTTCAGTCCCCAACTAAGTGAAATAAATATTTATCTGTTCATGTCAGTGTGGCAATGATGGCCATGCAATCTTTCTGGTTTAAGTATTAAAAATTTCAAATGGTCTCTCAGCAAGCAAGGAGGCATATTTTGCTGCTCTTTTTATTACATAAAAAATATGGACAAATCTTTCGATTGTAGAGTTAAAAAAACCTGCAGCCTCCAGATTCTGAAATAGCTCTTCATTTTTCAGACACTAAAACTGTTTCTCTCTGAAGACCCATTTGTGACACAAACACGCAGAAAGCCTCCTGGCTGTTTTATTATCTTACAGAGCTGTGTGCTCTTTTGCAGAAGCACCATGCCTGCTGCTGCAGCAGCACCATAAATAAACAACACACTGCCGTGCTGGAGAGGATGAGTCCTTTTAAGAGACCTCCACAGAGAAACGCATCTCAGGGCTGCCTGCTGCTTGCAAAAGAAGACTGTGATGAGAAGCAGGAGTGGAGCAGGCATGGACAGCCCCTTAGGTGAATGCTGGCTGGGAAATGTTTTTAATTTATCCAGTTCCCCAAGCAATCATCCTGAGGATATTAGACTTCTGCAAGTCGATGGCCTTTTCCTCGGGCCCTTCCCCTCTTCATCTGCCTCCTCCCCTCAGATGCACATATGCACCACTGAGAAATGGTTTGAAAATTACATGGAGCCAAACCTGGATAACAGGCAATCTACAGAAAATCACAAGTGAAGGCTAGCATCAGAGGTGGCAGGGTGCCCTTTTGGAAGGCTTACAAAGGTACAATGTACACTCTTTGTGTAAGGATGTCTGCTATCTTTTCATTGCTAAACACTGAGCATCTTCTGCTTGCTTGAACAGACAGATTTTTGTTTGGTTGGGTGGCAAGACTCGTGGCTATTTAGCCCAGATAAGCTCTGAAGTGCTGTCCTACTCAGCAGCTGTATCTCCACACTGTCACCAAAAGGGGGCCTTATGAAGTGCCTGCACCTGCAGAGGTGGCATTTGCATTCTTCAGCATGTCTCAGGAGCAGCTGATGGAGGTCATCTGGTTGCTCCACTGCTTAGTCAATAGCAAACAGTATTTGGACATGCTGGTGCTTCACTCAAAGCGAGCCAGCCTGGACTCCAAAAGGTACCATGTCAGCTGACACAGCAAATACTGAGCTTCTGTAATACTGAATGAGTTCTGATCATCTTCAGCAGCGAGTCTTTCTGGAGAAGATTTTCATTAGCCCCACAAATACAGCCATTTGTGAGCATATTACGGGGTCCCTCAGTAGCCTGGTGACATGAGTTCTATCCATGTAGGACTCAGCTGGTGCCCCTGAAGCTGTACATTGCAGTTCCTGCAACTTCTGTGTTATATGAAAGTGTCTCTCTGGTCTGATGTAGTGAATCCTAAAGTCACATCATATTCCTTTTACTAAAATCATTTAGCAATTTTCTGTACATATTTAGTACATAAACTAAATATTTGCTTGATATTCTGTATATCAAGAATATCAAGATATTCTGTATATCAAGAATCTTGTATATCAAGAAGGGAAGAATCTTCCCTTGCTAGAGAATTGATATTCTTTCCAGACCTTCAGAACTGAAGAAACTAATATTTGACACAATCTTTCTGAGAGGGCTGGCTATGTTCCCTTCAGGATACCAGTCCTACCTTCAACCTCATTTCTCTGAGACAAAGAGTATGGTTGCAATGATACTGTATATGGTGAAAGCTGTACAAGAGATGGATTTTAAAAATCAAAAATAGATCCATCTGAGCAAGTAAGCTATCACTGAGTAGAACTAAAAAAGAGATATGCCTTCCAGGCAAGTAATCAATGAATGGCTTTTGCAGTATTACTGGACACCTTTTCAGAACTCACTAGCAATTATTACTCAGCTAGAAACTTTTAAGAGCTATAATTTACTACAGAAAAACAAGCCTTCTATGTTAGCAGCATTATTTGTTTCTCTATATTCCATATTACTCATCCCCACCCAGTGGTCAGTTTTCAGAATCTTGTCTGGCACATTAGACCTCCACTTCAGGTTAGTTGTACACGTCTTTCTACCTGATAGTTCTTTCAGCTGTCAGCTGGATAACGTTGATATCTGGTCAACTGTTTCTGCTACTAACATTCTGATAGTGCCATTCAGGTCTGATCATTCCTGATGAGAACTATGTAGGAATTCATTCAAACAAGTATACCTACACAAAAAGTAAGAACTGCTATTTTCCACGGTATAAATTTACTTATTCAAACCTCATCAATAACAACAGAAGTTATGAGGGGAGGAAAAAAAAAAAAAAAGAAAAAAAATGTCCTTTTTTTTTTTCTTTCAAAACAGTAAAAATATTCATACGTTCAAAACACAAAAGCCCTCCTAATTTTCTTGGTAAAAAAAGTATGTGTTCAAATAGCCTACCAAAAATGAAGACAGCAGAATTCCTATCCTGTGTGATAACTAATAGAGCAATTACAGAGGCTGAAAGGAAATTTGAAGGACAAACAGCCAAAACACTACTTCGCTGAGCAACTGAAAATTGGAAGAGAAATAAGGGAACATTAAGAAGTAAACATACTTTACATATAAACCAAATAATGTCTTACCATCAGTTAAGTCAGTAAAGTCCATAGTTTAGTAATAACTATATATTGAAAAGGTGATGCTAAAGAGTAAAATAAAAGAGGAAGCTGTTTGACAGTTTAAAAATATATTTATGCTTGCTAGTTCTACTTTGCGCAAATTTTATCTTGCAACTAATGAGGACAATGTACTCTGAGGGAAAGGAAAAAATATAAGTAAAACCAAAACAGATTACAATAAAGGAGAAAAAGCATACTTTTTTTTTTATTCTTAGAAATGTGATCAAATTCTAAGACTCACAGATCTGCAGAAAGAAGCATAGAGCTAGCTGGATGGGTCTTCTGACAGAACTGAGTCTAAAATACCTAAAATCTTTGGTTTATGGTACCTTCAAATTTGGTCTGCTGTCGGTTGTCCCCTCAGAGGTGCAAAACATGACAAGTTCCTGTTAAAATGTTATTCTTTTTATTATAGTTATAAGTTTTAGTGAATTCCCTTGCCTGTTAAACATCTCTCCATTACACTGTGATTTGTTCTTAAAGATCTAACTAAGGAAAAATGTTTCTTCAACCTCCTACAGGTTTTGCTGAGAAAAAAAAAATTGAGTTGGATTTCTAAGGTCCTCTTTGAACTTGATTTCACTGCTGAAGAAAGGTTACAGTTAAATTAGGAACTTCAACAAGTTTCTAAAAATTATATAAAATCCTGTCTTATGGACTTCTATCTCTGTCAAGTTTTAGTTTTCAAATGACATAGTATGCACTATTTAAAACTATTCTTACTTTCTCTTGCAAAGTTTGTTATGGAGTAATATCACTATGGCAGCAAATCCATATATTTTTCATACCCACTATTCCAGAAAAAAAATCACCAGATACTACAGTGCTTTTGTGGTTCTGATAATGAACGAAGTATTGTGAATGCTTCAGTTATTGCTCCAGATAAAATAGGTACTATTTAGCTAAACATCACAAAAGATGCTTTGGTCATTTGAAATTAGAATTTGTGTAACATCTAACTTCGCTGGTGAATAAATTCTTCCTCTTCCCCTGTGCATGAGAATAATCGGTAACTAATGATGTCTATGCAATGAATGACTCGATGAACATCCCAAACTCTATTTTTAGGCGCAGCTGTCATTTTTGGAATGCCACCAGGTTGAACTAATCCAAACAAAGAGAAGAAATTAAAATTTTGAAACAGGTGGGATCTATCTTCTACTCTAGAAACATGACTGATTGTCTGAGCTTCAGTTGATTTTCTGACTTTCCTCGTAGCAGAAGTTATTTTGATTTATTATCTCATAATTTTCACCAGCTCTCAAATCGTTGCTATCAAGGGAATCATTTCCAAAACACATTACAGCAGTGGTTCGTATGTAACTACTTCCTATTCATCAGGAAGCAGTCTGCAACTGAAAAATCTAACATCTTTGTTGCCTGTATCCTCTGAGGGAAGATGCAAAAGGCTTGAATACTGAGCAGTTCCTATGTTCTGAAAAGCTAACTCCTAGGAAACCTGTGTTATATATGACACATGATATTTGGGGCTCAATCCCAAGCTTACAGCAACCCTACCAGCTACTGCTGTTTTCAGATGGGTATCTTGCAGCTGGGTATCTACTTAAATAGTGAAATTTTTCCTTTTTAATTTTCAGAAGCTTCTGAAACTTCTGAAAAACATCTAAAAAAACTCTAAAATATTTATCCAATCTTTTTCTCATCTTAAATTCTGGGCAAGATGGTGATAAATATACAGGCCTAGATTTTTATTTCTCACATATTTTTTCGGCTTCCAGTTTAAATCAGTTAATGATGTTGCCCTACTGAATAAAGCTTCTGGCCAGTGTCACTACACAGGTTGATAAAGGATTCTCTGGAGTAGATTACAGGCAAGGCGTGATATATAGCAGTGTCTGTCGCAAATTGTTTGTGGGTTTTATTTAACCTCTTTGTGCTTTTGCCTCTGGATGAAGACAAGCAAGAAAGAAGCAACAGAACCCCAGGAGGGAGGGAGGGATAAAAGCTGAGATTGGAGAAGAGATCAGGGAACGGCACGTGGTGGGACAAGGGGCAGAGAAGATATGGCAGAATCAAGCTTTATTCCAGAAAGGTTCAGAAACAATGGCTCAAGAGATACATCACAAATCCTGAGATAATAAGGTATTTCAAAAAAGACCACAAATGTCTGTTCAGAATTTAGTACATGGAACTATTACAATATAAATGCTGATAAAATAATCCCTACTTTGCAGGAGAAATTAGAATTACAGATTGCTTTATGGCCTGGACCATAAGTTTGTGTGACTACTACCCAGCTTTTTATACTACTCCTTTTCTATGACTGTAATTGTCTATAGTAAAGTCCACTTGCAATGTAAGAGATTTGTTTGCCTTTAGCATCTGTTCCACATACATATTCTGTGGGGAGTGAAAAAATAATTAATATTTGCTCCTTTTCCATTGGCTCAGCTCTCTATGGATAAATAATGCTGGCCGTTTATCAAATATTTGTTGTCTCACAATTTCTTGTACCTCACATAATTAAAAAATGTCTATACTAAAGCACCAGTCTCATGAGAAACCTTAGCATCAGTCTTCACCTTTGCTTCTCTGTTCCATTGCCTAGTCTCAAGAGTCCTCTTCTTACATGATGTTTAAAACTTTTCTAAGGTTCATTTTGACCACAGATTATTTATGGTTTTCCCTTGATGCATTAATACAGGTCTTTTTAATTCTTCTCTCTCTATTTTCAAGTACCATTTTCAACCTCTGAAGCATGTGCTTACTTAGCATTGTGGCCACTTTCTTTCTTGTGTGTGTTTTTTTACCTCTTACCGCTGCCTCTGTCTCCTCTTGTATAGGTTAACAGTTCTTTTTTTGATATTTACTATCTTTGTTTCCCTTTTATATGACTGTCCCCAACTTTAATGTCATATTTCAGCATAGTTGGGTCTCCCAGACCTATCACTGGTTTATTTCCTGTTTCAGCATTACTGAGGCTGATTTTTGTGTTAATCAATGTTAAACTAAGAACTGCTCATTTCTGTAGATTACAATATTTCTAGTAACATATATTTGCATTTTATTATATTTATTATATTTACAGGAAAAATTTGAATCAGTCTTTCCACATAAGAGAGCACAGTTTATGCCTAACAGTTTTATCTCATTACAACAATCCTGCTACAATAGAGAGCTATTGATCTGAAGGCAGTTTTATGGCATCGCTTAACTTTTCCATGTGTCATGAACTCATCCCTTCTCAAATCCAAGCTAAGAACTAAAAAGGCAGGACAGGGGAGGAGCAACGCTGGTCTTTTCTTCAGCCACCTAAAGAGTCAGGACAGCACCAAGGATCAACCTGCTTTCTTAAGCTGCACTGTGTCATACGCCAAGGCTAACATAATAGCCACAGATGGAGCCTGCCCCCCTGGAAGACCCTTCTACTTTGGGTGCAGGATGGCTCTCACAGAATGCCACAGCATTACCCTCCAGCTCCATTAGCTAATCCTGAGAGAGCTGGAGACATCTCTGACATAGGAAGTACAGTTTGACAGTCCTGAATTATCTTGCACATAACGGCTACCCACAACACCCAAAAGCTGCTCTGTAATTTTGCACAACTTGCTTTGGCACCATCCCTCATCAATAAACATTTAGTCACTCCTTCTCACTCCAGATGAGCTGAAATTCCAAGTTAGATTATAACAACATTTTTGTAAGATGTCCTCTGTGTAATCTTTTTGATTGTGAACTCACTGCAGTGACAGGAAATTTGATAAACCATCAACAAATCTGCATGCACTAATTGAGCTGAAATCCATGGAAGGCGTAACTAGCTGACTCCTTTGCAAAGTCAAGGCACATACAAAGATTGTGAGGTCTTCTCAGAAGGTTTTGATATATTTATTCCCTAGCTGACTTCGGGAAGAGGGGGGAGGAGAGCCCTTTCACCTCACAGGAAAAAATTACATCACTGAAAGGGAGAATCAGGTATTTGGGAATAAAAAGCTTTCCAAATATTTTTAAATGGATGTGATTTTCTGGGTTTCATAGTTATATTATTAAAGGGGTAACAAATTGACCCCACAGATTCTATTCTCCCACACACTTTTGTGTTCCAGAGGTTACTTCTTGTGTCCGGAGACACAATAGTTAATGGTCCGTCATGGCCCATCCCAAGTCTTTCTTGCCTTGTACCTGTACATCCCTAGCCTTTCTACCTTCTAAGTGTAACTAAGAAGAAGCAGCCAGCTGTGCTTAATTCATCATTTTCATCAGAAGGGGATGTTGTAACCAGCTACCATAGCCAACTGTTGCCCATAAAAGGCAGCCAAGGACACTTAGAGGTGACGAAGGTGCTGGACGGGGGTAAAGATAGCGATGAAGAAGAGGGAAGGGGAGGAAGTAACCAGAAGTTGCCGACCCCTAAAAGACCCTCTGTTCTTTAGAATGCAGACTCAAATTCGTGCCAAATAGGCCACTAGGCCACTCATCTTGGCACAAGCTGGCCCCCTGAGCCAAGATGAGTCAGCACTTTTTAACTAATAAAAGCACAGGACTCGTGAAAGGTGAGGAGGCACATCTCATTACCACCGAGGTCCACGTTGCCTCCGCAGGGATGCCCGCCAAGGTAGTACCTGCGACCTCTCCTACAACGATGTATCTCGGAGCTGGTCTCTTGATCATCGGGTCCTTGATGGGGTCGGTAAGCATATAACCTAAAAAGTAACCTGAACACCCTTTAACCATTTTTTTCCTTTCCTACTTTAACCATTGTAATAAAGTAAGGGAAAGACTCATTCTTGTTGGTTCCATTATTTCCTCACCAGAATCTTCGATTCCCCGGAACACCTGTGCTCATGTTTACAGCTTCCACTTTTAAACTATAATGCTTCCTTTACATTCCCATCAATTCTTCCTCTTCAAGGTATCATGCCACTATTTACAATTTCTTGTTTAATGCATTTGAGGTTTAAGCCATAGCAGTCTCCAGGCAAGGGCAGTGCTGAGCAGGCAGCATAACAGTGAGGTTTAACTGCTCTTGAATAAAAATAAATCATCACAATTAGGGAGAAGATCTATGTAGCAAAGCATCATACAGTTCAATAGAAGGGGCCTGCCAGGTGCTGCAGGTCTTCTGCTGCAAAATTCCTAATTAGTTTGTTTTCTGCCATAGAATATTTGTTTGGGTTGTATCCTCCCTAATCAGAATACAAAGTTTTCCCTTTCAACTCACTTCTCAAGGGAGTTTCTAGGTCATTTCACTATTTATCTTCTGACCTACAAGGGAAGGGGGCTGGATATAAGCTTTTTGGTTTTTTTAGAAAAACTTCAGTGGGATTCTAGCCACTGCTTGCTGAAATGGTATTTGTAAATCTCTGCTACAAGCCCAGCTGGAGCATTTGCGGTTATGCTAATTTCAGGATATGACTCTACTGGTGTGACAAGTGAGGCTGTAGAATTCAAGTATTGGCAAAGGTCTAAAATGCAAATATTTATGTCAAGTTTTTCAATTGCCAAGAAAAAGGTACTGTACAGTTGCAAGTCTTTGAAAGGCAATTAAATGATTGAGAAGATAGATAACTTTCAGGAAGATTCATCTCTACGTATACATTTAGGCTCCCAATTAACCTATGTGAGAATGGAGCAGTCCAAACAACCGCATTATGTATACATATAAAGATCCACAAACCCCTATTGCTATGACGCTGTATTTGGTTTCAATTTAGTAAGACTTACCACTGCTATGATTAGTGCAAATCTGATACACCAAAAAAATGCCGGGCAAGAAAGTGTAATATGTATTCTTATGGGGGTCAGGCAACTGATTCCATACAAACAATAAAGACAGATTTAATTTTTTAAATATTTCTACATACATAAACACACACATACGTAAGCAATGAAAACATTTGGGGAGACTATTTCTCCCCAGTTGACTTTTTCTCCTGTCTCAGTTATGAGCCAATTTGAAATGCCACTAAAGCTGCCAGAGAGGCTCCTGCTATCTTCAGTGAATACTTAGTCAAACCCAGAATTACCTGCACAAACATCATTAGCTTAAACAGCTCACAGAATGGCAGCACTGAAATCCTCCCAAGCCTCAGGCTGCTCTAACTCATTTGCTCAATCAGTATTGACTCCTCTTTGACTTTATCATCTGAACACTTAACAGATATTTCTTTGAGACCTGTGCTAAATGTGAAACATTGACATACCTGGAGGCTCACGAAAGCTCATTCTAACAACCTGAGATTTTTATTATTTCACTCCCCACTCCCCAAGACAGAACAGTGCAAATCACTGAACATTACACCTTTGCAGAACAGCATAGTGACACATCACTTAAAAGAGAAATTTGAAAGTTCCATTGCAGTCTTTGTATTAGTACATAAGCTTTATTAAATGAGAAGAGGCCAAGTGAAACAAAACCAACAAAATCTGACTACCATTTCACACTCCGGTGTGATTGTAAATGATGGTCATGTGCAGTGGAGAAGTATATGCAGTCTCTGACCTTTGCTCTTAGGGCCATAAACCTTTTCTACTTATAATGACAAATGCCCCAGAGACTATTCTATTTGGGACAAACACTATCTGCAAGGTGATATGAGCCATCTTTTATTTATGCCTCTTATAGATTTTCTTCAGAATAGAATGGCATGATTAGAAAACTCTCCTAACACCAATAGGCAAGCAAACAGATTGACCAAAATAAAAGCAACTTAAGAATAGCCTCTTAACTTACAACTGCGAGCTGATTGAACATGGCAAAGACCAGTGTCATCTAAACATTTGCATGGGAGGAGAAAGAGGGAGGGAGAAAGTATTTCAATTCATCCTACGTATTTAAAACAAGAACATTATATCATCAGCTTTGCAGAAATCAATTTTTTTCCCTGTTACATAGTCTGCGTTAAAATCTATTGGACTAACTCTCAGTAAAGCAAGTATAAAGTGAAGTCAATGGAGTGTAACCTTGCAGGAGTAGATAGAGCTCCATATTTCAAGGTTTGACTTTGTAATTCTTGCAGCAACAAAATCACATTCCCTCTGAAATTTACCCATTCTCTTTTTAAACACAAAGGCATGCTTGCCAGGTGTCTCTGCAGAAGAGAAAACCACTTTAGCTCAGATAACTCACCTAAACCTGCATGTTCTTTTTCTCACAGTAACTCATGTTTTTTACTGATTGTAACAAAATTGGACCTGACTGGACTAGTTATTCTTGCTATAGTATTATCTCTATTACACCAATAGTGTAAATTTAAAAAAAAAAAAAGTTAAATTAAATTAAAAAGGGAAAGTAATTTGCTTACATTTATTGCATTGTGGTATCTGGGGTTATGTTATACTTATTTTCAGTTACCCCAAAGACATGTATTGGCTGCCTAACAGTGCTAACAAACTTCAGCTTACGTTATGCTTTGTAATGATTCACTGTATTCCATCATAAAGCATGCAATATTTCATCAGCAAATGAAATTTGACTTGGAATCTCTTTTCAGTTTAAATTTCTTTCAAGTGCTTAAGCTTTGACAATCAATAGATCACCAAAAAAAAGTCAAAAATTTAGCTTTTTATGTAAATTATATTTCAGTTCTCATATTATATCTGTATAGCATGCAATATACCATAACTGGTTTACTACGGGTAGCACAGGTAAGTTTTACACTTGTAAAAGTCTTTTGAAACCAGCTGAGGCCTATGTAAAATAATGATTAATTAAGAAGGCTATTAATTTCAGAAACACACTTTCTATTCCAAGAACTTCAACTGTGGTCCTGGCTGAAAGCCTGTATTCTCTATTTGCCATTAGTCAATCCCCAGTTGGTCTCACTGTAATGACCCTCCTGAGAGGTCTGGACAGGGAACCCCCGGTAACCAATTACCTGGAGATTTTACCTCCAGAGCTAAACTAGATGAAGTCTATTATCCATTCTGGAACCGTGAGCTCCTCTATGTTTTCTAGAGGAAGATATGATAGCTGAGAGTTGTATTACTTTAATGGATTTTGACTTGTATCTTGATCATTCAGAAAGATTCTTTCTATTAATCATCCAGGCTGTTACTTTTCTTTTTTTTTTTCGTTTTCTTCTCCTGTTGAGTACTTTTTATTAAGGCTGTTTTTCCCACAAAAAGATATAAGGGAGGAAATTCCTGCATCAGTCTTTTTTAAGGTGACCCCATGCCCTAGCATCTTCACAAAGTGTAACGTTAACAAACTAAGCCAGGCTATGATTTGGGAAAGTTCAGAGATAATTCAGGCAGTGAAATCAGAGTGATGGAGTGTCAAATGTTTTCTTCTGCACTATAAAGGAAAACATTCTCTTTGAACTCAGCAAGGACTTTCTAGGACAGGAGGATTATTTGAACCAATTTTCAGCACGCTCAAACTGTTCTGCGTGTTGGAGGAACACTGCAGATCCCTCGGATGTAAATTGCAAATTGTTTCCCCCAGTCAGATAAAGGACACACACAAGGTTTTCCTTGTATTTATGTGTCTAGTGGTACTTGAGTCTGTGGCAAACGCTTAGTCAATAAGAACAAATATCAATAGCAATAAAAAAGGCTTGTCTTTCCTTTTCCTGCAAAGTCGATGGAATCTGTCTCATATGATTTACTTGCCCACTTTTGCAGGTAAAATGGTCCCAGGGCTGGAACAATTCTGTTTGATAGGCACACTTTACAACTATTTAAATGGCTACCAATATCATCATTCATCTTCTGCCACCAGAAGTGTTGTCTTACTAATGTTTTCTTGTTTATCACAACTGAATTATCTACATGTAATGCGTAGAGGTTCTTTGTAGATACCACCTTAACTTCTGTACTTCAGAAATTGAATGGCAATTTAGATGCCATTAAAACCAGCCTAGCATATTTCTAAGATCAACCAGTAAGTATAAACAAGCTTCAAGATGATGATTGCCATTTGTTCATTACAGAACTGGTTTCTATAATTAAGTTTATTCACTTTAGAAGGATGACTGTATAGTAACACTGTATGATTAACCAAAACACAGAATCATAGAATACCAGGTTGGAAAGGACCTCAAGGATCATCTGGTCCAACTTTTCTTGGCAAAAACACAGTCTAGACAAGATGGCCTAGCACCCTGTCCAGCTGAATCTTAAAAGTGTCCATCACTGGGGAATCCACCACTTCTCTGGGGAGATTATTCCAATGACTGATTGTTCTCATTGTGAAAAATTTTCCTCTTGTGTCCAATTGGACTGTCCCTGGGAGTAATCTGTACCCATTACTCCTCATGTTTTCCACATGACTACTTGTAAAAAAGGAGTTTTCATCTTCTTTGTAGCCACCCTTCAAATACTGGAACATGGTGATAAGGTCTCCCCTAAACCTTCTTTTCTAAAGGCTGAACAAACCCACTTCTCTCAGCCTTTCCTCATAGAGCTTTGCAATCCTTTGATCATGTTTGTGGCCCCTCTCTGGACTCTCTCCAGCTCATCCACATATTTTTTGTGGAGCAGAGACCAGAACTGAACACAGTATTCCAGGTGTGGCCTGAAAAGCACTAAGTAAAGCCATATTAGATGTCATTTCTTCAAAGTGGATAAGGCTTTGAGCAACCTGGTGTAGTGGCAGGTGTCCCTGCCCATGGCAGGGGGCTTGGAACTAGATAATCCTTAAGATCCCTTCCAACTCAAACCGTTCTATGATTCTATGAAACAGAAGAGAATGAAAGACTGTTAGAGCTATTCAATTTCTGTTTGATTTGTCAAAAAATATGAACGGTGTTATTTTGTGCTACCTTAGCTTGACCGTTTTCCCTAATGACCACTGTACCTTCACACAATTGAATGTCTCAAAAAGAATTCCCTTAAATACAGCCTTGAAGAACTAAATGATCTTTGGTAGTATCTGTGTGCAATATCCTAAGTATTAGCAAGCATTTCATCTGGCTTCTGAGTGGTTCCCTGTGCTAAATTTAAAGCCATGTGTGATATATTTTGAAAAGAAAGCATTAGAAGGGCCCAAAACGATACACCAAAAATACAAAAGGTAAACAAAAGGGCCAGTGAAAACAATAATGCATGAAAAGACACAGTGAGATAGAAAGGGTAGAAGGTGAAAAAGGAGATAGGTAAAAGAGCTCAAAAATAGCTGTGTAAAAGAGAAGACTCAAGTATGAATATGATGACTCACAGACTAAGAATGTGATTGATATCTATTATATTAATTGCATTGGATTTTGGACATGAGTGGAAGTACAGACACAATTCTGTAGGTGCACATAGCAATAACATCATGGCAAAATTTTGTTCCAAAATACTTTTTAAAAATCTGTTAGGGTGATCAGGCATTGGAACAGGTTGCCCAGGGAAGTAGTGGAGTCACCGTCCCTGGAAGTGTTCAAAAACCATGTAGATGAGTCCCTTAGTGACATGGCTTAGTGGTGGACTTGACAGTCCTGGGGTAAAGGTTGGACTTGATGATCTTAAAGTTCTTTGCCAACTTAGCTGATTCTGTGATTCTAAATATATTAACATTAAATGTTACGCCTTTTTAAGTAAGGAGCTGAAGGTAAAGCTCAGTGACTACGTTCATCTACTTTTCCTGCTTCATAACAAACAGATCACATTTGTCACATGCAGTCTGACCTCAGTTAAAGTTTTTCACTTCCGTCATCTTTGCTAATGCAACTGTTCAAGGCTATTCAAAGGGCTGCCTTCCCCTTCTGGAATGTGTCAGTATGATTTTTTTTAAGGTATACCATGTCCGTCATTATACACAGTAATCTCAACAAGTCAGAAATTTTCTTTGTAAAGCTTCATTTCCTGCAATGTATCTCAAATATTGTCTTTGGTTTGTCTGTAGAACTGGAAATAAATTCTGATGTATTTTAAAGGACATGCGAATAAAGCCAAAGGTATAGCTTATGATTTCTTACCCTGTCCCAACTACAAAGTAAAATGACTTAAGCTACTGTAATAGTGATTGTTCTGTATCCTGTCCAGGGCATAAGATAGGATTTTTCACTCACTTTACAGTGGGAGAAATAAAGACAGTAAAATTACTAATATAACATACATACAGAATATTGAGGTATTCATACATTGCAGTAAAGTTTAAAATAAATTAAAAATTATTCTGTTAGAAAAGAAAAATACTTTTGTGGGCTTATTTCCAGATGCTGTAAACTCCCTATAACTGTGAAGTTAATTGATGCTTCTTTCCGACATCAATAGATGTTGTGAAAGTTCAACAGTGTCCCAAAAAGAGCTCTGAAGAATCTCAGAGAGCATGACTAAGCCTTGAACTTCAGAGAATGACACATTAGAGCAAGAAGCTCAACCCTAGTAACTGGGCTTACAAGATTATTTTTCAAAAAGAAAAGGATACTATCTTCTTGTTTAAAACAAAAGCTGACATTGTGCTTTATAGTTGTATATCCCCAAGGAGGGGGGAACAACTGTACCAGCCAACTGCACAGCCCAAATAAGCTGAGCTTGTTGATGTGGACTGCACCTGCACTCATATATTATGAAAAAACAAGACTCTAGTCCCTGCCTATAGAGGGAAAAAAGGTCCTGGCTTATTAATGTGCTTAGTTAAGTCAATGTCTCTTCACTTAAGGCTGTATAACTACACAAAAATCAGCAGCAATAATGGACCCACATTTCAATAGCCTATGAAATTTGTGTCTATCTATCATCTAATCAGACAATTTTTACATATTTTAATTATAAGAGTATTTTATTTTTTCTGATTGTAACTATTGTTACATTAGCTTCATGTCTCATAGAATTCAATAAAGCAGAGTAATGAGTAACAGTAATAATGACATGTTTGCTTCTCAAAAATAGAATGCAGAATGTAGTCTAGAGTAGGTACATATATGTATATATATTCTTGTCCAGCAAAAGAATTATTAGAAGCAATATGATGTTTAGTATCAATCAATCCTAACAAGCTATTCAGTTTGGGAAAACTGTTATTTTGTGCAGTCTTCCAAGTCTCAGTTTTATGTCCTGAAGAAAACAGTGTCCAGGTAACACAACACCAGCAATATAACAACGATGCTCAAAACAGTAGTGCGTTACCTTTAAAACATGTCTGGATGCACAGGAGGTCTCAGAAACATATTATGTAATTATGACTGTAATTACAATTTTACTGACAGTAAGCTGTAACCTTTAATAGTCATGTGATATTATTTGCTGATTTATCTGTGACAGATGTAATGTGTTGGCAGTTACAACTTTCATCATCAGCATTCCAGCTTTACGTGTCAAATCTCAAAAGTAGTCAGTTCCAGTTCTTAGCTTATTGTTGCATATGAACTGTTCTTTAGATTTTACTCACTGTGTACTAAAAATGCATAGGCTGGCAGACATTTGCAAAATATATACACAGAGGATTCAATTGGAGACTCCATTCTGACACAGTTCAGTGTGTTTTCTTCTACTTTTTCTCTACTTTCTCCACTTTTTTTACTAGTTCATAGTCTAATATAAATTGAAATGTCAATACCTTGTATGACATTTACTTTGGCCTAGCAGAGGATCAAGAATAAAATAATAAATGGATTTTTTCCCAGTTCAGCCAGACTCTGCAACCCAGCTCAGTTTTGGGGGGTTTCTTTAGTCAAGAAATTTTAGAAAAATTCAGATTTTACCTATTGTTTGCAAGTGCTCTTTGAAGTTTTTGCCACCATCCACTGGATCAAGAAGCAGTACCCGCAGAGACACTGGAATTGCAGTATTTCTGGAATCATCTGTTCCAAAACACCTCTTCTATGAGGAAAGGCTGAGAGAGCTGGGACTGTCCAGCCTGAAGAATAGAAAGTTTCGGGGGATCTGATCGATATGCAGAAATACCTGAAAGGAGGGTATAAAGAGGACAGAGCAAGGCTTTTCTCAGTGGTGCCCACTGACAGGGATGAAACACAGGAGGTTGCCTTTGAACATCAGAGAATGCTTTTTCACTGTGAGGGTGACCGAGCACTGGCACAGGTTGCAAAGGAATGTTGTGGAGTCTTCCAGTTTGGATATATTCAAAAGTCATCTGGACATGGTCTTGAAAAACCAGCTCTAGGTTACCCTGCTTGAACACAGGGAGGTTGGACCAGATGACCTTGGGCACCTCTCTGATGCAGAGGCGATGAGGAGGCAAGGGAGGCCTGCTGTCCCTGGGGACAACAATGGAATTGCCTCCAATCTCTGTCAGCAGCTAGCATCCTGGACAGCCTGGCTGTCCCAGGGGGTTCTGACCTCTCCAGCCCTGAAGGCCAAGAGGAAATATTTGGTTAAAAAGAAACCCCTCCTGAGGGGAACAAGGAGCAAGGGCTGCTACAGGCAGCTTGTGCTCTGCTTGGGGACCAGCTGCAGCAGTGGACTTGGCAGTGCTAGGTTTACAGTTGGAGTCAATGATCTCAGAGGTCTTTCCAACTTATATGATCCTATGATTCTATGACCTCTAGAAGTCCTTTCCCACCTCAACACTTCTATGGTTCTGTGGTTATTTGAAATCTGTCAAGACCGGCGCTGTTTTTCACGAGACATGCAAACCAACACAACAAACTCAAGGTATTTTATAGAACCTTTACCTATAGACCTAAATACCCTTGCCTGTGAGTGTGAAAGGAGAGAAGAAGAAAAGAAAAGAGAAAAGGAAAAAAGTAAACTCACTGTTTAAAAGTCACAGTGGAAAAAATCCATACTAAGACAAGCAGTAAATTCAGTAATTAGAATAATAGAATATTTTATAAATATTATGAAAATATTTTTCACGTCAGATATTTTTCCTGGCTACCAGTAATAAACAGGCATCAGCTGATACTAGGAATGACATTTTATGACTTTCAAGGATAAAATAGAGTTGCACTTTCAGAGGAATGAATAGCAATAGAAAAAAAGTGCAAGCACTAAGATTGCCTTCAGTTTGGTGTTTACAGTTCTAGACATCTTCATTGAAACTACATTTAAACTTTCATGTATCAAAAATACTTTTTTCCTTCTTTTTTAATTACTTATATGATAATTCATTATTATAACATCCTACCAATGATGGAGGATATGTCCTCTGTTTATCTATATCCCATTGTTAACAATTCCTACAAAGTGCTGCATTTCATCATTTTCATTATATTCATAATTTACTTACTTAAATTGAAGTTACGGAAGTCTCCAGAAGTCAACCCTGCCTAACCGAAAGCTTGCAGCTGCAGATGACACTGTGCACACCATTCAATTACATCGAACAGCATCTCTTCCTCCTCAGTACACTTCTGGAGAACTTATTCTACAGGTTAGGGCAAACAAAGCATGTAAGGATGGTTTCAGAGGGTGTCCTGTGGGCCAAAGTTGGTAAATAGTGAATTACTTTACCTGGTAATATTTCATTCCTGATCTGTACTGTCTGTAATCCTCTCCTGGTAAATGTGAAGCTTTTACACTCCCTAGACAATCTGTTTGTTGCTAAGCCCTCTGAACTCACATTTTTCTTGACAATAGGCAAGCAGATCTGTGTGAGTAAAAGCATATATTCCCACATATTTCAGGTAAGGCTACAAAACACTTTAGCAGGTCCACAGAAGTTTCCAAGGCGTTTTATTTTTAAAACTAATCAGGAGGTTTGGACTGGGGAGGGGGAAGGGAGAAGGGCGTGGAAGCAGTGGAACAACCAAGCAGAGAATAAAAGCTTTTAGATGTGTATCAGCATTACAGAAGTATACAGATGCAAGATTATTGTGTGTATTAGGCTAACTTATGAATAAAAATGCTGTGCCTTAAAGATATATTTGCTATAGAGTATTCTACTAAATAATTTTAAATTTTGTTAATATCTGTGGTCACTACTATAATAGCCTGTATTTTTCTTATTACTCAGTGGTTACGGCTTTTTTACTCATTCTCCTATTCTAAACCAATATATCTTGCTATAGATAAGGCAAACAGAGCTAATAGCCTCCAGTCTCAAATCAGAGTAGATTTTCAAATGAGCCGTATGCTTACCTAGCTTTGAAAATTGGAAAGCGAAGTTACTGTCAGTATGCAGTGCCCTCTAGTGCTCAGCTCAGGGAAATGGTGGAAATAGTACACTGCTTTTTCACAATCGACGTTGCTTGATATTTAACAAAAGAGAGAAAGAGAAGAAAAAATGATGGTGGCAACGACAATTTGCAAGAGTCGTCACTTCTACTTTTAGACGCCACATCATTCCATTCTGAAACATGTGCAAAAAAAGCAGCAGATAAAAACAGATAAATTAGACAAATTTATCTGTACCAGAAAACTGTAATGGCAAAACACATCTGGTAACATGAGCCACTACCCTATAACGTCAAACCTCGGTTTTTCCTGTCCTTTAAGAAGCATTAATACAGAAGGAAGCACTGAAAACACAAAACCTAATGCTTATTAGTACCAGTTTTCTGTGTTATTTAACTATGTATTTGTGCAAAATACAGATTTTTCTACAGCTATCCAAAATCTGACAAAATATTGTTTTGTTATGTTCTAATAATCATTCTTAATAATCTGATTAATCAATAGATGACAGAAACATTCTTAATGCTCGTGTTTATTATAACAAGAAAAGAATTTTTACCAAGAAATAATAAGTGGGACATGATATTCTAGGGGAAAGTTAGCAGAAAAAAGCTTCATGCACTGATCTGAATCAGCAGGGCAAGGCTATCTTCAGGGATGGGATAGGCAAGGCAACAGCAAAGAGCCTGGTGGCTGCAGCCAGACAGCTGGTCAGGGCATTGCTTGGGTTTTGTGGTTCATCACAAGCTCTTCTTTAGCCTCAATTTGTTGTGCAACAGACAAAAAAGGTTCAATCACAGCTCTGGATTGTTACTCAAATTAGTGAGATAGACCCATAAATTAAAAAAGCATAAATACACAAAAAGGCCATTTATTTCAAACTAATATATCCATACAAATTAAATCCTGGTAAGACTCTACTTACAAGGCAGCTGCAGACTCCCTGACTGGGAAGGAAAGAGTGTACTCAGGACACATCCTCAGCTGTGGAGGGACCTCTTGAAATCAGTCTCAGTTAGGGACTTCTTTCAACAAGATCAAGCAAAAAAGACAAGACCACTCCAGTTTTCAAAAGTCTCACACAAACCATGCTCCTCCTTCTACTCTGGTGAGAGAAGCTTATTTCTGGTGCAGCTGTATTTAGATCTACTTTGTTCAGCGTCATCAGTGGTGAACTCTGAAGGGATTCAGCTCCAATAACCA
Source organism: Strigops habroptila (assembly GCF_004027225.2). NCBI lineage: Eukaryota > Metazoa > Chordata > Aves > Psittaciformes > Psittacidae > Strigops > Strigops habroptila. The sequence continues at coordinate 57,671,250 of NC_044277.2, read as the reverse complement.
CACTGTTTGCCTTCATGCTGACGTAAGCAAAACAGCAAACAAATGGAAAATATACTCAGATTTTCAAAGGGAGTTGGATCTTTCTGTCAAGAGAAGGAACAAAAAAGTAAAAAACCCCAAACAAACCAACCCAAACTAATTCATCCTGCACTGGGTGCACAGAATTAAAAAGAAAACCAGAACAGCCTGCCTGAAAAGCTCTGCTGAGTCCCTTTTCTGCATGTTTTGATGGTCCGCACTGTTTCCTGTTACCTCTGCTTTAACTGCATGTATTGTCCTTAATTGCTAGCAAAAAGCAGTACAGAAATGTAAATTAGGCACTCATTTTAGGAGAGAGAAGGGAAACAGAGCTATATAGGACATCCCAGAGTTATGCATGGCCTCTTTTGAAAAGCCCTGCTCACAGTTACTACAGGCAGTATTTGTCACTCTCGTGCAATGGTAAAATCCACTACTGCTAGCAGAATTCAGGCACCTGCTTGTCTCCATTTAGACAAGCAGCTTTGGTATGTAAGTGAGGAGAAACCCAGGAGTTTTGCCCATTGCTACACCCACAGCAGTCACCAGCACTTCTCAAATTGGATTGATCTGAAGACTGCTGCTTCATGCAGAATATAAAAGGTACTCTAGCCACAATCTTCCTAAAGGCCATGTGGAGTGAAATACCAGTAGCAACAAAATCAGACACAACTCATAGTTGTTTTCCATAGTAAAGTTTTATAGAACAGATAAAATGCCTGTTTGAAAAAGTAAATTTCTCCATCATTCCTCACTTTGTTGTCACATTTATTACACGCATAAACCAGTGTAGTATCCTCAAAAAATACAAATTCTACACAGTGTCATGTTGTATCAACCATTGAATAATTTAGAGTAAGAGTATGGATGAAGAGTATGGATAAGGACAAGTTTATGAAACAATATTTACATTGCTGTTGCAGGACAAAAAGTAAATGTCACAGTTATGATTGCTTAACTGTAATAGAAATTGCATCCAAGCAATCTGTCTGGATATGTTTATCCTTTTAAAATATATATACCAGATTCTACAAATTTTTTACAATACTTTTTCCAGTATGACTTATTTTTTAAAGATGAAAGTAATACTTTATATGAGTTAACAAACTTGTAAAGTCCAGTATATCGTAAGTCCCAAAACTGAAGAAGCATTCTAAAGTCACTTTATATACTTCACTTTCTTGAACATATTTTTAGGTTTATTTAAATTTAAAGATGAGAAGTCTAGCTCTTCAAATATGGCTTGTTTGTTCGGCACGTTACACCATTCTTGCACATTCATGCATCTTTTCCCTTCATCTTACAATTTTCATAGTTAATCTGAGTGTTAACACAAGTCCAGTCCTGTTACATTTATTATGAGTCACTATTTGTAACCTTGGTTGTGTAATTTTCCCTTATACTACTGCTCTCTCTAGGAAGCTGCTTAAAGAGGAAGTTCCTCTTAGAGTTTAGTCTGGAGACTTCTGCAGCTGGCTATGGTGAGTTTATCCAGCAAATAACCAAGAAAAAATGTAATACATTGCACAGCATGACAAAAATGCTAAACTTTAAAAAGTACTATTTATCTTATAACTAAAACTGTAAAGTTTTAACTTATAAAGCTTTAACTTATAAGTGCCAGTGTTAATTGCCACAACTATTAATAAGGTATGGATGTCACTTTGTCTTGTAAAGCCTTGAAGATGTCGGATGTAACAATAAATTCTTGTTATCTTCTGAGGTGGATTTCATCAGTTACACAAATTTGCTAACTACGTATGTTGGTTTCCTTAAGAACTGAGCATTCTCAAAAAGGAATTGACAGCAACCCAGGAAGTCATCAAGAGCTCAAACGCAAACCCTATAGTCACAAGAAGCTAGGAAAAACTATCAAAGGCATCTCTGTATTCTCCTAACCACCACAAGAGTTTCTGTGCAATCTGTATTTTACATATATGTTCACAATGAACGTAAAGAAACACAGACTCAGAGACTCACAGAAAACACATTCCTTTTCACTGTCCTTTTCAAAACTGGCGTTCACCCCAGTGAGACATGCTATAGCAAAGAAAGGAGACGACTGTAAAAGGACATTTCTTCACCCCTAACGGGCCCTGCTAAGTAAGATGATTATGCATGGGCCTTATATGTAACTTCCATCTGAGGAAAGTAAGACACCTGGTGATATTTCCTGACAAAAACTGACCACTTCTCTTTGTTAATCAATGGACTTCCAGAAAAAAAGATGTTTCTACTAATTACAACTTTCATAGTGAAAATGTATCTAAGTGGCTGAGCTCTGAGACTGTGTGGAAGATCTTCTTGCTAATACAATTTATGGAGTTGCAGTCCCTGATTCTTACCTCTGCTTCCCCATGAAAACTCCTACCCTGTGCTGTGGAATTGGCTGAAGCAAATGAGTTCTTGCATGCTCTGTCGTGGGCCCAATTTGCCTTTAAACTTCACACAGTGATACGATGATGATGTTTATTTCTGCTTTATGTTATAGCAAAACAGTGTAGGACATTTTGGAAATTATTTTCAAACTCATGCCAAACAAGTTCAAAATCTGACAGGCAATTATTTTTAGGGGAAAAAAGTAAACAAAGAAACGGGAATGTGTCATGTTTTGTTGCACATCTTTAAGGACCTTAATTTGCAATATAATATGTGATTCAAAATCTTTCTCTGACTAAACCATTTTTTGTTCCCACTGCCGGCTTAACTCCTGCAGAACTGGCTACTTTGCACTGGTTATTTCCCACGTCTGAAGAGAAATTCAGTCAGATCCAAAAAGTCTTCTGGAAGAAGTGTTTAATAACCCAGCAATGTTTTGGGGAGGGGGTTTATTAAATAAAATCAACATATTTGAGGATAAAATATCGTTAAAAGGTCCAAATCAGAGATGATTATATTCTGTATCAGCACAGTTGCACAGGCATACAGTGGATTCCAGAGGTCTAGTACATGAGATGGAATCCTGACACTGTCCAAAATACTGTCTTTTCCAAGCAGATAGACCATATTTTGTATTTCACTCATCACAGGAAAGAGTTAAGATACATACAAATTGAGATAATCTTTTTATTTTTCACATCACTGTATTAGAAGGTTGTACAGAATATATATGTTATTTAATGTGACTGGCATTTTCTTGGGCTGATTCCTACAACTTTACACTTTATGTGAGATTCATAAAACCAGATATTTCTATCATTAGTAAAACAAAGACTCTCTAAGCACAAAAGTGTGAACAGACTGGCCCAGGGTACCCTAGAAATAAGAGAGAATGATCATTCTAATAATGTTGAGCATGGTGAGCATGGCTGGAGTAGTCAAATTTTCACAAAAACCTTTGTCATGCTGCTAAGCAGTCAGAAGCAAAATGTGTCATCTGCTGCTTCCGTTTTTTCTCATTGTTTCCAAAAGCTAAGAGAAATCTATCCAAAACGATGAATTGTCTAAACTTAAAAGAATTTAAAAGCAACAAAATGAGTGCAGCCTGAGGCTGCACAGTGTGTATGGACGGGAAGAATAAGATAATAAATACATATTCAGGCTTGGGTGGTTTCCCATCAACAAATCAAACCTGTTGTCACTTTGCTATGGGTGTGTCAAGAGTACAGCATCTTCAGACATCTGTAGCCTGTGCAAACTGAAGAAATAATGTAAAATAAACTTAACAGATTATGCCTTGTTAGTTACAGTTGTACCTGGATCCCAGTGGTGATCCCAGCAAGGTTACGCTTCAGTGTGCATTTTGGTGAAACTGTTACCATACAGTCGGGGCTCAAGTGCTTTCTTCTCCATCTCTTCATATTCGGAATGCCACCTCACAAAGCCTTGTTCAGAGGGATTTTTTTACTTTTTTTTCTGGTAGGAAAAAATAAGACAACAGGTAAAAGAGAACTACAGTATGAGAGAGGAAAAGAGTTATGATCAATTCAGAATCAGTCATCTTAAAGCAGCTTGTTATTTTCTTTTAAAATACTCTTTTTCCTATCATAGCAAAAATTCTGACCAGGCGAATTCTGAAAGAGTTATAATTCTGGTCTATTGCAGTTGGTGCTTGGTGTCAATATAGATGTACTGGATAAAATCTCAGAGATCTGTGACTTTCCAAACAGAAATTCAGCAAATAATACCATTTGCTTTCTGCTTCCTTTTTCCTCAGCTGTGAAAATTACTTTTTCTTCAGACATTATTGGTCAAATTCTGAAGTCAGCATGATTTCTAAGGTACAGATAAATATAATTCAGTCCAGGGGGTTCACACATAGGCGAGCCAGGTGGGTACTGTACTATAATTTTAGAAATTACTAAAAATGTGTGGGAGAAAAGATGAAATAAATGAGACTATATTATTTGACACGAGATTAGTCCTATGTAGCAAAAATTTATGGGACTTCCTGCAGCTATATTTCAAAGAGATGTCACTCAGAAGTTGCAGAAATGCTATTGCTGGTAGACAATCACCTTTATTTTTGGCACATCACAGCATACTTCTTTACTGACTGCGTTACAGCCCATGTACACATTCACATGAAGAAAGACCTTATTTCTGACAAGTGTTTTGATAAAGCTTTTTGCGTGATAATAGTGAAAAAATGTTTCCATCATTCCAGGTAAGGGAAACATCTTGGTTTAGACACTGGGTCAGATAGTAGTTTGATTCATTCAAATGTCATTTTATCTCCAAATCAATTTCAAGCCAATGCAGTGATTAAATGCACTCATTACATATTCTCTTTTTCCAGAAAGAAATATTATTTCTTCCTGTTAGAAAAGCAGCTCCTTTCAGCATCTTCAGAAGCAACCTGTGGAGAAAATAATACAAAACATTTTTTCCTTCACAGCTTGCTTAGGTATTTCAGGTGCGATGCTCAGGTGTTGCTTACGACTGTGACTTCTTTCAAGGTGTAATGTTCCATACCACCACTGCTATTTAAATTATACCTCATTTGCTGCCAATTTGGACATTCACACTGATGATTCAGACATTCATCTGAACATTCATTCAGGAGGCAGAAAATCACAAGTGAGCACAGTTGTACAGAAGGGGGTTACAAAAGCATCAGTCAGAGATGCCTGCAAAGGTGGGTCACTGCTTGTCACACTCGTAGCAGCATATAATGGCACAGAGCTAATGGTGCTTAAAATCATTTTGAGCACTACAGCTAATGGGATTTGTCATAATACATTTCATCGAAATTTCAGAATGTGATGCTGCTGTATTGACTGCATTTTAACCACTAAAGCCAAATGTCAGCCCTTCATCTGCAACCAAAGCAATGACTACGACATCGCTGGTGAGCCAGTTTCAACCAGCTGATTATAGAGAGCAAATTTCAGCATTTATTGAGCATAATCCCACTAGTTATTTTTAACCATTCATTCAACAGTCACTATGCTACAAATTCTGAAGTGTGTGTTTGTTTTCAACAGACTGATGATGCATGTTAGTGTATTGGGCTTGTGTGGCAAGGTATTGGTAGTGGGAGGGGCTGCAAGAGTGGCTTCTGTGAGAAGTTGCCAGAAGCTTCCCCCATGTCTGATACAGCCAATGCAAGCTGGCTCGAAGGTGGACCCACCACTGGCCAAGGCTGAACCCATCAGTGATGGTGGTAGGACCTCTGGGATAACAGATTTAAGAAGGGACAAAAAAACCCTACTATGGGACAGCACCCAGGAGAGGGTGAGTATATGTGAGAAAAAGAACCCTGTAGATGCCAAGGTCAGTGCAGAAGGAGGGGAGGAGGTGATCCAGGCACTAGAGCAGATTTCCCTGCAGCCTGTGATGGCAGGCTCCTGTGGCCTTGCGGAGAGACGAGCCCATGCTGGAGCACGTTTGCTGGCAGGACTTTGTGACCCCACAGGGACCCACACTGGAGCAGTTCATGAAGAACTGCAGCCCACGGAAAGGATTCATGTTGGAGAAGTTCACAGGGGACTGTGTCCGGTGAGAGAGACCCCACGCTGGAGCAGCGGAAGAGTGTGAGGAGTCCTCCCCTGAGGAGAGAAGAACTGCAAAGATAACGTTTGAGGAACTGACCACAACCCCCATTCCCTGTCCCCCTTCACCACTTAGAGGGGAGGAGGTAAAGAAAATTAGGAGTCAAGTTAAGCCCAGGAAGAAGGGAGGGGAGGTGTTTTTCATATTTTGTTTCATTTCTCATTATCCTACCCTGATTTGATTGGTAATAAATTAAACTAATTTCTCCCAGTCAAGCCTGGTTTTCCATGATGGTAACTGGTGAGTAACCTCTCCCTGTGCTTATCTTGACCCACAAGCCTTTCATTATATTTTGTCTCCCCTGTCCATTTGTGTAGGGGAAGTGATAGAGCAGCTTTGGTGGGCACCTAGTGTCCAGCCAGGGTCAACCCACGACTGTAAGTCAAATATTCACTGATGTACTAATTCATTATGGTTTTTAAATCACAGGATTTCTTCATGACTCACTCATTTTATTTCCTGTTAATTTTGGTTATTCATTTTATATTATATTATTTTTACTTTACTGAAAGAATACCAGAGCTTTTTTATGGATTCCCTGTTTTCTCAGGCATTGTAGCACTTACCTCTGTGAGGAAAAACTGTGATGAGCAAATAAAAATACTCACACCACTGAGCCTGAAGTTTTATACCTCTCACAGAGTTCTGAAATCATTTTCAGTGTTGTCCTGGGTTCAGCTACAGCAGTGAGAAGCATTTACAATGAAGTGAGAGAATTTAAAAATGCAGTCTAAATGCAGTGCTGAAAAATAGGTCTCCTTCATTAGACAACATAAAGGACCTAAAATGCAAAATAATTTTGAGAGCTTATACTCCTGTCGTAAAAGAAGCATGACACCATGAGGAAAGAGAGAATGCCTGAAACCCAGCAACATGTAATCTGTCCTATAGAACAGGTGAAGAGATATTGATTTTCACTTCCATGTGACCCAACTTATATGTGGTCTGAGGTTGGCACCACTACTTAAGCACTACCAATACATAACAGTAATTTTATCACAAAATTATATCTTTCTGGCTGTATTATTAAAGGAAATCAGAGGTGGGGAAAAAATAGGTACTTCTCAATCTTATATCAATTTTTGCTTCTTAAAAACAGCAATTCTTTTCCAAATAATTTGGAAAGATTTTTTGCTTCATTTTCAGATTGTGTTAACTGAGTGTCATTCCCTTTGCTTTGCAAGGAAAACACTGAAAGACAAATGCCAGTTTCCATCTTGCTCCCATCACATGCATTAATACAGGCAAAATTCAATTCCTTTATAGCTCAGAATATGTGGATCATTGAAGAATATGTGAAATGTCTGCATCACCAAACTGTTTAATTGAAAGTTAACAATCCAATGAGCAAGGGATTTTCCACTAGTGGCTTTTACTTGCAATGACTGATTAACATTTTGGAGAAATCTATGCAATAAAGTTAGCAATTCTAAACAACTGAAATTGTTATGTGCATGATGTCTGAGACATATCAAGTCTTTTTTACTGTACAATGCACAGTTACCTCTATTTTTTTCAATTACAGTGTCTCCTTTAATCTATTTTCTCTAGCACTAAGATATGCTGTCTCTAATTGCTTTAAGTCAATTAATTTAGCAAATTCATGTTTTCATATGACTATCTAAAGTTCTTATAGGAAATATTGTATTTTGGTACCATAAAAATCACGTATTCCTAAGATTAAACAAATGTTACAAGACAGCTTGAGTGCAACTGTAGCTGTAATGCTTACCACCCTACTTAAGCAGAAGTAAAAGCACTGTTATATATAAGTTCTCTTCCAAGGTATACAGATTTTGATTTAAGAAAACTTGTTTCTTCTATCCCAATTTTAAAAATATGTGTGTTGGTTAGATACTGTACATAACATTTGATGCAAAGACAACTAGAATTTTATGAACACAGGAAGTAGGAAAAAGAAGTATAAGAAGAAAGAAACTGATGAGGTAGAAGAGGTAATATAGATGAAGGAATAGAGGATAGATGCTGTATAGTACCCTTGTTTTTTTAATTATGCAATGATACAGATGAGGGTACGGTTGGACAGAGCTCTGAGCAACCTGATTTAGTTGAAGATGTCCCTGCTTATTGCCCGAGGGTTAGATTAGATGACTCTTAATGGTCCCTTCCAACCCAAACCATTTTATAATTCTATGATTCTATATAAAATTGTATGATTGATAAACAGTAATGTGGACCAACCCCATTGCAAATCTGATAAAGAATGAGGGTATTACCTTGCCCAGACAGGAAGTGAAAGTCAATATTTTAGGTTAGAAAATATTTTAGGTTGCCCAAAGAAGTGATAAATGCTCCATCCCTGGCAGTGTTCAAGGCCAGGTTGGATGGAGCCTTGGGTGACATGGTCTAGGGTGAAGTGTCCCTGTCCATGGCAGGGGGGTTGGAACTAGATGATCTTAAGGTCCTTTCCAATCCTAACTATTCTATGATTCTACAATTTTCTCCTCTTCGATGCTTTCTACTCTACTGTATTCATGGCTTTTTCTTTTGCAAGCAATTAAAATAATTAAAATAAGTCTTGTAGATCAGGTTCCTTGTAAATATTTGATGTTTTTCCCACACCTCTTTTTTTCTGTGATGCTCTAGGCCATTCGTGGGCCCATCATTAGTGAACTTCCTGAGTGTTAACCATTAAGTATTCTTCTCCATTTTGAGACTTTATTGATATCTTGAAAGAAGAATGGAGACTTTAGTTATCAGGTTGTGTTTTGGTTTTAGGGGAGAGGAACCAATGAAAAAATGCAAAGGTCCACTGCAAGATTTTTTGCAAAAACCAAACAGCAGAGGAGCAAAGGGCAGGAGGGTTTGTCATCTGTAGCACTGACATAACAGATTGACATTACACATATATTTGATACTTCAGGCCTGATATAGGCTTCTTTGCTTACCACTATATGTTCAAAAGGGGACACAAATGGGTCTCAGCTGGGATATGTGACAATCATTAAATGGTCTCAACTCTCAGCTATTAAAGTGTCCCAAATAATACTGGAGTCATCTCACTGCTGTTTATAATCAGCCTTTTTCAGCATTAAGCCAACCAGACTAATTTTCAGATAAGACAACCAACCTGGAAAGGAGGTTGGCTGATGTAAATAACTTTATAATGTTATTCAGGTCCACACCGCCCCAAATTTAATGCAACAGAGAGCTACTCACCCCTTCCTTTCTATTTTATTGCACCAATGGGAGAATTTCAGTTGTACCAAGAAACCAATCCTATATTTCAGAAAAGAAATGCTGATAATAGTGGAAGCATAGCCTCCTGCTGCTAGCAGTATGGGGAAATCAAGGATTTGCTGGAGGAGAGTAAGTGTGCTTTAAAAACGCACAATTCAGGAGACTGAAGTTTCTGTTTTAGTTCCCTGTGAAACTACAGAAAAACTGAAGTTGTAAGAGATCAGGTTCAACAAAAACACCCTATAAAGCAGAAGAGACCACCTCCTGGAAGTGTCCTTTCTTTACCCATGTCTGTACAGTACAAGAACCATGCATATTTTAGCATTATCCTAGCATAGATCCTTGAAAACAGCTGCTTTTCTCTTTGGACCCACATAATTCTGCATAAGTTACTGAAGTTACGTCTGCACAGCATTAAATATTTGTTAACCCTCATTACTGCTGCTGGCACTATTAATGGCATGTTTCCATTAGTGACTGGTGAGTTTCCTTCTATGAGTTTATATTCACAATTAAACTGGAAATATCCATTAATTTTTCACAAGGAACTAAAAATGATAATTGGATTTTATTAAAATAAATCAGTGACAGCTTTTAATGCAAATGCATGGGTAACATCAAAGACACTGAAAAGCTGCTGAAAGAAATAATAATAAAACAGTGGATCAGTCTCACAAGTTTCAGCTGACAACTCTTCCCCAGCCAGAGGGTCTGTTCTATTAAAACATGGTAAGTACTTAGCAGCAGAAAAAGAATAAAGAGAATTTTCAAGAAGCGATTGCCAGATCACCACCACAAGAAGTTACTGAGTTTGATAAAGAAATGAGACATCAAGGGTGGAGGGATTACAGAGTTCCCTGTCCTCTGTAATTATCAGAGAGGACAAAATATGCTACAGGGGGATATAAACCAGGGTAGCTTGCAGGCAGAGGAGTGCTGTGGTTGCAGTTTAGAGCTCAGATCCTCACATTACGCCCAGAGTAAGATATCCTAATATCCCACATGATGAACAAAAAGTCTACAAAATAATGAAAGAAAGGATAAAGGAGGTAAAAGATCAGAAAGCTGCAGGTGAAGACCAAGACACCAGACAGATGTTAAATGTTTCTGATGATGAGCTCATCATATGAGATTCACAAATACAAGTCAATGCCAGCTGACATTTACTGGTATTCACATGCTTTACTGAGCTTTCTAATCTCAGACTCTAAAATCTAATTCTTTTGCACACTTTGTGTCTTTCATCTTTACTTATTTTCTCTTCTCTCCATTTCTCCTTTCTAGTGATTCCCGTTCTACCCAATAACCAATCCATTTTATAAACATGCATATAAAAAAAAAAAAAAAGTATAGGTAAATACTTACAAAAGAATAAAAGAGAAAAAAAAAGAAAAAAGATGTGGATGTTGTGTACTTTGATTTCAGAAAGGCTTTTGACACTGTCTCTCATAAGATTCTCATAGAGAAGTTGATTATGTATGCTGAGGATCACCAGACAGTGACACGTTTGGAAAGCCAGCTGAATGGCCAGGTCCAGAGAGAGGGTGTTTGGTAATCAGTGGCACAAATTCTAGCTGGAGGGCAGTAACTAGCAGTGTGCCCCATGGGTCAATACTGGGTCCAATTCTGTTCAATTAATGATATAAAGAATGGGGAAGAGTGTATCTTCAGCAAAAAACACAAAGGTTTGCATTAGGACTAGCAAGCTTTACAGGAAGTACAGATTATGGACAATGAGGAGGACTGAAAACTAGCTGAGCTGTTGGGCTTAAAGGGTTGTGATCACAAGCACAAAATCTATCTGGGGGCCAGTTACTAGCGGTGTACCCCAGGATTCCATACTGGGGCAATAACTGCTTCACTGATGACCTGGATGATGGGGCAGAATGTACCCTCAGCAACCGCGCAGATGACGCAAAACTGGGAGGAGTGGCTGATATACCAGAAAGTCATGTTGCCATTCAGAAGGACCTTAACACAGTGGTGAAATAGTATGGCAGGAAACTCATGAAGTTCAACAAAGGGAAACACCAAGTCCTGCACCTGGTTAGGAATAACCTCATACACCAGCACAGGTTGGGTGCTGACCAACAGTAGCAGTGGGTCCTTCCTGACCGTGAGCTGACCATCAGCCAATGTTGCAGACTTTCAACAAAGAGGGCAAGAAATGTCCTTAGCTCCATTAGGAATAATATTCCCAGCAGATCAAGGCAGGTACTCTTTCGTCTCTACTCAGCTTTGACAAGACCTCATTGGGAGTGCTGAGTCCAGTTCTAGGCTCCCCAGTCCAAGACAGACATGGACATACTGGAGTGAGTCCAGTGAAGTGCTACAAAAATTATTAAGACAAGGCTCCAGTGTCCTTTCCTGTGTGTGTATATATAAATGTGTGTACATATATATAAAAATGTGTGTGTGTATATATATATGTCATGGGAGGGCATGAAGAAGAGGAAGTCAGAGTCTTCTTGGTGGTGCCCAGTGGCAGGGCAAATGTCAATGGTCATAAATACATAAAGGAAATTCCTTTTAAACATAACAAAAAGCTTTTTCACCATGAGGGTTTTGGAGCATTGGCACAGCTTGGTCAGAAAGGTTGTGGAGTCTCCATCCTTGGAGATATCCAAAACCTAGGCACAGCCCTTAGCAACTACCTTTAGTTAACCCTGCTTTGAGTAAGAATATTGGACTAGACCATACCCAAAAACCCCTTCCAACCTCAGTGATTCTGTGATTCAAAAGATAAATACCGCATACTGATTTTCAGAACTAGGAAATTTTCATGTGGTTTAAAGCACAAAGAGATGAAGGTGACTTCCACATTGCTCTTACTTACATAATACTCATAAACATTTGCTTTGATAAATTATTTTAAATCTTAGGATTACCTATTTATACTGTGTTGCAACTACTCTCATTTTAGCCCACCAATAGTGTTTTTCAATTTTCAGTTTGTTTGAACTTCAGCAGAGAACTTTCTGCTTATTTCAGACCTGGGAACTCAATGAAAATAAAGAAATAGTCCTGTGGCTAAAAAAAGATTGCGTGTTTTTTCCAGCAAACACCCTTATAAGCTTGCCCTGCAGTTAAACTCGTATAGCAAACAGTAATAGTCTATTCACATGTATTATAAAAGGAGTATCACCTGCAATTTTATTGACTGTCAGAAAACAGGTCCCATTTTGTGAAACAATAAAAATCAAATTTAGTGTAAAATCTCCCAAGGTTGTAGGCTGTAACCTTATAACATCAGAAATGACAGCAGTCAGCTTTTCTTTTTTATCTTTTTTATTTCATACTCCAAAAAAAACTAGGGATTATATTCCAGAGCAGGGAGTGCTACACCCATCACATACTATCATCCAGAGATATAGCAAAGTATCAGAAAATGCCTTCTATCCATGTCTTTTCTGGATAAGAAGTCACAAGAGACTTTTTAGTGGTAAAATATCTGATAGGAAGGCAGTGACTTTGAGCTGTGCCTCATAGCACGTCCACTGCAGGAAATACAAGAATAAAAGCTATGGTCTTAGAAAAGAGGCAGCTTCTTGCAGACCTGTGTGGACCAGGTCCTTTCCCTCAGCACTTAGAAAAGGAGTTGTCCATGGACTATGTGGGATAATGCATATATTAGGTACCCTATATCCAGTTTTAGTGACTGCATCATTCTTCACTTTTTGGGTAGAGGCCAAACTCACATTGTGACCATGCTCTTCAGGAGTGTTTTCCTGCAATGTCTTCATTAAGACATCTTTAAAAATGTGCTGCCCACCTTTGCCTTCAAACTCATTTCCACTGAAGGGAAATCCATGTGGATAGGCTGGATGGAGACAGGCCTTCCTGTCAGTCTTTCTAGGTAGCCTGACTCAGTTGCCTGATGGGAATATCTGAAAGTATATTTCAATGTTTAAAGAGAAGAAACTGTAGAATAAATCCTAAGCTGTACCAATACACAAGCATGTGAACAAGAATACATTTGCCAGCTTTTTTTGTTGAAGACATTTTCACCTGAGAGACAAAGGATTCTGAAAGATTTTCAAAAATAGCCTGTACTCGGACACATAAGTGGCCTGATATTTCACCCAAAGTACTTGGTAGCTCCATTCATTTCAACTGTCAATTTCACATGCATGCTAAAGTTACATAAAAGCTCCCTAAAATTTAGAAGTAGAAAACATGCAGTAATGCACATTATTAAATTATTTGCTCATATCAAACATAGCCACACTTTAAGGAACTTTTCAAAATAGGAAATTGCATGCATCATGTAAGAAAGTTACATTTAAAAACAATGGACTGTATTTACATTGGTGATCTAGTGCTTCGTGTTTTTAAAGAGACTGAGAATCTTATCTATAAAGGAAGGATTATTTTAAAAAACAATGCCAACTCAGAATCACATATTTAACAAATAGTTAATTGATATGTTAACAAATAACATACCTAAAGTTAGACTCACGCTGACATTTGGAATAGGCTTCACAGACTTCACAGCACTGATAACAGTGTGATTTTGAGATCTGGTTTTATTTATCCTGCTGATTGCAGTGTGAATTTTGATTCCAAATTTCCAATTTAGAATAGGCTTCACAGACTTCACACTGCTGATTGGAAGACAGAAATTTGTACATGAAAACATACATGCAAAAAATTCCTAGGCTTCTGTAAGCAAGCTTTTGGTTTCCATCAGTTCTGACTCAAACACAGGGGAAGGAATGACAGGGGAATAAAAATTCAGACTACCCACCTACTCTCCACCTGCTTTTCCTCAGTGTCCATTCTAGAGCAGGAATAAGCCTACTTTTCCCTCACTTAAACTCAATACAGTGTTGGACTCAATCAGAACATTTTAGGATGCAGTGGAAGTTTGACTCTGAATTAACAGTTTAAATATGGGTCAATGATTTAAACGTGTAACCAAGGTCACTTAGATAAGTCCAAAAATGCCCATCAGGAGCCCTTTCCTGTGTGTTTTTCAGAGCAGGCATGTTCCACTGCAGCTCTCTTGTCAAGCCCCAGTAAGATTTGCAAGGGACCTTGACCAGGCAACCAAGTGAAAATAACTCAAAGATATATTCACTTGATTCAAGCTGTAGGTGAAGAAGGCTATTCAACTTCAGGTCTGTCCAATTATCAGTTTGGGTATTCTTTTTTAGCCCAGCACGAGTTCAGATTTGACTCTTAGTCAAGTAAATAGCTGCCTCAAAGAGCAGCTGAACAAGGTATCTTCATTAAAACTTAGCTAGATAGTTTGAGTGCTTGACAAGTAAAAAAAAGGAAGAGAGGAAAGAAAATGAGGAGCTCAGACTAAGAGCTCCCTTTCATCTAGCCAGTGTAACGTAAATCCTTTCTATTGTGCACTTTAAGATGTACATTGGATTCAAGTTGATGTCCACCTGTCTTGAACCAGCAGGGATATCTTCCTGCTTTTATCAAAGTATCTCTCTGCCAATTATTGGTTGCTGTGACAGTTGGAGATTTTTCATGTATGTGCAGACTTTTACAAATACAAACTCATTAAAATTAGCTCTTTCACCTTCTGATTCCAAGAAAAAATGTAATTTTGAAAAATACCAGGAATCAAATTATCTATATCATCTAATTACAACCTAAAAGATCTAGATGATTATGTTTATGAGAAAGAAGTCTTATTTTCTTGGTATTTTCTATTTTTAAAAATTTACTCTTTTTAACAGGAGAAACAACTATGTTAATACAGAAAGATGTTTTTATTGTTTACGCACTGCAAACAGACAGACAGCTCTCTATTCATTAAAATAGATTTTATTTAATAGCAGCAAGCTGAGATTTCCTGATTCATTTAAGTATATTCTCTGCCACTCCACAGAAAAATAGACATTCATTAGAATAACTTTACAGAGCTCACATACTAGAATTCACTGCATCATTAAAAAGCAACAAGTTCAGATCAAGTTGCTACGATTTCCGAGTTGTTTAAAAACCCAAACTTTCATTTCAATGATCACAAAACAAGTGATATGACTATCATTTGCTTAGCAGTGAGAAGGAAAAAATGAAAGTTTGGCTTTAAAATTTGTACTTATTTTTCTTTTCTCCACAGGTTAAATTATTCTGTTGAAAAATCTTGGTATGAGCATCATTCGTGACCATTTTTTGGCTAATGTTCTGTATCTGAATGAATCACTAGGAATGGGCACATACGTCACAATTTTGGCTACCAAGGTCTCAGAAACAGTTTTCAAATGTGTTTAGGCAGATGCATTGTGTGCATGTGGCAACACATGCAATACATATACGACATAATAGCTATATTTATGATAAATTTCAAATGTTACTTTAGGTTCTTTTCCTCACTAGCAATGAACACATTGCCTCATATATTGATTTGCTATGGCTTATGTGTACATTTTTTAAGTGCTCACCACTTCTGCAAAAATTCCAGAGAGACCACAAGTAAAAGACACCATTTCGCACTCTTTCAAGAGAAAATACATGCCTGAAAACTGTTCACTGATAGGCAAGAAAAGGTGCAAATATTAAGGGAAACCCGAGGGAGTTGTTGGCACTTGTAAGCATGGAAGTTGGAGAGGGAGGGAGTTTCAAGGTCTAGAATGCCTCGACCTGGGTCTACACCATGAGGAGTGGTACATACATGTTTATTTAAGGAGAGAAGTGATTTAGAAAACCTCCTCAGAAAGTACAGCACTTCCCCTATATTTAATTTTGCTTTGCAATTCAAACAGTGCAATACGATGCCCTCAAAATTTTTGGAAACAGCAGACAACACACAAAACATACTTGTCAGAAAAGCTTGCCACAGAATGTAGACTGATCTTTCTACCCCCTTTATATGCGGGTTACTCACATCCATGGCCTTTTGGGGTTTTTTATGTTTTTTATGTTTAGGGGTTTGGGGTTTTGGTTTCAGGATATGTTTTTCTCTCTCAAAACATACAAAATGGCTATCAGATCACTAGAAATAACTTAGCAATATTGTAGATAAATTTTTGTGAAGATGAAAAGTCTCCTATGACAACATTGCCAAGAATATCAGGCATATTTCAGGTTCCAGGCACATCTTGGCCTCCACCACATGTCCCCTTGTCATAGCATCTGTACCTTGCTCCTCAGAGCATTTCCATAGTTTCTCTCTCACCATGGACTTCAACTGGATCATGCAATAAAAGCTCACTTCAAAACTTTAAGCATGATGGAAGGAAGCCTTGGTGGCTCAGGAAGTGCTACTGGCGGATGTGCCTCTCCACAGAGGAGCAGTACCACCCACTGGCGTGGCTGGAGCTAGGAACTAGGCTCAGAAGAATCAAAGGCAGTGACAGACAGGAGTAGGGGAGCAAGCAAACAGAAAAGAAAACAGGTATTATCCAGGAGCCACCACTTGTCCACCTCTAAGGATCTGGACAGCCTAGTTTCTTGGACCGTATTCCCAGCAACTACATTATCAACTGCAGCATGCCCATGTGGAGTACATTCCAGGTCTGGAATGTACTGTAAATGAACTCATTCACTGTGTGACAGGGACTTACTAGAAGCCATCATAACATGGACAGATACACAGTGTCTTATACAGTAGAAGACAGTATACAGTTTGATAATTTGAAAGCTGTTAAAATGTGAAACAGGCATTTTTCCTTATGTATCACATTTGTTCTCAGATTCATGACCTCTCCTTGAAAAATATGTGCTAAATATAGAAAAGGAAATAAAATCTAACTGAACTAAGCCTTTCCTTCTACACTGCTAAAATAGTTACACAGCTCATCTGCAGTTATATACTGTACTATCTGCATTAGACATCCCCCAATGACCATATGATATTATTTTTGGTTATATAAACTGTGGGAATTATGCCTTTTTTCACTCGGACAAAATGGAAAAGTAAACACTAATCCTCTATAAAAGGGAGATCAAACTAAAAGGGTTAATTTGAAGACAGGGGGAGAGATTCAAAATTAAAGAATAATCACAAACACCTTTAATATAAGGAAGTCATTTGAAACCATCCTCCAGAAAGGCTGAGTGGGAAGCTCTAAGGCAGAAGATTAGAGATCAAAGAAAATTCTCCTGAGTACCATCGCTCAGTGCTCCAGATCCAGCAAAGCACTGAGATATATATTAGATAAAGTAGAGGAACTGTAAATTTTAACCAAGGACCAAGCTTGTATAAAGCAAAGAGAAATCATTAAAAGCTTTTGTTTGAAATGCAGGCATTGGCACATTAAATCAAATTATTTTTCTCATCTGAAACATTCTTATGTTCTTACAGAACAAATTAAAATTCTGTCTCCCTCTCTGGACTTTGTATTTCAGAGGCCATTTTCTCTAAGCTTTGCAACATGGTAACATACTGTTATTTTCAAAGCAGAGCAAAGCTAGATCTCTACACCAGAATGAAAAATAGACAAAAAATGTATTAAGCTCTAAAGTCTTTAAATATATATCCATATATGTATGTCTGCAGTGTACATGTATGAATATGTATACATTAATGTACATACAATTAATGGTATTGTTATATAGCTATGGATATGGCTATATAGATGTGTGTGCATACACATATTGTAACACAAAGCAAACAAATACTTCACCAGTATATTCTGCACCTCGCAGAAACTGAAACTGCAAAGCATCTTCATGTAGGAACGTTGCACACTGACAAGACAAGCTTGTGAGAGGGGGTTCAGCTAGGGCAAGAGCCTGACATACATAAGTGCTCCCACAGCAACAAGTTGCATTCATGCTGCTGCTACCAGAACAAGCGGATCAGCTGTATGTCACAGACATTAGGAAGGGTTTGGGTTTTTTTTTAATTAAATCCTACAAAGGGATGAAGAATGGCAGCCATAGAATCTTTTATAGTAACTCAACTGAGACACTCTGCCTCTTCCCGTGCCTTTTCTGCTAGTGTGCAGAGAATACAGGGTAAAATTTTCTCACTTTGAGAATTTCTCATTTTGAGAATTAGAAATTGCCAGACCATTTTAAAACACCAGTCTATTTATTCTGGTTTCTTTCAGTTTTCATATCTTCTTCTTTCACAGCAGCTAGTCCTAAGGGACTCGGAGGAATATGCTCATCTTTCTAAAACATGATTATACTGCCATGAGGCAGCTATGTGACTGTTTCATATCCTACAGTATAGGCAGTCTTACTCTGTGTACATTTTTAGCTTAGTTTCCACAATGAAGGTGTTAGATTTGCTCTTTGCTGCTGCAAACTCGAGATTTTTGACCCAGTAGTAGTTTGGAGCATGTAAAGCTTTTGCCGAGAACAAAAGAAGGATCATGGAGGGTGCAAGAATTATAGTCCACAAATGTTGTAAGTGTTCTGAGTGCAGTTTACTGATGGCTAGACATGATTTCCCCCTTGTAAGCTGCACTATGGCTACCGAGCAACCTAATTGGCACTAAGAACAAAATAATATTCTTTATCACTACCCACTGCTCTTGCGAACACAAAGTAAACTTGAAATGAAGGTCAAATCATTAATAGTCTTGCCAAGTCAAATTTGCGCAATGGCTGCAAAGCAGCTTGAGCCAAGGCATTTTAGGAATGTCTGAA
Organism: Strigops habroptila; assembly: GCF_004027225.2. Lineage (NCBI taxonomy): Eukaryota > Metazoa > Chordata > Aves > Psittaciformes > Psittacidae > Strigops > Strigops habroptila. Next base: position 57,652,476 of record NC_044277.2, on the reverse strand, counting down.
GATCACTATTGGAGCAAGCAGAATATTCATTTTTTGCTCTTCTTTTTAATCCCAAGGATCACAGCAAAAGTCCTCAGAAAGCCCTTCATTAGTTGTACTCCTGGCAGGCAGAATAAGTTTGGACTTTGTTTCCTCTGTGTAGGACTTTTTTAGGCTCTCAAAGTTCTTTATTTTAATATTTTCTGACATTTTGCCTAATAAATGATTGATTAAAAAAATGATCCTTTTAAGGTCAGTCACTATTGCTTTTTACCTTTCTTCAAACACTTCAATAATATACTATCATTTTTTTATTTATCCCACTTACTCAAGCATGCTTCCAGATTTATCTATGTAAAGGGGCGTGGGGTCTCTATATGTTTTGTGAAGCATATACTGTTGGACCAGTACTGACACTTAAGTATAAAATATGTATACAGAAAGCCGTGCACTGGTAGGATGAAGTGAGAAAGTGGTGTAGTGTCCAAATGGTTAAGGCATTGGGTTTTTAAGATTACAGCTGAAAAATACACAGAAAACTGCAGTTTACTTTTCTCAAAAGAGTCAAGGGCTGAGTCAGCCATGAAAAGATCTGAGGATCTGGCATTAGGGACCTTCATGTCCTTAAAACCATAAGATTAGACCACTGTGTCACTCCTTTGAGCAGAAAAGAGACTAAATAATGAAGCGACCCCTCCAACCACCAGCACATCTTTGCCTAGAAAAGGAAAACATATCAATGTACTGAGTAAAATTTCTCTGAACGAAAATGAAGAATTATTTTAAAAGTCAAAAAGGCAATTGTAGACTCTTACATAATTTGGAGTGGAAGAATCCTCCTGAGGTTTCCTGGTCCCTCCCTCAGCCAAAACAGGTCCAAACTCAGAGATAAACTGAGATGCTCAGGGTCTTGGTAATAAGCTGCCTTGTTCAATTGCAAAAGATTGCAGTAGTGCAAAGATTACCGTGGAAGATCATATGTTCCTACACAATGTAACTGAAGGAATCTCTTGTGCTGAAAGCATTTCTGATTGAGATCAATTTGGCAGTACATTGGCTACATAGCGGAACTACAGAAAACAGGCAAGAGGATTGCTATCATTCATATTGCTGTAGCACCTTTTGATATTTTTCATGGGACACTCCAAGCACAATCATAGTATAAAAACTTAATTCCTGTTCCACAGAGCCTAACATGTGCGTATTAGACAAGACACAGCTGATCAGTATGGACAGATTAGGAAAACAACAGTGAGACAGAGTATTGGCATGATGACAGGCAAGAATCGCAGCAAACTGGGAGTTTGTCCTGGTTTTGATTTTTTTTTTTTAATAGACATCAGTGCATCTTCAACTTTTTACAAGAGATTTGAGCAAGGACAGTGCTTTGCACAGATTTATAAAGTGCCCTTCTTACAGGCATCCCAGCAAGGTTTTTCTTTCAAGGACTCCAGGAATCTTTGAAGGGTATAATCTCTTTCTCGCTGAACAGAATTTTCAATTATTAAAAAAAAAAAAAAAAAAAAAAATCAAGACCAGCATTATCGTAGAGCTTATTCTAGAATCTGAGTTCTTTACATAAGAGTATACTTAAAGCCTCCTCTGTCCAAAACATGAAAATTACATCTTTGATGTATCTTTCTTCTTTCTATGCATATTTGTTCATACTATCACAAAAAGAGTCTCCCTGTCAGCTGGTCTGTAGTCAAGACTGGTTCAGGAGGGGAGAAGGTGAGTGATAGTGGGAGTGGTCACAAACTCAGAAGTTTTAGGACAGCTTTTCCTTTTATAAATCATGAAATCACCTGTGAATACCTCAATTTCATAAGAATCAAATTGACTAACTGGAAAAGAGAAAAATGAAAATGGTTCTTAGTTTTGCTCTAGCAATAACTGGTAGTCATGCTTTAAGATTTTAGAGGAGCTTTCAATAGTTTATGCTGCAGCTTCTGAAAGGACCACTCTAGAGACCTGTGGTTAATGATCCTTGTACCGGATACTCACCATGTACCTTGATATTTAGAGTGCTAAGACAGTGAAATTGGAAGAATCCGTGGGCAGCGCACTCTTCTGAAAATTGAACTACCTGCTTGAGAGCCCTATAAGAACAAGAAATTTGTTGCAGAATCTACGTCACCGCAGCTGAGGGACTCTCTCAGCATTCCCGGTTGCTGTATGTTGCCAGGCTCAAATGTGGCTTAAAAGCTACATACACAAAACAGATGAGAGCTGTAGCAAACTACAGAAGAGGCCACATCTAGAAAACTCCAGAGTAACAAGTAATTTTCTCAAGCAGTGTATATAAATATAAGCAAGAGCATGCTCTTAAAAAATACAAATTAAAAATAAAAATATAAACAGGAAGTAAAATGCTTGCTCTATTAATAAATAAAAAAACCTCTTCCAAGGTAATGTGTTCAGTTTAAGTACAATAATACAATAAAAATATAAACCTATTGACAGGACTCTAATAGCAATGTCCGGAAAATATTTCTTATTAAAAAAAAACAAAAACCGACACTAAACTGAAATTCTTCAAGTTTGTAGAGTGAAACACAAAGCAAGTTTACTACAACAGTCTTGAATTCTTAATAAAGTAACTGCAAAGAAAGAGGATGACTTAACCTCCATATCTGGGAAAGACACATGAAGAACAAGTACATTTATTCTGCAAGCAAAGAAAGAAAAGAGTGTCCAAGCTTTTTAAAGTTCAGAATAATAATATTTAGAAAGTAGCTAGCAATGGAAAACTGAATTTTCAGTCACTGAAGGTCCAAGAACAGTTTAGACCTATCAGAAATGGGTTATGTATAGTTGATCCTGTCTAAGAGTATTTGGATGGATTACAAGACTTTTTAAGGTCATCTCAAACCTTTGAATCCTGTGATTTTGATCACTATTTTGAGTTTGGTTTAGGCATAAATTTTTGGTTACCAAAAGTTACTTTCTCAACTTCCAGTTAAAATTGATCTTTAGTAGTCCAAAGATACTTTCCACTGTCAATCGTCCATCTCAGCATGACCACAATTTTATCTTTAAGAAACATCGTATCATGCTGAATTCTGCGTTTAGTTACTGTCCTAGTTTCAAAGTTAGTATAATGCTTGTTTTTTACAGTTTTCTATTTCTGCAGGTTGAGGTTACATTGATTTTAATTCATATTTGATGCTGGAGCTCTTTCCTTACATTACTAAAACCCCTTGGTTTACCAGCTTGATTTCCAAGTGGATTTCTCAATATGTATTTTCTTGCAGTAACAACATTATTCTAAAACACTGGACAAGGATTTTAAGAAACTGCAATTATTAGTTGCTAAAAGACACTTTTACATGACTTTGTCCGTCACATTACTAGACAAGCTCTTCTATTGAAAGAACTACTACTAGTGATACAAACATTGCTCTTGATTACTTTTTTACTTTACGACAAAAATGGATTTAGAAAGTTTTATGGAGTTGAGAACCTGGATTTGAAGAAACTGAGAGCTTTCTTAGACTAAAAGTAACTGCATAGCTCCCTTGCAATATCCTCCACAGGCCCTATTTACCACTAGCCACTATCTCCCTGGTACCTTCTGACAGATTGAGGGCCTTTGAAACTACATCATATTACAGGAAAAGAGAAGAAAGCTGAGTCTTTAGAGTTCTCTGTAGTTGAAAGTTGCAACTAAAAGTTGCAAGTCCTACAGTTTTTATCACTAAGTGCAACTAACACGATAATTCTGGAGCAAGCAAGTTAGTGCTGGTGCAGAGGACCAGTTTGTGCTGGTGCCACCCAGAGAGTTGTTTTAAAAGTTCTTTGTGCCTGGACCCATGACTGAAAAGTGTTTTATTTGGGTTCAAGGGAAGAAACTAAACTTGTTAACAAATTAAGCTGTGGTTACTTCAGAGTTATTTGGCAATTCAACAAATAGTGTTGTCAAATACATTTTTTAGGATTCCATTTAAAATTTGTGAAATTCATCTTTCTGGCTGAAAGGTACAGCCCCTAAATCATTCCTTACACATGGGATACCCAGCTGAAATCTCATCATTACTACAGAGTTAAACTACATTAGAGGGAAATGCAGAGTTGTCCATGTTATGAAGTACTATGAAATAAAATGTTCATACTTCCTGTTGTTGACCTTCTCTCACTGTATTCACACAAATGGGATTTTTAACTTTGCAGGAAATTAGACTCCTGAGAGGTCCACTTAAGTAGAAGGCACAAAAGTGACTGAATTATACTGTCATTTCTTTGTTAGGAGAAAGCTTTAGTTAACTGAGAAATGGGGAAGAAATGTAATAACACATTTGACATCGATGTATAGACCTAGAACTGTTTTAAAATGAGATCTTTTTAATAAGCCACCAGGTTTAGGTGCAATAAAATGATAACCTATTACTGTTAATGTAGAACTGACATAATTTTAAATAATTTATAAAGCAAACAAACTTGATATGCTAATGTAGTAAATATTTTAGAATTCATTTAAGAAATTCTGGGGGTATTAATATGTAAGTAAAAGAAGAGACAAAGGTACTGGTGCTTCTTTGGAACACTTTTCCAGGGACAAGCTTTAAACCTTTCTCTGCCATTTGCCAGCCATGTAAGCAAGGGTTTTAATACTGCATTCTTATAGTTCTGTATGGTATCTGAGATTATGCTGGTGTAAACCCATACCTACGTTAAGAAGACAGCAAAAATGAAATTCTTAGATTTGTATGGAATATTTTGTATTAAATAAATAAAAGGGTTATCTCAGCAAGATAAAGTAATTGTAAATAGAATTCAAAGCAATCTAAAGTAACCCAGTGTTTGGGCTTTGTTTTGCTTTATTCTCTGTTTGTCAACCAGACGGAGAAACGTATTATTTGTACAGGCCAATCTGGTGACAGTGGTTCTCTGTAGCCACATGAAAACAAAATTCAAATTAAAATTCCAGTTCTGTTCTAGTGTGTCCACAATTCCTCTTTGCACAACAATGCAAGAAGTAGTCCAGCTAAGCAGTACAGCATGGGAAAATGAAGGTACTCATGATAAGGAGCAACACAGACCTTCTTTTCTTCTACACAATTGTTTGTGAATGATCAGCTAAGAAGTCTAGCTGCCGTTTGGCCATGGAAGAAACTGAAACACCAGATAACGTCAACAAGTCAGATATACGTCTTCATCATACCACTATCTGAATTTCTAACTAATTTAATTTTCTTAAATTCAGATGTTTTGGAAAAAGAATAAAGAAACAACTTTTTTCTTTTTTTTTTTTTTTACTTTAGACTCACATTTTATCTCTTCTGCCCTACCATTGATAGTTTTTTTTATTCTTCTGAGTATCTGATGCTTAATTCTGATATAAACACCATTCAGTGAGAAGCAGCTATTTCCAATTTAGTTCTTACCTTTTACTAATCTACACTGCTAGACAAAATTTAGAGTCTTTTAGATAATTTCAATTCAAAAGAGAAATTGGTGTTAGATATTGAATGCAACAAGATTTGGATTTCCCCTTTCCTACATCTCAGAAAAGTACAATAGCTTACCTTCTTAAACATAGCAGACATCAGTCAAGAAGAGATTGTTTTCTTGCTCACAGCTATGAGCTTCTTTTAGCCAGCATCAATCAAAGTAATGAAGAGTGATAAATGACATATTTCAAGATGCCCTTTTGTCTTCGTGTTTTTGTGTGCCGCTTTTCTCAACTTGGCCCACTCTTTTCAAGCAACACCTGCCACATTATCAAAGCCACATTATCAGGAGTTCTCTATTCCTGAGCAACTTGATATTCCCCTTTCATTTTTGGTAAGATGAGAAGGAAGTACTTGATGGACTATTACAGCCATATTAAATGAAGACTGGTACTTAAAGCTTCAAGCTCTGCACCATTAAAAAGTAAACTACCTGTGGGAAATTCTCTCTCTGCAATAACAGTTCCCATATTTATCACACGGTTTGGATGCATTATCCCAACACATTTGATTCCATCTCTGAAGAGAAAGAGATTGTTACCACCTATGGGGGAGTTCAAGCAGCACCTGAAATAGTAAGAACAGTTTAGCTGCTTACAAGAAATCTGGAGAGGGAGTTTTTACAAGGGCATGTAGGGGTTGAAGAAGGGGGAATGGCTTTAAACTGAAAGAAGGGAGATTTAGCTTAGATGTTAGGAAAAAAAATCTTCACTATGAGGGTGGTGAGACACTGGAACAGATTGCCCAGAGAAGCTGTGGATTCCTCAGCCCTGGCAGTGTTCAAGGCCAGTTTGGATGGGGCTTTGAGCAATCTGGTATTGTGGAAGGTGTTCCTGCCCATAGCAGTGGGGGTGGAACTCGATGGTCTTTTAAGGTTCCTTCAAACCCAAACCATTCTATGAATATGTTGGTGCTCTGATTGCCAATACTGCACTGGGTATCCAGAAAAGGGTAAAAACAGCCATTGCACCACAACCCCTACATGAAGTAACCGGATTGCTCTGATTTCCCAGTTAATTCTTCTGGAAAGAAAAGTACACCCAGCACTGGTAGAATAAACCATTAATTGCTTCAAGGAAGAACTATGAACCAAACCCCTGGCCAAAACACAGCCACCAAAGTACCACCCTACGATGAACTCTCATATGATGACCAAAAGTACAGTCTCTTCACTGATAGTTGCTGTAGACTCCAAACAACAGAGCCACAGGAGAACAGCAGAACACAGGGCCAGTTGGTGTGCCAAGGGAAACAGTTGCAGTCCCAGCTGCAACCAGAGACTTAGATTGGGAGCATAACAGAGCACTTAGTTTAGGTCATCTATATATGATGTGCAGTGCTAACATATGCTGATCACCTGCAAATTGCTGGAAAATTATCATGGGAAGAACTTTTATTTCCTATGCAAGCTTTAAGTTTTCTCTAACCATAGCCTTCTCTGCTAGATCATCTGCCACCCTTCTATCCACTTACAGTTTGCCAATACTTTTTGGCATCCCTGGCTAATGACTTGGTTTTTGACCACCTGGAAGAATGGAACTAGCTGCAGGCTCACAGATTTCACAGTGCAGTGGTTTCTTTAGATCATTGAAGCTGAATGAAGCTTTAACCAGCATCAGTCCCTGGGGGACATGACTGCTGACTCCTCTTGATCTTGAAAAGTGTTCATTAAGCCTTGTGTTTTGATTCATATTTTTTAAGCTGCAAAAGTATTTTTTTTTCCTCCAGTCCTGTGGCAACTGTTTTCTTTTATAGTAAAAGACTTATAAAAAATACATACGAAGTATACCTGCTGGATTTCTTTTATTACCACACCTGTTGATACACTCAAAGCATACTCACTGTGCCATTTTAAGAAATTTTCGCATGCCCACATTGGCACTGCTAAGCTGAGTTCTGGTCTCTGCATCTGAGCAAGGACACAGAGCTGGAGAAGATGCAGAGAAGGGCAACTAGATGATCAAGGGGCTAGAGAGATGCCTTATGTAGAGGTATGAGAAAGGTTGGAACTCTTCAGTATGGGACTGAAGAAGCCTTAGAGAATCACGAAGGCAGTGGAAAAGCTGAGCACAGAACTGTTGTTCACTAAATCCTGCTATTTGAGAATGAGGTAGCACTTGTTGAAACACTAGTAAGGAACTGACTGAAATCATACTTCTTCACCCAGTGGGTACTAAACTTATGAAAGACAGGAGATAAGGGAAGGAGATAGTCTTATCATTCACAAAAATGAGCAGACAGATTCATGGACCACAAGACCATACTGAAGAGTGAGGTCATGGATATACTTTCTAACATTCCTAATGATTGGAGATGCTGGGACAGTAAACGGGGAGTGAACACTAAAAGTGACAAACTGAGTCTCCTTTGTGCTGTGCAAAGTAAAAGAGATATGAAATATAGCCAATCTTTTAGGGTTTTAAAAGTTGACAGCATGGTATTAATCGGATAAAACACTTGTCAAAAGTAATACAAATTCCTCCTTCTTTTTTTTCTTCAACTCTCTAGTGGCATCTGTCTCCATTTTGACATTGGTTACCCTGAAATGCCTTCCTGACTGCTTTAAGGCAATAAAAGGGAAATAAAAATCTCTTCAAAAGATATTCAAATAAATGACAATAGCATACAATAAGGCTGTCAATCCATCTTAACTCTGAAGAGTAAAATAGATGTCAGTAGAATGGGTTGGCATTTACTCAACTTCAAATTGTCAGGAAGTGTTTAATTGTGCCACACCATACTAAAGTTGACAAAATCTGAAGATTTCATCCCCAGAGGAGATGTTGGCAATGGGGAAAGAAACAGGAGCTATTCAGAGTCCCCAACACAGTCAGAAACACAGCCTGCCAATTCAATCTCTCCTACACTAGTCTAGAAACAGCTATATACAACAGCTCCATTTCACCTCTGCCTGTCACCTTAGTAATGTTTAAAATAGTATGCTATAGAAAACATGTGGAATGAGGTGAGAAATGTAGAAGTTTAAGACTATAATGAGACCCCAGGGTACATCCTTGCTGACATTGAGCTTTACTGTATGGCAGGCACAGAGACTTCACAGGACACTGCAATGGGTAGTCCTTCCCATACAGGCTTCTTGTTGTCTGTGTGATGTCTACAAAACAGTCACATATATGAAAATCAGATGTGTTGGGAATACACGAGGCCCTTTGGTCAGTTGAAAGAAACAGAGATTCATACTAACTCATTTTGATTTTGAACTGTCTAAATTTTGTTGCAGGTTTAAGGATGTACTGTCTGTTTTCAACACACGACTCCATTTTGATTAAAAATTAACTAGGTTCAACAAAGAAGCCTGAATATTAGTGAAAAATAGTGGAATTCAGGCTCCTGAGTCACTCAGGCCTTTTTTTAAGTGCTTTTATATGTTGTCTAATGTATTAAAATTAAATTATCAACTGTTTTTAGACATCACTGTCTAGAATGTTTAATTATGCTAAAATTTAAATTAAGTAAAATTTAAATGCACAGCAGCACAATGTCAACACACCTCTGAAAAAGTTCATGTTTGATACAGATTTTTGGTTTAACTCATTTTCTGTTGTAATGTCATGAAAACAAATAATAATAGTAACGGATTCACATCTGAGAATCAAAAATGAGGCTGCTTTAAAATTACCACATTTATATTTTAATTTCCCTACCAATATTCATAAAATCATGCTTCATACATGAATACAAAATACATGACCCATGAATAAAGTCACATGAATAAAGATACATGAATAAAGAAATGGGGGGGGGTGTTACCCATTTCCTCATTTTTTTCACCTTGGAAATCATTTTGAAAATTTAACAGGCAAATATATATATTATTTTTCCCCCCACAGCCTGTATCTCTTTAAAGGCATCACCAGTTTCTTGGTCTTCTATTCCATGTAAGCAAATCTATAAAATTACTTATGTGTAAATCTGTTAAGAAAATAATAAGTATCACCACTAGGGGATGCTGATAGTAAACCAACAGAACTTTTTTAGCTGATACTGATGTCTTCATCTTACTATTTTCTGTGTAAAAACTACAGTTTCAGATTAGAACTTCATCCCAAAATACAACATACCGGAGGTATTTGGTCAAATTTGGTAAATGAAGCCCTGAAGAAAAATTATTTAAATATTCTATACATTTACATTTAGGAGAACAGAGATGGTATGTAAATAGTAGCCCAGAAGTTTCTAAAGTGCTGGTATAATATAATGCATTTAGCACTATTTCTCATAAATTCAGATTTACATTTATGTAGTTATCTGAAAAAACAGGTCTTCTATTAGTTCTAGGATCTTGATGAGTAGAATGTACAGAGGAGGAAGGAAAAAGCAGAAATGGTTTTGTAAAAATGAAAAAATTGAGCTTTATTTCTCCTGGCAATTTTAGTTTTGGATGCTCTTTAATACTAAGATTAGGTCAAAACCTAAATAATCGATGTAACTGAAGGAGATAAAGTTAAGATATTAGTTTACTGTTAACAGAAAAACTCATCCACAAGAAGCTAGATGTAAAATGAGTTTCAAAAAACTGTAATTTCTGTTTAATCACCAGTGTATTTTTATACCTTGTATATTCATTTTGAGTGCAGGAAAAGACAAATATTTCAAAAGGCTATTCGTTGGTGAAAGAGCCTAAGAGCTTTTTCTCTGTAATTTATCTTTTCTGCTACAATTCTGTTTTCACTTGGAGTTTAAAGTCTTTGGAGCCAGGTCCTGAGAAGTGCTGAGCTGATCCTGAAACCAGCAAGTCCTCACAATTTGACCATTTTACATACTTCTATGGCTGCTTAAAAAGAGGAGACAAGAACTATAAAGAACTTTCACCTAGCAAACATGAAAACTGTCCACTGAAATTGAAGGAGCATCATATGGTACAGTGAAAGCAGAGCTCGCAGCTGACCCTGTTTCACTTGCTACACCACCTGCTGAATGGGAGTAATGCTTTCTTGGAGGAATGAGAGAGAGGTAGGTAGGATTTATTAGTAACTGGCATGAGGGTTATATAAATATATATGATCTGAATTATTTGGGTGTGTGGAAACAGACTAGTTTGGCCTCTCAGGCCATTTTTATTATGATTTGATAGCAGTGGTTGGAAATCACCAAGAAGTATTTTTAAAAGATTAAAGTAATTTCTGTTCCTTGCTGCAATGCAGTTTGGATGTGACATTTCTGGTCTATAGGTCAGACCCTGAGAAGCGCAGTCACACACTTGCAAGCATCTCATATCTCACCACTTTACTATATGTAGAGAGTCCAGTTCCACAAGTCTTGTGAAGCTAAAGTCCCTGCTGGGAGTTCCTTGACTGCTGCTTTTAAGGATGAAAGGTATGTAATTAGATTGGACTAGCCTTTCTCTCTTGCATGTTTGTAAATTCCTATGAAAAGAGAACATAAGGCTCTAGAGCTGTCTTTAAAATATTGAACATTTCTAAAGCTGCCATTCTAGACTGATGCTTGTATCATATTCTTATATATGTCATATACATACAGATTTGCATCAGGCTGGTTCTCTTGACTAATATCAATTGAACTGATTGAATTAACAGCCCAGAGAGATCAGCAGTGGTTGATCACAATTTGGTCATCATTTCAGGCTGCTCAAAACAAAGCTACGAAACTTTGATGTCAGCTATCAGGATGGGAAATAGTAATTAATCTGATATTCTTATATGCAGAGGGATACAGAATAGATGTATATGCATACTTGTACCTTTACACATGTGCATCGAAGCTAAACATATAGCCTGCAACTAAGAAGTCATATTGATGGGCGACAACACCTGAATTTCTCATAATATTGAACAGTATAATGATACTTTACATACCTTTTCATAGCCGATGTGTGGAAACAAATCTTCTGACATGTGCTGGACAGAAGCAAAAGCATACAGGGTTTTGCAGTGCTTTGTGTTGTACTAATAATGTCAACATTAATAATCCTGGCATCTCTTCATCATAATCTGCATTGGGAAACTACATACTGAGCATCAGTAGAATAATGTGGTTGTATATATCCACACATGAGGAAATCCAGAAATTCAAATCACCCTTTTTTCTCATTCCAATACATTTCCATATATAAAATTTAAGCCTTGTGCACTTCTGTACTGCCCTTGATAAGGTATAGGGGACAATCACAAAATGAAAAAAGAAGACATACTCTCCATATGTAGTAGTCCTGATCATAACCATTATTTCTTTTGCTTCATCTCATAAAACAATGGGATTCCAAACACAGCTGTTTAGCATAATTCTGTTTGTCAATATGTACATAAGCCTCCTCAAAAGGGATGTAATTCACCATCTCTTTAGGCTGCTTCCCTTAGCCTATTGGTTTTTCCCACTTACATCTCAGTTCAATCTCAGACAGGCAAATCTCCATTTATTGAGTATTCTGCTATTGATTCTTTGATTTTTTTTTTAATTATAGGATGAAATAGAAGCAGATGTGCATAAGTGGTATTATTTTTCTAATTAAATCAAAAGTAAAGAGAACTCTTTTACTCTAAGTACCTAACAATTTATTGTACAGTTGTATTAAATTACATAGTAAGTAACAACATTTAGTTTCCAGGATGTACATCTATATGAATGCACCTGTTTCTTCCTTCTAGGGCTGGATGTGTACATGTGTAACAGTGGTATGGGAGCTACACAGCGTTAAGGACAATTTTCCTTACCTGGTAACACACACAGTTCAGGCCAGACAAACCAAAAAAATCATACTGACTTCAGCCTGTTTGATAGAATTTTCTGTCTCCAAAGCAGGGAGAATGTGACATTCAGGAGAAAAACTTATTTAATTCCCTTATTCTTTGTAAACTAAAATATGGCCAGAAATGAGCTGCTTGATCTCCATCAATAAGCTCTATCACAGTTGCAGCCAGATCATTGATAAAGCTTCCAAACCACAGCATTGTCGTTATCCAGCCCACCTGAATTATCCATAACTGCCTTAGAGGAACATGTCAGAAAAATATCTTGAGAAAAATAAGTCAGTAAACCTGAAAGAGAAACATTTATCTAAAAAACAATGAACCAAACAAGCAAACAAACAAAATTTATAAATAGATAGATAAAAATTAAAAAAAAAAAAAAAAAAATCCCAAATCAAAACCTAAGAGAGACTAGAATCTCAATTGTGAGCCGCCATGTGGTATATGTGCCCACACTTAGGTTCATACCCAAAGGCTGTTTCCCCAGTCATGCTTGCACACCACAGGTGCCTCCAGATTCTAAATTGAGTTCCTTCTCATGAAAACAAGGAGTCAAGATGTCTGTGTAGTCCCAGTCTCATAAGGACTTTTAGATCCTTCTGATTAGGACCAGGTTTTGTAGTTAGTCTTAATGAGTGGGGAGCACAGTCCTTGACTGTCTGCCAGAACAAGAAAATTAAGATGTAGCATGAGAAGTTTCATTTGAAATTATTAATGTAAGCCTAATTAAACAATTAAGGAATTTTGGGGACGGAGTTTCAAAATAAAGGGTGAAAAACAATCAAGATGGGTCACATGTGAAACCTAAAGATCCTAACAGAAATGAAGGGAAAATTTGCACCAGTAATAGCTGCCAGACCTTGCAAATACATGGAATTCACAACAAAATCACTACATCTTACCTAAAAGGTAGCCTCTTTCACTTGAACTACTGTTCATACATGACGGTCTTGTAAGAAGAGCTCTTTGATTCTTGAATCAAAGAACCCTTACCTTGACTGTCTCATAGCTTCAGGATACTACACCTAAATTATAACTATTCCAAGGTAACTTTCATCCTTCTCCAACTTGCTAAATTTACCCCAAATTCAGGTATCTTCTTAAACCATCGCATCTTGAGATTTAAGTGAATAAAAAACACTTATGCAATATGTGAATAGTTTTATTCCTTATGGCTCTACCTTGCCAGAGGCAACAAGGCACAGTTATATAGAGTGTTTTCAAGTGTGAAATTATGTCTTCAACCACCAGTTCAGGCTGCACCTAAGAAGACATCTCCCAGAGTTTTTGTGCCATGGTTAAACTGGTGAAAACAGACTAAATGCTCATCCACACCAAAAATTTTTGAAATTTAAAATGAAGAGGAAATGCAACTGAGAATAAAAAAAGGGCATAAATTGCTTTCTCATTAAATGCTTTTGAAGTTAATGGAGAATTTTTCCCATCAGCCAAGGACTGGAAATATCATCCCAAATCTTTTCTTGGTCCTTATTCTTGCTAGGTCTTGTCACTCTAGAGAGTGACAAGAAAATATAGAAGTATTTCCAATAATGAATTTAACTTCCTTTTGTTAATACAGTTTCTGTAAGCAGTTAATACCCTTGAACATATTCATTTAATTAAATGTATTTATTACTTTCATTTACTCAACAGAAGCTGGCAAGAATTATTTCATTTAATCTCTAGGCTGAACACCCACACACACTTTGCTGCAAGAATTTTATATTTAATGTCTGAAACCTGAGATCTTTTTAATTGCAGAAGGTCATGAATATTGTTTCTCCTCTTTAACTGGCTCCCGTCTTCAAAGAAGTGTTGAGGAGAGCAACTGGGACTGGGATTCTCTCAGGGAAAGAAAAGCAGTACTAGGGAATTGTAGTAAATTTGCATTTCTGGGTGGTTTGGGGGTAATAAAGACCTTCCTAGGAAGCTGAATCCACTTTAATTTTGCATGCATATGTTCCTGCATCCAGAATTTGATTTTTTAAATGGATATTTTCATGTCACTGTCATGAAAAACTTTGACTTCCATTTTTGACTCTGGCAAAGTGAATGTTTCTCTATTCTGATCATTTCTTGCACAGATACTGTAAAGTCTGTCATTCACTGAAACATGAATTTTCTTTGTGTTCCTGAATATCGTCTTTAGTCACTGAAAGAGTAAATCAATCAATGCTGTTCTACTTTGCAGTTTGCATATACATTTTGAGATTTTTTTTAACATTATTAGAATTTACTACAATGTGTTTATGTTCATGAATTAGTTTGACTCTGCCCATACCACGCCATTTTAACACCCTGTTCTGCAAAGCTGTGATGTTGCATTATTGTCTGATATTTCCAGCAGTTGTAGGAAACACACATGAGTCCTCAGATAATTTTGAAATACTGTTGGTAAAATCCTTAATTTAGAGGACTGATTTGCAGCTGACAATATGACATGGCAGGTACCTGCAAATGCCTGATAAATATCCTTATGACTCCCAGTGAAAGATTATCAACGAAGCTTAAGAAGGAATGCTCAAAGGGCACTGACAAGTTACCTACGGTAGATCTCACCAAGCTGCACTGTGGTTAGTGCATGAGCAGAGCTGCTCCTGGGAGGCTGTGGAGTAACCTTGACAGAGAAGCTAAAACATAAGCAGCAATTTTTCTTTTCCTGTGGGACATCATAATGGCTTATCAGACCAGAATGCCTAAAGAGAGTCTGCTGCTTCTTATGTGAGGAACATAGGCAATGAAGGGGTTACCAGGTCATATTTTTTCCCAATTGCTACAAATGTGGCTGCCTAAGCATTCAGGAAACATTCACTGTAGTTTTATGCCAGCACCTGATTGTGAAAGTCTGATTAGATCGAACTACTGAATGTATTGTCAGGTCTGCATAATAGAATAAAGAAAGGACACACCCTTCTCCTAATCCTACACACAGTTCTGAGGCAGCACTGCTTTTCCACACTGAACACATTTTCAGTTTTTCAACTTTCATTTTCTACCCTTATTAGGTGTAAATATAGGTTGCACTTAAAAAGTGTGTCACCACTCTTGCTTTAGTGCTATTTTCTTCTAGCCAATCCTAGGGTTTTCTACCCCCAAGCTAGCATGTTTTTACACATTGGTGCACAATTTTCCTCTACATGGTATTTGTTAACTTGTATTAACAAATAGTGTAAAACATCATTCTCCCAGCCCATAAACAAGCCCACAGCAATAGTCCAAGAACACCTAAGTCTCAGCTTGGTTTTATTCTATTGTAATATTAAATATAGCTCAATAGGAGATTTGAATTCTGCCAAGTATGGGGAAGTCAGAAATAAACTGTGAAACATTCAAAAGACTTTGTTTTCCCACTGGTTGCTTTCATTTTCTCAGTCTTTCTTGCGTGAGCACAGTCGGAACATGTTTTCACAGATGGGTTTTTTGTTTGGATTCAGATACCTGTGAACATACTGCACCAGTTATTACAGAAACATCTCATGCCCTGGGAAGCTGGGTTACAGATTAAAAATGGTACTCTTTGGGACATAAATCATTGAGTTATTTTATGAATATTCTGAGCCTGTTAGTCTATCTTGTAGTTTCTGCTCCAAAGTGCAATGCTACCTCAGTGGAGATGCTACTTCTGTCCCTCTCATTTGTTTAATGATTCTTGCTTCCTGTCATAAAGCTGTGTCTGCTGTGATAACACAGATCAAACATATTTGAAACAGTGAAGAAACCTAAATGTGTAATGAGTTATTTTCAATATATGAGATTCATAATCTAGAGCATTAGGAATTGGCAGGTACAAGTGTTAAACTGTAAGATTTGAAGTGTACTCCACTTTATGGATGTTGAATGCAAATGACAAATGAAGCTGGAAAGCTGCAGCATCCTAGAGTAAGTACCAGAGAGACAGTCATTTATAGAAGACAGCAGCATGAATGGGTGGAGACAGGAAGAAAATCCACTGATGTGAACAGAAGAATGATGTGCTTTGAGGCACTGAGGTCATTTTATCAGTTTAACAGGATAGAATCAAAACAGCGTGAGAAACCTTGCGGGAAAGTTGTCACAACTGTAAAAATAGGAGCTCCTATAATGAAGGCTGATATAGTCCAAATTACATCAGGTATGGAGGAAAGCAAATGGGATTGGTGTCCTCTGCCATCAGTCAGCTCTACAATATAATCCATAATTTGGGGGTAGGGGAGGTGAGCATGGTGGTGGTGTGTTCGTGTGGGGCTTTGTTTATGTTTTTTTTCTTTTTGTAGACTGCAATTTAAAACAACCATCGAGGGGATGACATCCTTAGAGATAATATAGATGTACTCAATGGTCACGATTGCTCAGATACCATATAATACTCATTTTAAGGTCTGATCCAATAAGTTTCAGGATAAGCAGCTTCTAACATCTTGTTGCAAACTTGTAAGGGTACAGTAGTGTTCATGAGATCAGATTACACAAACCTGGGTGGAATCACAGGATCACTAAGATTGAAAGGGCCCTCTGACAGTCATCTAGTTCAACTCCCTCCTCAAAATAGGTCCACCTAAAGCAGATGGCTCATGTGCTTGTCTAGCTGAGATTTTAGTCTCTGAAAAAATGGATATTCTACAGATGCTTCAGGCAACTTGTTCCAGCATTTGACCACCCTCATGATTAAAAATAAATTTCTTATATCTAGAAGAAATTTCTCATGTACCAACAACCTCTCACAGCCATTCATCTTCAAGAGGAGTCTCACTCTGTCTTCTGGAGAAGAGAAGGTTCAGGGGAGACTTTATAACAGCCTTCCAATACCTATAGGGGGCCTCCAAGAAATCTAGAGAGGAACTTTTTACAAGGGCATGTAATGATGGGACAAGGGAGAATGGTTTTAGACTGAAAGAGGGTAAATTTAGATGAGACATTAGGAAGAATTTCTTTAGTATGAGGGTAGTGAGACACTGGAGCAGATTGCCCAGAGAAGTTGTGGATGCCCCATCCCTGGAAGTGTTCAAGGCTAGGTTGGATGGGTCTTTGAGCAACCTGGTCTAGTGGAAGGTGTCCCTGCCCATAGCAATGGGGGGTGGAACTAGATGATCTTTAAGGCCCTTTCCAACCCAAACCATTCCATGATTCTCTACAGTCTCACACTAAGTAGCTCTAGACAGCAATAAGAGCTCCCTCTCAGCATTTTCTTCTTAAAGATTTCAGCTCAAAGCTGGATTTATTCAAGCCCAATCCTCTCAGCTTTTCCTCATACATCTTGTGTTCTAGCTCCTTGAGCATCTCACTGATGAGCCCAAAATGGGATGCAGTACTATAGAATTTATTTCACAAGTGCCTGACAAGGGGAAAGAGCCACAGTATTTGATTTGCTGGCTGCAGTCATGCTAATGCAGCAGATGGTTTGTAACACCTACAGCAGCAGGCTGTCCCAGGGCAGGAACTGCTGGACAGTCCCAAATCCCCAACTGTGAGAAAGAATGAATCCGCCAAGAATGACAAGACCCATACTAGTCATTCATATGATGCCACACCATTAATTCAACAAAATAGCCACAGCTGAAGCAGTGAAGCTTTCTGCAAGCCACTGTCATCTCCCAGCTGAGACCCACTTCTGAGACATATTGCATAATGCAGCCCTGGTAGTAGAAAGCATGGCGGCCTCAGAGCAGAAGAGCAGCACTGTCATTTCAGTCGGATTCTGGGTGAGTACTTGTGCAGCAACACTGACCACAGGAAAAGGGCTACATCAATAGCTGAGATATAGTACCATGAATACACACATCCTAGGGGCACACAAAGTGAAAACAACCATGTTTTATACAAAATAGTCTTACAAGACTCTGGACAGAGGCCATGTGAGGAGGAGTTAGACACTGTCTAGGTATAACCTTTCCTTATCTATGGCAAAGTGTTGCAATTCTGCCTCAAAAATAATGAAACACTGGATGGGCTCTTGGATTAAAGCATTAAATCTATGAAGAAGAGAGGATTGTTTCACTATAACAGACTCACAAAACAGGAAATCTGGGTTCTGCTCCCAGTTTTGCAGCAGACTGCGTATGTAACATTAGCCAAGCCTCTATTGAGCAACATACTCTTAAACTTATCAAAAAATGCTATCATGACTTTACTGGGAATTTCAGAAAGTGAGTTAGTAATGGAAAATAGGATTACTTCTTTCCCTGCATGTTCCACGTTTATTAAATACTATTTATTCTTATTAATGAGTGCTTACAAGTCTAATGGTATTTGCAAGGGTCTTGAGATACTTGGCAGAAAATGCAAAGTGTTACCATAGTTTCTTAGTCAAGTACCGTATCGCTTCTTTTACAGGGTAATTAGATCAAGGCATTGACAAATCTCCAAACCAACTTCCTCCACACCCCAGCTCTTCCCCTGATGATGCAGGGTTTACAGTGCTCCCATCAACTAGGCGGATCCTCTCACCAACAGTACGAGTGAAGCCACCCAACATTTTACTCTGAAAAAGGAAATGCATTTTCCTGAATATATGCCAGATTCTACTCCACCCCTAACTCTCTGCACTGCTCAGTTACTCATAGTTTAATGGCACGAAAGCTGCAGAATTAGTGATCCATTACTAGTCTATCACTGCATTTTCAGTAACACTGACTTTATTGCATTATAAATGAAAATATGAAAAAGGGTGCAGAAGGGAACCGTGTACAGAAATGAGCCCATGAATCTTAGGAGATTCTAAAACTTTCTCTTGCACCTGAAAAACTGAAAACTAATGGCTGAAATGAGTTAGGCTGTGCTCTAAGTATTTAAAAAAATGTGCACAAGAACAATAGAAAATTTATAATACATAGATGTATGTTAAAAGAGAGGTAAGTTATGTATGACCACAGCTCTACAACACTAAATTAGTAGATACAACAGGTAAGATTAAGACCATTATATCCAATGTAATCCCTGTAAATGGCATATGGCAATGAAATACTTATAAATTATCCATGATAATATGTAGTAAATATGAGAGACATAGCTACATCAGTTATAATTCCTTTATGTTAGCCTTCAAACCAAAACTCACAAGAATAAATCTGGAGGAGTCAAACAAAGGAATTGGAAGAAAGGGTTGTAAAGGAAGTTGCCATCATTTCTGAATTTCGTGTTAACCTAATATTGTAACCAGAAGCTTT
This sequence comes from Strigops habroptila, assembly GCF_004027225.2. Classification (NCBI taxonomy): domain Eukaryota; kingdom Metazoa; phylum Chordata; class Aves; order Psittaciformes; family Psittacidae; genus Strigops; species Strigops habroptila. Next base: position 57,633,177 of record NC_044277.2, on the reverse strand, counting down.
CTGAAAATGTGAACTACTTGCACAATGAGAATAACCGTCAATAATGAATATTACTGATGACTACATTTCATTTCACATCAACCCAAAGTGCTTATTCATCCTCATTATTTCAGGATGATTGAAAAAAGAATACTTCCCTAAACATTTCATTGAATGTGCTATTCACCCTATTTTCAAAATAGTACCAAACTAAGTTTCAAAATGAGATGGTGAAAATTTTCATTTGGAGAGAAATGACATAAAATATTTTTAGGTTCTGAATTTCTTACCCTCTGCCACAATGCTTTTCAGATAGAACTGCATGCCAGATTCAGAATTCCTGAAGATACAGCCAGAACTCTTGTACCATCTGGTTTTTGCCCGTCTGCTGAGGTATCATCCTTTATGAAAATTTGTATCAGCAAAGATGGTGTTAGGACAAATGCTGAAAAACATAAAAGCTGTTTTTTCGGAGACACTAATCCTTAAAAGATTTAGTAACGTGAGTAAAAGTTAAGTTAAAAAAGGTAGGTTGGATTTGAGCTTTCCATATAAATATAAAAGTGCTAGTATGACAATATCCATCAGGGCCCTATTGTGAAATCCCGCTGACTCGGTGTTAGACATATCACATTTTAGCTGTATATTTCCTCATATAAGTAAGGAAAAAAATCACAGAGTTGACAGAATAACATTTTTAGTAAAATAACCTTTAACTAAATTCACACCAAAATGTTAGCTGCGTTTTTATCTTAGATATATTTTAAATTATTAAAATAAATTCCAGGATTTCCTACCAATGGCTCATGACTTCAGGAAACTTGCTATTGACTGAAAACTATTATCTGTGGGGCTTATCACCAGATGCATAAGTATCTCTTAAGGCTACATGATTTCAGCAGGAACTGTGTGTAATATGTTTCACAAAAGTAATTAGTAAGTGATTAATTTTGTAATTCAAGACTTAAGCTCAGTAATCCATAGCACAATAGGATTTAAAGGAAGGCACTTGAAAATGAATTCTTTGCTTAGAGGGCACCTGAAATTATCACATTGTTCAGCACCAGTTTTTGCTGAAGAAAGACTAGGAGGTTTCATTTGACTTTTGCTGAGCACTTAGGTGTTAATTTTCATGCACAAAGTTCTCATAACTTTAAGACTCTAAAAGTGTCCTAAACAATGGGACTGGAGTTTTCAAGTGGTTTAACTTTCTTTAAACATCTAGACAAGATCCTGCTTTTAATTATGTGGGCATGGATACAAGGAAAATTCATTGATTATCTTTCACTCGAAAGATACCAAGATACTACTACTACCTATTTCAGTTTCTTCACGTGTCCTCTTCTTCTGTCCATATGGAATTTGAGGACTCCAGACACTCTTCCAGGATTTGTTTTGGTGCCCAGTAATTCCGTCATGTCACATGTTTGAAAAATTTTGGAATGTCTCTTAGAATGTCTCCCTGCTACAGTGAATATCTGCCCATGTTTATATCTTAGGAAGTAGTCATTCTCAGTGATTCAGGTTACAGTTAATGCAAATCAGCCCAGGACTGAAAGCAGTGAAATTTTAGGTACATGGTAGTGGGTTGCATGGGCTTTGCACAGACCCTGGATTTTCTAAATTTCATTTACATAGCTTTGTATTATCTGTGCTTTTCTCTTGGGCACCATAATTCTCCATTACCCAAAAAACTGAGAGTTAAGTACAGAGTTACAGTTAATTCCCAAAGGAGAATTGGTTTTCAAGCTCACATGCAGCGCCCTGCCTTCATCTCCCAGAGCCTTCATCTTCTTAGACCCACACATCCCAGGGATCCTAACTAAGCATCAACTTTTTAATCCCAAAGCGATATATAAATCTGATCTCAGTAACATTTATAATTTGATCTCAGTACTGCAAATTCTTGTGCATTTATATCATTTCACATCTCTTATCATGTTTAAGGAATCACAGAATCATGGCTGCGATACCAAATCTCCCTAGTATCGTAGACAAGGACTGAGGCATCTCAAGAGCCAGTTACCACAGGTATGATGGCAACTCTGAACATAACTAAAAGCAGTAAGTCACTTTGCAGAGTACTGAATACCACAGCAGTTACTAATACAAAGACAAAGTGTTCAGTTTGCTGTAACTGCAGGACTTCTGCTACAGAAAAACATTTGCTATTCTTCTCATGTCACCAATACAGGAGAAATGTATATGACAGCACTTACCATTCTGGTAAAAGGGACAGGGAAGAAAGAGGAGACACACCTCCCCAGAAATGTAGCTATGGAAGCAATGCTTGAAAAAGCTAGAACTAGCACACTCTTTCTGAGAATTTATCATCTTTTCTTAGAAAACAAATAGCAGCAGCAAACAAAACTAAAATAACTCACAGACAACTACTTTCCTTCGAGTTTTGCAGTTTTCTTACCCTTCCATATTCCTTGTGAATAAAAGCTATACAACCCGCCCAAAAAACACTAATCAATCTTTGATAGATGCAGATGTGAATTATAATGAATAATTCTGAAGCAGTCTGATTTGCAGGTTTTATGCACACAATCACAGCAGAATAACAAGGTCATTATTAAGGTCCTATTTCATTTGATGTTTTCATTAAGGACTTCACAGAGAGAGAGCAACCCATACACATTTAGGGTTAGCTAAAGACCCACTTACTAAAAAATCTGGGAAAAGTGATCCAAACAGTAAAAATAACTTTTCTTCCAAAGGAGTGAGAATCGATTCTGCTGAGCAAATACAAGTGTTACCAAAACATTCTGTGTCCCTTTCCTGATTTGAACCTCATCAAGTCAAACACCTGCTGTCCTATGTTCATACCCCAACTTGTCCCAAGGCTGACTGTGCAACTCCTACAGTTCTCAAACCAGCTTTCATTATTTCATATGGCAAGTACATAACTTGCTCAGGTATCTTCTTCTCTTTACATGGGACGTACTCACTCTTGCAAACACTGTCAGTATTTAACAAACATTAAGAATCTCAGCAAAACTGGTCTTTTCTGAAATGTAAAAACACTGACAAATTATACTGTTTTGCAGAATTAAATTGTTAAACCCAGAGATGCCTCATTGTAAAAGACTTTACACTTTCTATATATATTATTTTAATCTCAGTAATAGTTTAGATATGAGATAACACTTTCTGTAGGGTTTAGTGATTGGATAGTAGCCTAATATATGAGAGACAGGTATCCACATCCCAGTGATTAAAAATGATCAAAAATGAAAAATCAATATCCTAGATACCAGGACTGGAAAATCGTTTGCATGTAGTCTTAAAGGCATTAAGTAGATTTTAAATGTGTTTGAATGACACGGGAGTGAACACTTGAGAAGCCCCCAAATTGTCACAAAACTGCATTTTCACTTGTTTGTTCTTTAACTTAGATGTAAGACAAAGCTGATAATTTCTACGGCTGCATCATACAACACATGACTGGAAAATTAAAATTCAGGCATTCACCTCCAATAAGGGCAAAATAGCTCTTATTTGCCTACACAGGTAAATAAGTATATACAATTCACCTGGGTTTTACCATCAGCCAACAGTAAATGCCCCAGCTACTGACTAGTAGATACCACAATGTTGGTTTCATTGTGGATCTAGTTCAGACTACTGTAGACAAACTTTGTAATTGTCTAAATTACAGTCCACTTTGTAATCTTCTTCCTCTTAGTGCCATGAAATTGCTACTGAAATGCATAATTTTTTTGTACTTCACTAAGCTATAATAATATTATTTTCCCATAAAGAATAAAGAAGGTCAAGGTACCTTCTTTTTGTTTGCTTCTCCCAGATTTTGGTGTTTGCATATAGTCACATTAGGAACACATGGCACATTTTCCTCTAAAATTTATAGGAACAATTTTAGAAGAAGCAGAAGTTTATGCTGCATCTTTGCCAAATCTTTGCCATATGATGCCAATAAATAGTCAGAGTATTAGTCCCATACTTTGTTCTGCCAGCATCCAGACAAGTTAATAATTAAGGGAAGGAGGATAAAGGAAGCAGGGTTAATCTCTGATATAAAGGAGGTTTTATTCTGGCTTTTCATTGTACTTAACTTAGCAAGCAACACACTATTGTTTAGCCACTTAATGCTAGGACTGGTCCCAATTACCCTGAACAAAGCTTTAGGTGTGTCTTCTAAGCCTGTTGTTCTACTTCTGTGCACAGTGTATGAAGAACTTACATATTTCATTTAAAAAACAACAAATCCCTCTTAGCTGTCGCTTCAGCTGACTTCCTGTCTGGTGATACTCCTCTTCCTTCCACAGCCCATGCTGGTGCAGTACCTCATATAGCGTTTTTTAAGATATGTTTGTGATCTTCCAAAAAAAAAAAAAAAAAAAATAAAAATATAATTTTTCCCCAGAAAGCACCGGTTGTGTTACTGGTAGGTCAGCAAGTATTTGTTTCCCATGATCACGAGGGCAGGAGCAGCAGCCACAGGCAGAGTAGCTCCCAAAAATCAATGAACAGTCAAGCCGATGGTTAGGATCTGGTTTGGCTGGTTTTAAACTGAGAGCGAAGAACTGAGTTGAGATTTAAATCAGAATTAGCAATAAAAAAATGTGGAAGATCAAAAGGGGATGGGAATAGACCTAAATATCTGGGGACCACTATAATAGCTTTCCTTCTAGTGTGTATTGAAAAGTATGAGGTCAGCTGATAACAAGCAAATATATTCTAATCTTATTATTGTTGCTGAATATTGAAGTGGGAATAAAGTAGGTACAGCTGTCTCAACCTTCCTATTTTGTGTCATCTTAATATGTCAAAGATAGAAGAATTAAAGGCTTGTCCTTGAATAAATTACCTCTTCTACACATAGAGAAATGCTGTATAGGTTACTGCCTCTCTCATTTTCTCTTCCAGCCATTCTTTACCACAATCACAAATCTATGGCTAATTGTCAAATGGCATCCTCCATGAGTAGTTAAGTTTAACTATCAGGGAAGCTAACATTCCCAGGAATAAAATGTTTAATGGGTGTTTCCCTCTATCTCACATTCAAATAGCCTTTTTTAAATTGATGATACCACAGCTGACTTTTCCTGCAAATGCCACAGCCTTTCCTATGTAATAGCATGTGAATTCTAAGTAGAAAGACATTATCCTTTATGAACTGTTTCACTGCAACACCATAAATCACTCTTCTAAATGATTTCTCCATGTTACATGAGCAAAATGCTGAACCTATCAATCCCTCTTGCTTTATGAGTCTCAGGACAGCACAGAGGCGAGATAGCTGAAAGAGTATATATTAATCCTTCTGAAAACTCAGAACTCAGCTAATGTAAAGAAGCAAGTATGCCTGACATTGCCATTTGTTATGTTTACTTGTAAAAATGTGACAGCAATACCCATTTGACTTATTCACTTTGTGGCTTTCAAATGAGCAGTCTACTGAATATATATGAGCAAAATTTGATAATGCTAGTAAACACATCTATCCTGGAGCCCTCAGCACGACAAAGACATGGACCTATTGGAGTGGGTCCAGAGGAGGACCACAAAAATGATCAGAGGGCTGGAGCACCTCTCCTCAGAGGAAAGGCTGAGAGGGTTGGGTTGCTCAGCCTGGAGAAGAGAAGGCTCCAGGCAGACCTTACTGTGGCCTTTTAGTACTTAAAGGGGGCCTAAAAGAAAGATGGGGACAAACTTTTTAGCAGGGCCTGTAGCAATAGGACAAGGGGTAACGGTTTTAAACAAAAAGAAGGTAGATTTAGACTAGGTATTATGAAGTAACTTTTTACCATGAGGGTGGCGAGGCACTAGCACAGGTTGTCCAGAGAGGTGGTAGACGCCCCATCCCTGGAAACATTCAAGGTCAGGCTGCAGGGAGCTCTGAGCACCTGATACTCTTAAGTGAATACTCTTGTTCTTTCTACTAACTGGTAATTGTACACTGTTGTCAGGCTCTACAGTATTGGCAAAAGATTATTAAATCAAGATTTTTCAAACGGTAAAATTATAGAAGTATTAATAAAATGGAAGTGATTATCCTATATATTCCTTACTATAGTAAAATGATGATGACACAAATATTTGTTTACCTGACAATAATATTTTATAATGACTAGCCTCAAGGCTTTGGGTCAAAAGATTGTTTCAGAGGTGAAAGAATGAGATGGATATCCCACAACAGCTTCTTTACCTTGCTCAAGAATCCTATCTGAACCTCTTGTTGGGGTTTCAGGGATACCCCTGGGATATTAGCTACACCAAAACCAAACGGAGCAGAAACCAGACTTCTCAACTGGCAACTGTTAATGGTTAGCATACTTTTAAAATTTAAGTATGCCCCTGCCTTTGTCCACAGAGCACCCAAGTTTGGGTGAAAGGTTTTGCTTTTAAAAGTTATCATCTTTAATGTCCTAAGGTGTGGAATCAGCATTTGGCTGAATGCCAACCAGCTTCACAAAGCGGTCCCACTGGCATGTACATCAGTGTTAGAAAAATAATGTTTTCATACTTCTAAGATTGAAAGAATAGTGATCCTGGCATAACTTATCTCAAAGAAATAGAACAAGCTGACATTTTTTGTTTGTGCTTCATTAAATTTACTTAAATAACAGAGAAATAAAGTAATGCCATATTGTTGAACAGAGATTTCTCTTGGTACCCTAAAAAGGCTGAATAGAGCACTCCAAAGCCACATAAATGACTGATATCTTGCGGAGGGCAGCAACTTTGTATGAATAGTTTAATTCCAAATTGGAAGAGTGATTCCATGTATCTACCGATCAATGGCGATCCGACAATCTGTTAAAGTACCTGCCCATATGGTACTGTCTCCTTTGCCATCAGAGCTATTCCAGTTGCTACGTTATGTAATAAAAATAAAAAAGACTATTATAAAATTTTAAAAAGTACTCGGTATTCTAATGCCTCTGAAGGCAACATGCCTTTGATTTCAGTGCAAGCAGAAGGTAAATGCTTTCCATATTGCTTTCTAAGAATACACAAATCTTACAACATGGTGAAGTAATCAGCTGAGCTACAAAATAATGTTTATCAAACACTTTCTAAACCATAGTCTCATTCACTGTCTGTACCATGACATACTTGGAAACCTCTAGTAAACGACAAGACTGTCTCAGACTTTTTTGGTTTTAGGCTTCTTTTTTCTTCAACAACCAGGAAAACCTAAAATGATAGACATAACTTTCATACTTTAAAATACACAAATGAGTGTGTTGCTTTTCTTTTCACATCCAGACAAACACTACAACAATTATCAAGCTACCTAGAGAAATCAGAGCTGACAGATCCAAGGAGACAAGTAAGCCTAGCAATATGAAAAAAAGGGTAATTTGACATTTAAAGTTCTTAGTAAATCCAAGTTCCCTAAAACAAGTCAATATCTACCAGCCTGGAAATGTTATTTAAAAATACCCCTCACAACACAGACCCAAGGAGTTTCTTACACCCTCTGACAAATTAGCACTTCTGTTTGCTTGGCAAAAACCATTTAGATTAATTAATTTCCTAGAAATTCCATTACAGTTTGATGTCCATGGCTGAACTAATTTCTCCCTTGAGTAGAATATACAGATGAGCTACTATCAACATCCACAGAAGTGTAATTCCCCCAATATCTTGACTAACAAATCAGCCTCTGAGCTCTGCCGTGCCTCATGAATGTTTGGCAGCTTATATAGGCTGGCTAAATCAATGTTGTAGTTTTTAGCAAGGATGTTTGACATGCCATGAATTGCTCCTGATTTTCTAGCCAGAAAGGTCAAGTGGTATTGGTTTCCTGTATTTATGGTTCAAATTAATTTAAATGATATTTATATAATGCAAAGGAATAAGAGTTTGATTTTGTAACAGATCTTGAATTCATTAATGCGTTTATTGTTCTTAAAGTTAGAATATGAAGCTAGATATGTAGGTAGGTAGATAGATGCCAGAAGTTACTATTGGCTAATTTACTTCACAAGGAAAACCAGAAAAAGTTTCACTCATTTTCAGAGTTCTAGGAATCATTTTTTAAGTAATGTGCATTTCATATCGTTTAGTCAAAACTTCCATTTCCAAATGCAGTTTTTTGCATTAGAGCTTAGAAGAAAACAAAAATTAAACAAACAAGTAATTCCATTTAATCCCAAGTAACTCTCCATTAATCCATGCAATGCAGAAATTCATTCTATTTTACTGCTCCATATTGTGCTTTCAAGCTATTTATTCATATACATATGTGATTACAGAAATTTCTATGCAAAGTAAACATTTGTCTACATTTTACCATGTTACTTGTGAAGGCATTAGGGTAATTCACAAGTGCATTCACAAGGCCTTAAACGCTCCTTTGAACTGTCTGAACTTCTTCAGTGCCCTCTCTCATTCAGTCACATGTATGTGCACAACCATGCATGCACAGAAAGAGACAGACAGATTATATTTCAGATCAATAACTCCATGGGATTATTCCTTTGAGAAGGTTAACTACCCGAGCAGGTTAGCTGATCTCCTTGGAGTCTGCATCCAGTCTATTGCTTGCTTCATTCCCTCCTCTCAAATTAGTCATCTCAAACACAGTACTTTGTGTAAAATTTATTTTCCTTTCCCATCTGTTTTATACAGTGATCTTCTGTTCTTGGCCAGTTGTTCTGCCAGGTTTACTGAAGCTCAGAGAAATTAAATGACTGGTGAGTTTATTGGGGCTCAGAGAAATGAAACAACTAGTGCAAGGTCACATACATCTCAGCCCAGCCAAAATTAATAACAAGACTTAAAAAGCAGATATCTAAGTGCATAGAGAATAGGGAGAAGAAGGTGAAATTTCATCACTTTGAGGGTTGCTAGGGTTTTTCTGCTACAGATAAGTTTAGGTAAATTTTGGTCCTGTCAAGAAGGGGTTATCTCCTTCCTCCTAGTAGATCCTTTATTGTGCCATACAATTATATTTTCACATAGAAAGAGCAAGGCTTATCCCAGTTTTTATCCTCTTGTACCACATCTGAGGGAGAGGAGGTAGAAATAGGCAAGGCTGTGTCCAATTTTTTATAAGGGAAAGGCATAAGTAGCTGCTGGTAGCTACATTAAACCCTCTGCTAGACAACAGAGACCCATTATTTGTTGTTAGCTTTCTTAGAAGCTGAGAGAAAAACAGGATGTTAGTCTTTTAAAGTGAAAAAAATCAGCTCCTTTTCCTGTCCTCATTTTTACACTTTCATGCTTTATGCCTACAAATAACTGCATTTAAGAGAATTGTGTGACATATAAGAACAAACCAAAGGATTTTCTGAGTTAATAAAATATTGTATGTATTAATATTACTGTGTGCCTAAGAAAAGAATTAACAGATTTGAAAACATACAACTAGGACCAGAGTGTGAGGCATGGAAAAGCTTCAGAGTGGTTCAAAAGGTGTTAAGATATACTTCCAAAATAAAGCACGCATTACTACTAAGAATATATGAATATATAATAATACACTATCTTACTAGTAGAGATAGATGAGATTTTAATAAATAACCTCTATGTATTATATGAAGGTTTTTAGTTCTTGTCATCCTCCCAAGCTGCATGCCAACTGTGTCATGATTATTTAAATTATGCATGTTTTTAAATCTAAGATTTGAAACTTGCAAAAGGTCAGCAGAGGAGAAAAATTTTGTGTTTGTGGTTTTTTTTTTCTGTATTTACCCAGCCCCCAAAATAATTTGTGTTTAAAATGGAACACTGAGTATCACCTCCTATCAAAAAAATAAGCATCTGTTCCCAACAAGTCCCTAGAGAAAGGCAAGAATTTCAGTTGATTGCCACATTTTCACAATATCCACCCCCTCAAATGAGAATTCGAGATAGATTATCAAAAAAAAAAAAAAAGAAAGAAAAATCTTTCTTTTATTATATAAAAATATCTGACTTTTCTTCCTGTAATAGTATCAAAAGGCTCAGTTCCAAAGATGGAACATTTTCAATTCCAACCTTGAAAGAGCACAGGTGATGCAGAAGCATTTATGGTTCTACATGCATGAGGCTGCAGATTTTCTTATAGCTCCCTGTATTTCCGATCCTTCTAATATCCTTTTAGAGTTAGGAAACCATTCATTACTCTTTATTTTAATTACTTCCCACCATTTTAAAAAAATCTTCGGTCAAAATCCTTGGTGGTTTTCAGTCTCTCTCCTAGAGAAAAAAAACTTACAGTATTTGACAGGCCCTTCAGCATTAGTACTTTTGGAATAAAATACATCTTCCCTTTGTTCGTTACCAAAATCTATTTATATATTTCCATGGGGAAATATCTGAGACTCATAAAGCAATGAGAAAAAGCACTAATCCATTCATTAGCAAAGTATTTGATCTTTTCCAAGACTATCCAGGACAGAAAAATTAGATTTTGCTATTTTTCTCCTACACCAATGTAATCTTTAAAAGAAAAAAGTGAGAAGGGAAAAAAAAAAAAAAAAAGCTGTTTTTCTGATGGGTGTTTGAAAACATAATCCCTGAAAAATCTTCAGAAGCAAGCTACAAAATGCCTCAGACATAAAGTAGATATACAGGCATCAAATTGTGAAGCTTAGACATTATTTACATGGGTAGTATGATCAAACTCATACACGCACACAAAAAAAGGCAAAATCCCTGCAATGTAGTGTTGATAGTCATCTTTACTCAAGATGTCTCCAGCCCTTCTAGTCGTATTTATTCTCTTTTTTGCTTTCATACAAAACCAGAAGTACGAATTATTTTTCCCTTATTTCCCTGTTTTTTTCTTCATTTACCCCTAGTTATTTCATCACCTCTGCAACTTAAACCAACCAAACCAACCTAAAATATAATAATCACAGTATGACATGAAATAAGTATGTCAGTATGCTTCCAATCAATTATAAGGATAAGCAGGTCAGAATTTGTTCTGATACAAACTATTACACAGAGATTTCCATCATTTTCTGTACAGCTAAATATGCTCATAGAAGCACTGCTTTGGCAAGTATAGGTAAAAGAACATGATTTCAGATTTGCTCTTGTTCTTCTCATGTGCTGAAGTATTTATACTACACAGATTTTATGTTGGTTCAAATACAAATGTCTCTCTCAGATATCATGTTTTTCAAAGCTTTCAATGCTAGAATGAATCTGAAGCAGATCTTGAATTAATTTTAACACTGGCTTTGCACTAAAAAAAGTACAGAAGAGCTTCATGAAAAATCTGTTAAATGCTCCAGCTGGGAGCAATTCTCTTCCTTGTAAATGCCAAATTATTTACTGTTCTGTTTAATGTTTCCTTATAAAAAAGAAAAAGTAACACTTTCCATAATGATCAGGAATGTACTCATCCTTAAAATTCCTACTGACCCCAAAATACAGAAACAGGAAATGTTAGACAGGATTTAAAGATTTTTCCCCCAATGTAAAAATGTAAGCACAAATACAGAGTCAGACCAAAAACCCCCACAGCTCAATATCATGTTTGCTCAGTTAGAATTCAATTCTGGAAAAGACAACCAGAATAGGAAAAGCATAAACAACGTGCCCTTCAGATGCCCTGCTAGCCATCCTTTGCTATCTTTGCTTTTAGAAGAACTATAAGTATTTTTAACACATGACCTTACCATGTTCTTGCCCACACACACTCTTAGCACCTAAAACATCCCGTGAAAAGAAGTTTCACACCTCAAGATCAGCTATATGAAGCACTTCCTCCTCTTCTTTCTTTCTTTTGAACCTGTCCCTCTTACTTTTCACTTTTCCCCCTAGATCTTGTTTTGGGAAAGATAATCAATCATTGATCCCAGTTCACACCCAGTACCTCAGCTACCTGGAGTAATCTCATTGCCCCGGCCAGCAACCTGCATGTTACTTCAACAGTGGGCTGGTTGTGGTGATCCCAAGCAGTTGCAGATCATACTCAGGGCAGGCAAAACCTGATTAGCAGCATCGGCTATAAATGGAAGCTCATTTCTCTGCCATACTATTATTATTCTTGTTGTGAAAACTCTTGAGAACGCTTGTCTTAAACCATGAAAAGCCTCAAGCACCAATATATGTGTGGAAGATTTTCGCAGAGTCTTCTAGAAACAAATACTTTATCTGCTCTCTATAACATGAGGGTAACTTCCTTTGAGTTGTCAAGCAACAACCACTACCCCAATTGCTGAAACTGGACAAAGATTTAACCCACATGCCTTGCACTGAGCCCCTTCACAGGACTGTATGAATCCTGATGCAGCTGACAGCACGTACGACGCCAGCCAACTGAATGATGTTCATATTGTTATTTCTTCCTTCTCTCTAATATGAATGGATATAGTTTAAAGTCACATTGCAGGTTTTGATATGAATATGCCATACAGCAAACATGTCAGTGATGCTGCAAGGACAGCTGGGGAAAATGACACCAGGAGGAGTGATTCAAGCTTCAGGAGCTGTAAAAAATCAGGCTGGGTAAAGCACGTGGGGGAAGAAATGTCAGCATTGTAAGGCATAATTATTGGGTTTTTAAAAGAAAATAATGATTTTTAAAATACTGTTACTTGTCAAGCAGATTTCATTACATTTTAAAACCGTATGATATAACAAAAACGCATAACAACAGAGTGTCTTTTTTTTAAAGGAAATTATAAACCCATTTCTTCAAGTTTTTCTTCTGGGAGCGCAAAGCTATTATTTTTGTAACTATTTTATGCCCTTGTATTGCATTGCACATCACATATTCCATACTGCAAAATATCAACAGTTTTACAAGCACAATATCATTCCAGTGACTGAACACACTACGTAAAATTTTAGAAAACCAAACCTCTACAAACTAAGCATCAATTTCCCAACTCAGCCTCTGCAAAATGTAACTTTCACATTTCTGGAGCAGCAGAGCTGACAATACTGGAAAAAAAAAAAAAAAATCAACCCCACCTCCACAAAATAAACCTCTTAGACCTCACCACAAGTTTAATTCTGATATATTATAATTAAATTTATGTAAAGTAACCAAATAATTTGGGTATTAAGTAGGAGCCAGAACTTATCTAAAAATCAGTATTGTTGAATAAAATTGTAACTGGTTCTTGGAAAGGTAACTAATTCACTGATGTTACTTGAAACAAATTTTTATGTGTGTTGCATGCCTTTCTCAAATTCCTTAATAATTATTTTTATATGTTTATAATCTATCACTTTTATGACAGCATCATTTGTGTATTAAACAACTACACCCTAGAACAATCTTTCATCTTGAGCACAGATTTATCCGTACTTAATATATGCCACTGAATTACATTAGCTGTATTTGAATGATTTAGTGCTGATTATATTGTTGCAGTTCTTTCACAAAGCTTTTACATTCACAGTTGTGCATGGCAATCACATAAAAGGAAGGATTTGGGGTTCTGGGATGGCTAGAGACAGGAATTACTTCATTTTCTTAAGACAGATATTTTTTGTCACTGAACAATGATGTTAGCCATGATATTAAGAAGTTTCTACCTCATGTGTCAGCAGCACAGTAGGACAATGTACTAAATTAATATATTATTAGCTTTTTAGAGACAGAAATTGGTCTTTAATGATTATGACAGTGATTACTTTTTCTGAAACAAAAATCTTAGTCTAACATGGTTTCTTTGCTAGCCATAGGAAACTGTCTGTTCTATAATTTCCTTTAAAATTAATTACACTTGAAAATCTATTGAGGTCAATGTTTGAGGATTTGACAGTGCCAAAAAAATATTCTTTTTTCTTACATGTAAGGAAATGCTTTCCAAAATTAACCGGTTGAAGTAAAATAGAATTTAAATAATTTTTTCTCAAATACCACTATTATTTGTAGAAAAGGTAACAATCTAATTATGAGAGGCTATGACTTTGATTCTAAGTATTAAATTATCCCTGTAAGAATCTTGGATATATAGGAAACTAAGTACCAAAAGATGATGGTGAAGTTGTCTTCACTTTCAGCATTATATTAACCCACACAAGTAATGATTCTTCGATTAACACATCCTAATGTCTAACTAGTGTGAAGATGTTAACAATGTCAATATTAAATTTCATGTAATCAGACCAAAAACCGTCCCACAGAAAATACAGTGATAGTAACAATTTCCATCCTTCTATCATTTAGATTTAGCCACTGAAACTTAAAAGATAAGTGAAGAGAAAAAAACATAAGGGGAAGTTAGGAAACTTGAAATTGCTTATTGATTGTCTCAGATGAGTGACAAAACGGAGCAAGTCTGCCATGGACCTGCACTTTTGTACATTTTACCTTCAATAGAACCTGGAAAGACAGGAGTTTCTTAGAATGTTGCCAACCAGCAGCATACTATCATTAGGGACAAGGTCTGAAAAAGATGTCAGAAGAGAAAAAGGAACTCACATATGAGAGGTCTTATCTTCCATGGACTCTCTCAATGCAGGCAGAAGACACACTAGGAGCGGCACCCACCCGGCACACCAACCCTCTTTTGTTTTCAGGAATGACAGGAATTACATCCTTCTGACTGGGATTTGGGAATTTCCCTAACACCTCCATTCAGCAGAGCTAAGCAGAAGTTTTCACTGTGACAAGGTTTCACACCCCAACAGCAATGGTTTTCATTTTGCTGGTGTTCCCACCCTTTGCTGCTCCTATCCAGAAGTTAAAAAAATGGAAAAAGATAATCGGATGAATTTCACAGACTTCTGATTTTCCAATCTAAACATTTTCCAAACTCCACACCCATAAGAGCTATAGAGTATCTTAGAAGTCATTGCACAACAAAGTCTTGAAGCTGAGATATTTAGAGGTTTTAGCATCATAAGACTGACTGAAAACACTACTCACACAGAACAAACAGTTCAGGTAACTTTTCCATTACTTGAAACAGGACTGTTTAAACCAGAAACAATTTTGCTTCAGACAAGATCAGGTTTGAGGAAGGTTAGAACATTCACAAGTTTATTTTCCTCTTGGAGTGATACAAGGCAGATTAACCAGGGAAGAAAAGTGTTCTTAAAGAAAACATAAACTATGCTTTTCACTGGAAATCCGAGTTTGTAGCAGTGGACACAGAAAACCTTTTGGCAATCCAAATAAACTCCAACCAGAAACTGAACAAGACAATTGCTGTCTACTGATGGAAGCAGATGGCTGAGGCAGAGAAAAAGGGGGGGGGGTGTTGTGGGAAAGCAACACTGCCAAAAATCTCTTCAGCCCAGACACCCCCTTGGTTGACACGATGTGGTCAAGCCAGTTTTCTGGTGACAATCTGAGAAATTCAAGTGGTGTTTTTCTTCTTTTCTTAGTTTAAAGGTGTGTGAAAAGACAACATGTCATGAAGAAATAGATCTGATGTTGATCACATAATAGATGCCCTCACTACTTCATTAAGAACTCTGGAAAATACATTTGAATTACTTCCTTTATCTATTTAAGCAATATTTTCTATTTAAATAACTGGAACCACCAGGGGTTGCTTTTAAAAAACTGCCCTTCTTACTGCAGCAGGCTGACGAGAAGAATGTGACGCTTCATGACAGAGCCATGAAAACTGGAACTGCAGCCAAAGTTTTGTGAATTAAAGAAAATAACAGCAATTTTGAAGAACAGATAAAAACACAATACACGTTTAACATCAGACATGCTTACTCCTAAGTTTTACAAAACTTGCAGTACCTTTGCTACAGCTCCTCTTCCTTTCACTGTATGTTGACTCTTCTTTCAACACACAACTGCCCAAGTGGCACTTGAGCTTGTCCATGTCAGGGGCGGTCCAGACTCCACCACGCATCCTTCCTCTGTGTGCATCCAAGCTTACTCATTCTCACCCACCGAAAATGAAACATGTCTTGTTTATCTTTCCTTCCTCATTCTATGAAAGGGAATATTCTTTTCTCCTTTCAAGCTTGTTTCATGAGGGCTGGTGCCCTGCCTACCCCAACCCTCTTCAATACCACCTTCAAAGTTCACACTTAATCAGACTCAGTAATTTACTGACAGCATGCAGCAAGCTGGCCTGAGAGAATCACAGGCTCCTGTCTCAGGAGGCAGAACTACTGCTATCTCTGAGTCATTCCTCAAAAAACAAACAAATAACTATTGTCTCCACTCCCTACAATATCCTATTCCTACTTCACATGGCTTTGACATGAAAAAATAGGTATTACCTTACCAGAAATGTCAAAGATGTGCATACTAACATTGCAAAGGATACCCAAATGCTTAGCTGAACCTTAGCCTTTGAAAGAGAGAAAGCAGATTGCAAGCAATTTCTATATAAATAGCAAAGTGATCGAACATTGTTTCCTGAATATTAAGGATTTCTACTATAACTTACAGCTTTGTAATCTTTGAGGTCTTGTCTTAATTGCAGAGGATGACTTAATTCAATGCCCCCAGCACCAAGCCCTGACTTGTTACAAGGGTTACATTAGCAGACCTACAGCAAGCTTTATGCATCTGGCAGTGTCTTCGTGTTCCTCTTCTACTCTCACAGCTATGAAGCTGATTGGATGTGAGGGAGAAATAATTAGGATTACAGGCATCTTGATTATAAACATTTCAGCCCTGCCTGGATCATGCTAATTTTTTACATGCAGCTGTAAAATTAACTCTTACCTTTTTCCACTTGCCAAGGAAACATTTGAGGGCAAGTTTATTTTTTGCCATATTTTCTGGAGTAAACAGAACAAATGTAGAGAAGAGCATCATCCAGACTTAGTAACAAAACCCCAGCAAGATCCCCCACGTACTGGGGGAAAAACTTCACACCATACTGAGCGTGAAATGCTAGGCCCAGCAGTAGGAAATAGGAGAAAGCGGTTTTCTCTTGAATGGCAAATGCTGTGAATTATTTCTGGTTACTGGTTTAGGACTAAAGTTAGAAAATACAGTACAAAAGTACTTATCAACTGTGGACAATTTGAATAACGATTACTTGCTACCAAGGCTGGTGGTTTTGTTCGTTTGTTAAAAACAAACAAACCAACCCAGTTAATTATATTAAGACCTAAGGAGCCGCTGGTATTTTCTTGAATTTGAGTAATCAATCTCTAAGTCCCAACTAGATGAAAATGTGAACAGTTGAAGGTATCTTCTGTAACACAGAAATTGTTTATCCTTGATCTTCTGGTTTATTTGTGTTATCTCCCAGGGTTTAAAATAACCCTGTCTTTTTAAAATGAATCTAGGACAGCATCATATGAATACATGAAGAACACCACCATATATATATATTTTATTAATACTTTGCAACTAAATAAGAGCTATTTGCTTGCTTGGAAGCCAATAGATGGTATATTACCTTTAACATACATCTGGATGAAATGGAGACTTTCGTTCCAAATTCCTGTAATTTAAGGGAAAAAAAGAAAAAATAACCCAACAAAAATTATCAAAAAAAGATAGTTTTTGGTATGTATGCAGACCTTTTAACAATCATATTCTAGTTATTTTCTGGTCTTTTTTTTTTTCTTGCTTTGAAAAGTAGAAATTAATATAATCGGTATAGAGAAATACCGAAGTCGGCTAGCAAGGGCTAAAAAATATGTAACAATTTAAACTGTAACCGTTAAAATGTAAATGTTTGTCAGATGCCCAGATTTTACAGTGTCACTTTATTCTTTTTGGTTTAGAATGTCATTAAGGTATATAACACTCCACATATGTTTTTGTGAATGAAATTTTTATTTACACACTGTATCCAGAAGCAGATACATAAATCCTTATACAATTATTTTTCAAAAATGTGCAAGAAATTACTATAATTTTGTTTACAAACCAAAACACATTAAAATCAATGGACTTTGGATAATTCACTCTGTGGTGTGCTTGGTACAAGTAGTGCACACCAGGTCTAAAACAGAGAAAAGTGTAAACTACAGCAATCTGGATTGCAAGTATTCACTTCATGGCATTCCATCATCACTATAAAAATTCTTTAACCCAACAGGTATTCATACAAAATTCTTTAAGAATTTTTCATTATCTGTGTGGAATTTAGAACACTTTCCAGATACGCCATATTTCCCATATTACGAACTACCATCTAGCCCATTTTTTGTTTATAAAGAATGCTTGTAAATTTTGTTCTCTGCAGTCATAAAAAGATTTTAAGAAATTGAATTGGCAATCATTAATTTAGCCATAGCTTAGCTCACAATTTCAAAGTTCAGTAACAGAAAAATACTTCTCATCAGAATAATAGCCCATATATTGCTGGTATGCTGTTTTAAATTTATAATTGCAGTATTCACATAGATGAAATGCATCAAAACAAAACCTGCACAGCTTTCACTCAGCCCAGCAGTCAATATTCACAGAAAGAATTTGGCTTTAACAAAATGCAAAGTCAGCTCATCTGAGAACAAAGAGTTTAATTAATAATTGCATTTCTGATCCTTTTGACAGAAAAACATTTTGATAAAAAGACGGCATTCACTATGTCAACAGCAGGATAAGTGCTATATCCTTCAAATAGATCAAAGAATACCAATCACTTTCAGTTGTCTGTAACACTGGACTAGAAAAGAAAAAAAAAAAAAACACAAAACCCCACATGAAATTGTGCAAATTTATTTTTCTATTTATTTGCAAATATAAGGTGTTGTTTTACTCTTCTAATCGGTAAAACAATGTTATTAATAACATCAATCATTTGAGATACTCAAAAGAAGGAGTTTCATTTCCAAAGTTTCATTTTCAAAACATTTTTCTACAATTCAATTGCATAAAAAGCATACCTTTTGAACCATTAAACTGTTGTGCTGAATAAATAGCCATTTTTCTCCTCTGTAAGGATCATAGTCAGTTAGCTTTTATTCCTAGTGAATCTACTTCCAAAGGTCCCCAAAATATCCTCAATCACTTTCCTTTTATTTATCAAGGACACTTTGTTTCCCTAATTTTCATGAAGGAGAAGTCAATGCAATTTTTATGGTTACTCTGAGAACTTCTAAATTGTCTCATAACTAAATGTTACTGAGTTTCTTCTATATTAATGTTTATTATAAGAAATTGTAAGTATCTTTAATGTTTTCAAAGTAATTTTTCTGGGTTCTTTCTCCTGGCTGGCCAGTTACCTCAGTATGAAAAAAAAAAAAACCTGCAAGGTCCTGATTAAAGAAACCTGTAAAAATAAGTATTTGTGCCTACTTGCTACTGATTTAAAGTAGTTTGAGCTTAGTAGAAATATCACCACCATTTTTTATTTAGAAGAAATGTGCTACATGGTTCTCACATTCTAGGTACAAACCACTTTACACTGTTCCTTTTGTGGAAGCTTATAGTGGTGGGGAATGACAAAGTTAACTTGACCTGATGAAGTTCAAGATGAAGAACACAGCAAGGAAGGCAATTAAAAAACTGAACCAAAGTGTGTTGGTTTTGTTTTCCGTTTTGTTTGTCTTTTAAAAAAAGGCATCAACATGTATGAGTGAAAAAAAAAAAAAAGAAATTTATGAAGGCATGGGCAAGAAATTTAGCATGTGTGTTTTTGCACGTTTTTCAATTCAGCAATAAGACAAGGGTATTACAGCTTCAAATATTTAAGTTTCAATGCAATGACTGCTAAATTAATGTATGTGGCATAGTATAAACTGGTTTAATGCATTCAGTAGTGGTATTAAATGGCAAAGGAAATATTTAATATACTATAATCTTTCGAAGATTCTGTAGAATGCATAGGCCCTCTAGCTTGTGTGGGGAAAGAATTTTTAAAGTGAAGAAAATGCCAGAGGTTTTCTTCCAGAAGTATGTGTCTGAAATCCATAAAAATTATTTTGTTTTTCCTCCTCACAGACAGAATCAGAACACTGTACCATACAATAGGTTATTGTGCCTTTTTGAATAACGTTAGTGATCCTGATTCAGGGACAGGGAGAAGGGCAAATCAGCAGAGGAAAAAAAAGAAAACAGAATTCACACTTTCATACATATATCTCAATGTCAGAGTCAACAAATCACACGTATAGACTGCTCTAGATTTTTTCTTTTTAAGTTTAAAACTTTATCAGACTAAAGAAGAAATCCTTATTCTCCCTCCCTTAAAAGCAAAGGCATCCTTTCTCTACCTCTGATTTTCTTTTTTTTTTTTTTTAGCTTTTAGTTAAACATTATGGTCAAAAAATAAATTAAAAAAATATAAATTTCGTCTATCAATTCAGGCAACCCAAGATGTAGTGCTACTGCACCACCTTGCAGCAATACTGTATTCATTACTAAAGACTCATTTCAGGGGACAATAGGCTAGGTGAAACAACGAGAAGAAAATTACCTAAACAAGAAAGCTCTATAAAAGATGAACAGCCTCTTCTAAACTGATGTTTAGTGACTAGACACTCCTACCAGGGATACAGAAGATGACATTCTAAAATAAAAAATGGGGCAGGTGCAGGCAAAGCAAGCCTCCCTCCCAAGCTATGAGCCCTTTAACAAATAACAAATAAAAGTGATAGAATCATGGGGGGGAGGGGATGAGGGAGAAACCTGAAGCAAAACAGAAAAATGCCATGGATTAACCTTGCATGACACAAAATATTACAGTGTAGAACCTGTAATCCCCACTGAAAGTCTTTTTTTCCCCTACAGAAGGTCAGAATAACTGTAAGCTTTTCAATGCCAGAATCTTTGACAAATATCATAAACATTTACTTAATTGATTCAATATTTCATATGTCAAAACATATTTTATGATAATAGACCTTGACATTTTCTGTGGTCAGGGTATATCCAAACCTCTCTTCCCCATAATCTGAAAGGCTATGAGAATAGAGATTTAGAGATGCATTTTAAGCATCTTTCATCTGAAATGTTACGTCCTGTTCCTTTCTCCCCAAAGGATATTAAAAAAAAAAAAAGGAAAACTATCCAAAGGATATTAGTGCATTTCTGAAAACAAAAGAAATGCAGAAAATCATAACATTTCAAGTAGTTTGAATATATATTGCAGAAATCATCCTTTAAAAGTTTCCCCCCATTCCCTAAAATGGCTTATCAATTTATACTCCCAGAATAATAATTCCTAGCATCTTTCAACAAATTGAGAAAATTTCCCCTCTGCCCCCCCCAACAAGAGGTAGGAGGGAAAAGGACAGAAAGATGGGGACCTGGTAGATGTTCATTTATTTAACTGATGGCATGATTTTAAAGGTAACATTTGACAAGACCCAAATACTGCTCTTTCCTTATAGGTACCACACATTGACTGTTTTAAAAGGCCATTTTTAGAAGGACAGAACACTGAGAAAAGAAGGTGGCTGAAGTAACCTCCTCAAACAAAAAAAGTGTACAGACAATACAAGGCTGAGGAGAAAGGTGGGCTTTTTTCCCAAAGATATGCTGCATAACTATGTTCTTATCACACAGCTCTGACTGTAAGTTCTACTAATGTAGGGCATATCTTTATAGAAATTCATAATTAGGATACTGGGAAATTGTTTTTAACATAGATGTAAATTCTGTAGTTTAGAATACCAGTACGTTTTTTATCCACGATCATTTTTTTCAAACAGGCTATTTTAAAAGAGGAGAAAAAAAAAAAAAAAAATCCATTCAACAAGTTTCATTTGACTTTTACTTATCGTTGAATACACATGAAATGTGCTTTCAATGCATAAAAATCACAGTGGATAGCAGCAAAGGACTTGGGGGAAATTAAGGAGAATCTGATCATTCACATTGTGATTAATCTGCACATTGATGAAAGATAGCTATTTCACACTTCTAAAAATAAACTTAAGATCATTCTTTCCAAAAAAAAAAAAAAAAAAAAAAACCCCCCAAAAAAAACCCACCCCAAAACAATACACTAAACCCCCCAAACAAACATAAATCCAAATGCATTACTTTTCTTTTACACACAAAAATGAAATATTTTTATGGCAGCAAAAGATTTTGATAGTAATGAAAGTCTGTAAACTGTAATTCAATCTCTTTTTGTTGTTGTCGTTCCCAAAGTGCAAGATGCAAGATTCCCGTAAGCTTTCAGTAGTGCTTTTCCTGTAAATAATCCTTCATTTTGTTTGGCAAAGGCAGTTTCTGAATCAGGTCTATTCTGGTGTACTGACGTATTACAAAACGACACAGGTATTGTAAAGAACGCACCTGCATAAACCGAGATACTGGATTTGTCAGTCTCACTGGGTAAGTTGCAGACCCAGGCAGCCGGGATCTCGAATAGCAGAAAGCTCCATTTTCAGAGTCCCTGATTGAATGTTCAATTAAGTCAACTATAGATGTATGTCCCTCCACATCTGGTTGTTCATAAAAGCTAAACCTACCATTTGAGTGTTCAATTCTAGTGTGAAGAGTTTTTCCATGGGAACGAAAACTCAAACTTAAAAGATAACGATCATCGGAACTATCTCGAACAAGAAACGAGCCATCAGGCACATTAGCTAATTTTCCCTCTGCCTCCCAACGTGTAATGGGGCCCCAGTACCATCCTTGTTTTGCAAGTTTTTTCAGTTCTTCTGTGAGACTTGTCACAACCATAGGACCACTGTTCTGTACAGAATCATAAACTCTTCCAACTCCCGGGGCAGTGTTAGGATCAAAATTCAAATGGCAGCGCATACTTTCAGCCACGTGGGCATCTGTGCCATTCAATCCATTGAAGTTCCTTTGGATTTGATTATTCTGCATTGGAGGTAGCAAAGGTGAGAGTGGAGGGACATCGTTGTGATTAACTCTTGGACTTTGCAACATGACTCCTGTGGTACCAATCAACAAACCATTCACCGTCTGGTCCACAAAGATATCCGGTGCAACGACTACATCCTGATCCACTTGGCTTTCTTCTTCATGGAAAGCATTTCCCCCCACTTGAGAAGAAACAGTTGAAACTTCCATGGGTGAGGAACTATCCAGACAGTAACTACGTGATCCTTCCAAAGGATACATTCCCTCATCTAAAGGCACAGTATACTGAATGTAGTCCTGAGGCATTAATCCAATAACTACAGGCACATGTTCATCAATATGAAGATGCAAGTCCCCGTTCTGAGATTCAGTATTTTTTAACACACTGTTTTGTTCCTGGAACACGTTGTCTGACTGCAAGTCATGGAAGTCCTTTCGAACACCATTCAGTGCTGGGCTTGGATTAGAGGAATGGACCAAGGCCTTGACTTTCACTTCCATTTTGATGCAAGTCTCTTCTGAATTCGTAGGTCGAAGGGGCCATGGAGTTGGACTGTAATGGTGATTACGGAGAGAAGTGGATCTCAGAGGTCTTTGAGCTCGCACATCTTTGAAAGTTATTGGAGCAGATGAGGAAGAAAAGGTGTCATCATCTGCAGAGCTTACAGATGGTGTGCTGCCTTTGCCTTTCTGTTTTTGTTTTGCTGAAAGCCTCCTTTTTAACGTACCCATTAAACTTTCACTTTTTGATCTATTTTTGCCTCCTTTTTCATCTTCACTATTGACTTCACAGCCAGCCAAATCTTTACCATAGCAGCTGCCAAACAAGGAGTCATCTTTTCCAAATTCACTTAATGATGGCTGCTGAACCACTACGAAATCGCTTTCATCTTTACTTTTATTTAAGTTAAAGGACTTGCGAATTGTTTTGAGACTAATTTTCTTCATTATGACAAGTTACCAAGTCTGGCTGATCAGCAGTGCTTGTGGTGATATAGCCCTAACACATGCAGAGCAGCTTCTGCTTCATTTATGTGTTTTATCCAGCCTCATTTAACTTCAAGAGCCATTTCCTGAAAACAAATAAAAAACAATTAACTTCACATAAGAAATATTTTTTAAATTATCCGTAAGGATTTCCCCCCTCCAAACAAAACAAAAATTGCTGTACTTGCAATGGGCATCAAATAGAAGTAAATATAGAGAGCTGACTTGGAAACCAATCAGACTCAAAAAATTAATCTGTTACATCTGCCTTGGAGATTTCCACAACTTTTTAACTCTTTTAGCATGCTATTTTTCAAATATACACAGAATGATTGAGGCTGGAATGGACCATCAGGGTTCGTCTAGTTCAACCTTCTTGCTCAAGCAGGGTTACCTACATCATTGCTCAGAAATGTGTCCAGACGGCTCTTGCTATCTCCAGGGCAGGAGGCTCCCCAAGCTCTCTGGGCAATCTATTCTGATGCACAGTCACCCTCACAGTAAAGAAGTTCTTCCTCATGTTCAGCTGGAACTCCCTGTGTTTTTATTTCTGCCCACTGCCTCTCGTTCTATCACCTAGTAGCACCAAGAAGAGTCTGGCCCCATCCTCTTGACATACTCCCTTCAGATACACATTTATCAGATCCCCCCTGAGCCTTCTCTTCCCTAGGCTGAACAGGCCCAACTCCCTCAGCCTTTCCTCCTGTGAGAGATGCTCCAGAACCTTAATCATTCTAGAAGCCCTTCACTGGACTTGCTCTCTTGTAGTGCAGAGCCCAGAACTAGACACCCTATCCAGGTGAGGCCTCACCAGGGCTGAGAGGGAGGATTACCTGCCTCACACATTACATCACACTCATAGGCACATATATTTAACGCATGCATATAGAATTTTGCATATGTATATATGTGCTTGTATATAAAATTTTCAAGCACAGAAACACTCCTCTCAGAAGGCTCCTAAAAAATCCCCACTATAGAAGATAAAACTAGAAGATACTCTATATACTCTATCCAAGAGGATTAAATTCTAATTATTCCTAAAACAAGGTCATACTTTCTTTACACAGGAAAATTGAGCAATATTCAAATAGTTACATTAATTATAGGAAAACTAACTCTAGTGAAAAAGGAGAGACACATTAACAGCAAAGTAACATCTGTTTAGAGCAAGTCACAGAAGTCTCCTCCCGAACTTCTTTAAAAGAAAAGTTAATTTCCAAACACTGTTTTAGGTACAGAGGAGTTCAAATCACAGGCTCTCCTTGCCTAGAACTAACAGAGCTTTCCTTCCTCCAGTACTTCTGCCAAGAGTAAGTGGACAGATCGGCTCAAACTCCAGCCAACTGCTCCTACTTGGCTTCTTCCAGAGTCATCTACCCACCTCCTCCACAAATTTGACTTTTCAGCTTGGGTTTGGTTTTTTTTGTCTTGGGGTTTGGTTTTTTTTTTTATTATTATTTTTGAGGTTTGGCTGCAGTGGTTTTGGGGGTGGGGCGGTGGTTTTATTGTTTGGGGGGGGGGCTTGTGTTTTATTTTTAATATTAGTTAGACCTTCCAAAGCAAGTAGCTCTGTAGAGAGGAGAAGAACAACAAGGGGAAGAGAAGTTGCTGCTGCCACAGAAGTAGGTACTACCGTTAGTAATAGCCATTATTCCACATACCTCCAAATACGTGTGATATGAGCAGCACAAACTGCAGCAGCAAGCCTGGCTCCAGGCTAAACATGGCAAGCTGGAGGAGTCTAATCTTTCAAAAAAACCTTCCAGACTTTGAAGGACTTAAGGGAAAGCAAAACTGCCCTTTTTCATATTTTTCTCCCATGGTATCACAGTACAAGCAACTGATAAAAATAACGCCATGAACAGAAATAAGTTTTATCAAGTAAACAATATGATTTTCTTAAATAACTCTTCAAAAATTGTATAAAATCACGTAAGGAGAACAATTACTATAATCAAACAGCAGTCCATTGACCATTACTCTTATCCAGCCCAACTTTTTCGGTCCTCAAGTACACAAAGGCTAAAGGATCATATTCAAAGCAAACTAAAAGACACCTAAGGATTTTGACCTTCAAAATACCTTGAAAAAAATTAAGTAAAGCCCTGCTGCTGGACGGCGGAACACTGTTCTCAAACAGCAAAAGCACTAAAGCTTGATTTACTTGGATATGTACCTTAGTCCTACCTTCAAATTCCCTATACTATCTGCATCACCCTACCACAAAGACCTGTTCTGTCTGCCATAACCTCTGACATTTTCCAGGTCCATCTTTAGAGTATCTTAGGCGATTTCCATTTCCTTTTCCTAATTACCAAACTAAACAGCACCTTCCTTTCTCTCAATGGGGAGAAACTAAAAGGTTTCTCTTCTGCCCATAAACTGACTAACTTGCCATCAGCAAAGAAAACATGCCTTTAGGAAACAACCTGTTTCCTAAACAAAAGACTAAAAACCAATTCTTGTTATAAATGAATATCAAAATGTTAAAACCCAGGACCAGTATTGTATTAGAAGTTCACTGCTTATTTCCCATTTTTAAGATGATTCCTGTGGTACCAGAAGTCCTGACACCTGAAAAAACATGAAGATGATATTGAGATATGTGTAAATATTTTCAAAAGTTAAGACACTACTTTTATTTTCCTTTTCTTATGACAGATACATGCAGAACCATAAAATTTCATGGTTTAAATTACTGGTGTTTAATATGAGCTCCATATATTTGGAATAAGTATTGAAAATACTTCCAACGGAAGTATTTAAAGTCAACCATGACTTGGAA
The DNA here is from genome assembly GCF_004027225.2 of Strigops habroptila. Taxonomy (NCBI): domain Eukaryota; kingdom Metazoa; phylum Chordata; class Aves; order Psittaciformes; family Psittacidae; genus Strigops; species Strigops habroptila. Next base: position 57,606,829 of record NC_044277.2, on the reverse strand, counting down.
GTATTGAAAATCAAACATGACTAGAACACATTTAGTGAGTTTTATATGCCTGAAATTTGGCGTACTGGAATAATTGACAAAGTACAGTAATTAAGAAAAAGCTACAGATACAGATAAAGAGAGATCTACATGTCAATTAAGAGTAGACTTGAAATGCCTTGTTGACCTTTTATTCCTAAACCATTTGGATTTTGCCATCTTACCAATCTGCAGTTCTCTTTTCATCATATATAACTGAATGAACCTAACAAAATGAGTGAAAAATTTAACTTCAGGATTCTATGCTGCTCCTAAACTGACAAAGTCAGAGTGCTTGTCAATTTGATAAATTTAACTGTGCCTTTATGTATGTACTACCAGAAGCCTGGGAACCCTCACATTAGCTCCACTTGTGAAATCCATGATGTTCTCCAACTGTTTCTGACATCCACAAGCTGATACTATTTCCACTTCACCAGGTAAATACCCCCATCCTTGTGGTAAGTACATCATAATGTTTGCAATTCCTAACCCTGAAAAAGCAAGCATGAAACAAAGTAAAATCTGCCTTCTAACCTAGGGAGAAAATAAAAGAACATTATCAGGCTGTGACTGGGGAGAAATGTAAGAGACCCAAACTGTCTGATTCACAAAATATTTTATTAGTGTGTTTCAAAAGAATTAGTTCCCTAGGATTTGGCTGAAGGAACAACATTTCTTAAGTTTCTCCATAACTAAAAGACTGAAAAGTCACTTGAAAGAATAGGGTTTTTATCGCATACCAGTCTTCCGGTATCAAAATGTATTGCTTTACAAATGAAAATACAATATCTAAAAATAATCTCAACAGATAAATCTCTATGGCAGCATAGAGAAGTAAAAATTTTCTACTTTGAAAGTGACTGAGCCTGCTTGAGCAAAAGTGTTCTACATCTGTCAACCTTCCTTAGTAGCCAATATCTTTATCAAGTAAAATACATGATTTTCCAAATGCACAACTCGTTACTTATATCATTGCAACATTTCATATAAAGAAATAATAAAGGTTTGAAGTTCAAACATAAACTATATGAACAACATGCATATATCTAGAAGTCCAGCTCATTCATCCAGGAAAAGATGATAAAAATCTAGTCAATGACAGGCCAAATGGTCAAAGCTCTCCAAAGTAAACCGAACACACCTACAGATGAGAGCAAGCCTCTAAGGAAGTTTTCCACATGAGAACCACTCTACTTTATGACATCTCATACACATATTTATCCAAGACAGCAGAAAGCAAATATACCCTGAAATCAAATACTAGTTGATCCAGATAGTCTTCTTTATTTGCACATACTTAAAAACATAACAGTAATTCTGCATTGTGGATTAATGTGTTTAAAAGCACTGTATGAGCAGTCCTCAACATGATACGCTCACACACTTGCAAGGGTAGAATTTTCCACTGTCTACATCTAGAAGAACTGAAGCAGAAGAGCCCAGCATGCACCCCTTCCAGGAGTACATTAAAACAAGCTATGCAACTTCTTCACAACCCTCAGCACTGCAACAGCTTTGCTAGTATTCTGTATGAATTACAGCATCACTGAAGTCTCCCACTGATGTGCTCTTCCAGTGCCATCTGCTGTACAGCGAATTTAGACAGCCTAACTAGAGACACCTCCAGAAATTCTCCTGGCAGGTATTTGTGGCTATAAACAGTCTGAACTATGCCAGTGTACTGCCAAAGCCTAGTGGCTACGTACACAGTAATACCTGGAACACGCAGATTGAAAATGGGAGATTAATCAGACCCAAAAAGAGAATGTGATGTTAACACACAGATTAACCAGGCAAAATGAAATTCTGCCTTATGAACTTTCATCACAAATTCTGCATCTTGGAATTTTAAAATTATGCAGGTTGACAAAACGTAGGCCTCTAGACAAAAACTACCATATTGCCAGACTGCCAGATTACTACCTACTGAACAACACAGGCTCCTCTGTGCTTATAAAAATAATCCTAACTAAATTTTGAAGTTGCCTTATTTTGAAGAATAACAACATACATTAATTACATATAAATGTGAAATTATTAGTGAAGAGAATTAAAGCAAAAAATTTATAGGCTGCTTCTCTGAAATCCAAACAGCAGCAGATTTATGAAAAAATGCAGAAGTTTAAAACAATATAAATCCATTTGTGCAATCCAGTTTGAATATTCAACACTTTAGTCAGTTTGATGCTACAAAATGTTTTCAGTACATAGCTATCTCAATGCAGTATTCACAAAAGTACACCAACAAAAAGTTTGATTATTTATATGACCTTTATTAATTTCTTATCTTTTTTACACTTCCAGGTTAGGTGCACTCCTTTCCTGAGAAAAATACTATAAACAATACTGCCAGAATATGCTACTATAGGAATAAAACAACATTAACTTTTAAGAGTCAGGACAGAAAACATGATACTGGAAACATACAGCAAAATACAACTCATGACTGAACAAAGAATCATCTTTTAGAAGTTTAATAAAAATACCATCATAAAATGGCTTGGAACTACTAATCAATGTTGTTTCAAATAACTTGAAGACTTTCTTAAATAAATGACTTTCCTAAATAAATGTTAATCTGCTCATTTCCATAAAGTGATACAGTGGAGCACTGAACTTGATTTTATTCCTGAAGAGTCTGGCTATATATTTAGAAATATATAATCTTTATTCTGATACTGAATCATAGTAAGACCTACATAATTTACAACTTCAACTTACTGCATTTTTAACATAATTATTTATATTAAAGAAAATAACTAAAGATAGATACCTCGAAAGATAAAAAAGTTTCTGCATTCCTGGGGCATGACAAGCACCAGGTTTTCATTACAGTCAGATAATGAAGCCTAGCCTAATTATCTGCTGAAGTATGAGGTGGTGTTCCCCTGCTGCCTCCAAATTCTTGCTGAAATATATTCATGCATTACTTGGAAGGGTGTTTTAAAAACAGCATCTCAAGGTGCCCTGGGTTCAGCACACAAGGTAACACAGATTTCAAGTCCTACATTTCGGAAATTCCTAAGTGCCTAATTTTACTCCAGAATTCCTAAATCTATGTATGTAAATTTACTAAGAAATTGTTCTCCATACCTGTTCCCATTGATTTTACTTCAATAAGTAAAAAATCAAGTCTGGATCACTGGAAGTTATTTCTTCAAATCAGTAACAGAAAACACTAACCCAAGATACTTCCTGCCATGTACTTGTAGTTTCAGCCTATATGAGTACAGAAACTACATATAAAATACTCATTAAGACAGATTAAATACCTACTTCAAATACCATCAGCTTCTGATAGAACATACACTACATTCAGCTTTCTCTCTATAGATGCCATTAGCATACTGAAGATAGTGAGGTTTTTTTCCTTTCCCGGAGCTTCAAGTAAATTCCTTCATTGTATTACTCTTTAGTATGAAGAGTCTTTAAATGAAGTAATCTGAATTCCATTGCTTAATCTTATACCTTGAAAACAACAAAAAAGATGGATGGTTTAGTAGTGGCTTGCTTGATAATGGATGAACATTAACATAAGATTGCAAATTTTACAAAAACTCATCCTCTCCTGCATACCTGCTTTTCTAGTGTGGAGAAGCTCAGATGCACACCTTCACATAAAATTGAAATAAGGTAAAAGACATGAAAAGCTCATCTGACAGTACTTTATACTCATAACAATTCAAGAGTACTTAAAGACTCCTATTTTTAAGCTAACTAATCAAAGACCTGAACACTGAGTAGATGTCATTCACCACAAATTTAAACTTCCACCCTCAAAGATTTGAACAGCTGAGGAAAGTATTGTCAGCTTCTCTAGAGGCCAATACAATTTAATAGGTATTATACAGATTACAATTCAAAACAAACAAACAAACAAAACCAACAACAGTAAGTCATGTCTTTGCTTGCCTTTTTTTTTTTTTTCTTTTCTCTCCTTTTACAAAGCTTAAAGGGAAAATGGTCTACGGGCATTAATGTTCTAACAACCTACAGAGTAACCCTAATCACAATCGGCAACCTTTAGCAGAGAATAAGGAAGGTATGCCTTTGGTAGTAAGTAGAAAAGTAGGATAAAATAATAATAATAAAGGGATTTTTCTTCACCATTAGTGGAATTAACTCTATGCAAAACCAGGACCAGAACTATCAAAGAAGTCTGAACACCTTGACTACTTGCCTCTGGCCCACTGTTGAAAAAGGATTCTCCTTAACATCTGGATTTCCCTTTTTTTTTTTTTTTTTTTTTTTTTTAAAAAAAAAAAAAAACCACTACTTAATCCATGGCTGCTTGCGGTAAGTCCTGTTCTTCTTTCCCATATTTGGTTGCAGGACAGAATATTTCTATCTGATTGGTAGTTTTCCTCTGGGGAGTAAGTGAAGAGTGTTAAATGGCATCTCAGTATTACAGTTCATCTGTGTATATACAGTCTCGTAACTACAATAATCTCACCACTACAATAGCCAAACAGCAGTTACTAACACTAGCAGTCCTCTCCCAAGGCTGTACCTCCCTTACACAAGGATGGCTGATTGGGGTGCACATCTGCTCCGCAGCTACTACAAGCACCCTAACTTGGTACACTAAACTGAAATCAGCACCAGCTTCTACCAGCTGGTATCAGCTCAAGAACACAGACAGCATCACACCACCAGTGTTGCTTTTGGAGTAGGAAACTCTGGGGGAGTTGGGTGGATGACAGCCAGAACAGTAACCGCTTCAGCCACTCCCACTACGTCTCTCAACAACTGGGAATCAACAGAGAACAAAGCAGACTGTACTTTTTCATACATTTACTAAAAGACTGGCACAAGTACCACCTTTCATCACTTTCTTTTGAGCAGACATGTGATAATAAAGTACACTGCTAACGAATTTTCCAAGCATGCTGAAAAAATACAGGAAAAAGAAAGCCACAACTTGGCTCTAAAGACCCTGGTGAACAAGCAGTGAGAGGAAAAAGTAAACAAAAATAACCCAGCAGATTTATGTATGCCAAGCCACTGAAAAACAAAAAAGTGGAATATTTTTGCTGAATCAAATGAGAGAAGTCACTTAAAAAAACTGCTGTGTGTAGTCCCTATACATGTGTTTCACTGCAGGAAAGCGCACCCACTGAGTGCAAATAAACCTTGTTTTTTCTTTTTCACAGCTGTGAAGAAGCAGATGAAGAAGGAGAATAATGCTCAGTCAGACTCAGTTTTCATTTCTTGCTATTTTACCAGACTGCAGCAGGCTGTCTGTCAGCAAAAATTAAGTTTAGCTTCATAAACAAAGGTTAGATTTCCTGGGAGATGATGTATGAGAATTCCTTTCCGAGTAAGGGTCCAGCCTACTTCTCCGTCCTGACAGAAGGTGGATACACCAAAATGTTTCTCCTTCGTTGCAAGGCATAGTATTACCCTCAGCATGATAGCCAGGAGGACTTCATTCTTAGCTGTTTATGCAATCCTCATACAGTTATCAATTATTAATACAGTTAGGAGTCTGAAAACTTCTAAGACTATAATGCTCTACAAAGCAGCTTCTCATTTAGCAAGAAGGACCAACACAATGTTCTGTAAAAAGGAATAATTTTTAAAACAATTTTGTTCTAAGATTTTTGTAAACTTACCTGTAGAAACCAGTATACAATTTACACTAACGAACTGCCTTCAGCAAGGAATAGATTCTGTGCCTACTTATTTGAGAACAGAAGTTTTAAATACAGTGAAAATGAAAGGAAGAATGCGAAAGACATTCAGTAAGAACAAAAATTTCCATTTCTGCCTAACGCCTAAATCCTGGAACGTGTTGAAAATAACATTACCTATCTAACTGTACAGATGCAGACACTAAACCCCAATTCTGAACGCAGCTTGTTTTCTGAATCCCGATGCATTTCAAAATGTAGTTTTAGAAATGCTGTCCATCCATTTACAGCATACTCCAGAAAGGCAGAAATAATAAACCAGATCATTCTCTCAAAGTGATTTTTGTGGCCAGCAATAATCTGGTGTTCTTTAAATATTAGTGACTAAATAACATAATTGTGAGAAACAGTTTTCCAGCCCTTCCCAAAAAAGGGAAGAAAACACTTAGCAGACATGCAACAACTGAATATTACCACTTCATATTGACTTGTACTGATGTTAGTTTTGCTTTCAAAGTTTATGTTGGGCTACTTCAGGCTAGCATTTCTACAGCAAGCAGAGAAACACTGTCACTGTGGACAACTTCCAAAACACAATGAAGCCAGCTGAAAAGAGCCTGCTGCTGACAGATATTTTGATGAGGAGACATAAAACAGGTACCATGAATTATCTTTCCAACAGTGCTGTCAGAACATTCAGCTTCTCAAGCCAATATTCTACCATGGATATAACCCTGCAGTATATAGGGCATGTACCCAATGGGCAATACAAAAATACACCTCCAAGTTAATGCATGTGTATGCATGCTCGCATGCAGGAGAATAATGCTAGAAAAGAAAGGAAGACACTGTGAGGGAAAGGAGGAAAATACAGGAAAAGCAACAGAAGGAAAAGCCTCGTACAATATTTCTGCTGAAAACTATAAAGGTTTACACAGTATCACCACATACTTCACTATACTACTTGGAATAAAAATGGAACTTTTTTTTTTTTCAATATTGCCATTCTCCCTGAATTATGAGCTGCTAATTTGTTATAATCATCATGTTTGCTCCTGTCTAATTCATCTGATGTGAAAATGAAAATAAGAGGAAGTAGCTTTTACACACTATAGCACCAAGCAAGTATGACCAACAATTACGCATTCCTTAAGGTGCAACATCGGATACTCTCTTTTCAAGGAGCAGAAATCAAAACCTAAGCAACACATCAGGAGAGTGATAGTCACATTCATAGGAAGGAAAAAAAAAAAAAAAAAATCCTAGCTTTTATTTTCAACATCTCCCTAGCCACACCATCATGCCAACAGGTGGCTTCACAGCACATATTTGTAAAACTGGTATCTTGACCAGCAGGCAACTGCTCACCTTCCCTCTTCCATTTATGCTTATTTGACAGACAATCAGAAACACGTAATCGACCTTTGTTTCTACAAATAACATTCACCTGGCATCAAAGGTATGCAAAACCAGAAAATATATTCTGCACAAATTATTTAAAATTATTATTTTCAAAATATCCAGAGGGAAAAGACCAAAACATTTTTGTAAAAATACCTCCCAAAACTTAATTATTAAGACATGTTTTTCCTCAAGCAATAATCTAAATTTAGTTATCTAATCTATTTCATTATTAAGAAGTATTGTTAAACTGTAAAAGCTAAGTTTATTAACACAAAGCAGTCTAACACATACACAAGATGAAACAAAAGCAGCTAAAACAAGTTTTTAAAATAGAGACTAGTTTGCAAATTCACTATACAGAGAAAGAGGATTCCGCTTCTCCATCATATCAAGCACAGTCATGTTCTACAATTGGAGGACCTGCGCTTGAAGTAAGTCATTTTCCTACTCAGCTTCTCTGAAGGCCTGAACAAACTCCAATACACTAGAGTCTTACACTGCTCTTGTACCTACCATTCTGCCTTGGATCTCATGATTGACGATGGCCGCACGTGTGGCTTCAAGTTAACCTCAGCTGCATTAGTTTCTGACTAGGGCTGAATTACCCTTCAAATTTGTATGACCAGGTAGGACCTGAGTTCTTTACAGCTATAACCCCACCACTTCTACCATGCTATTTTCAATAACAATAAAAGCTTTCTTTCATTAGAAGATAACACTCTATCCTCTCAATTTAAGCTAAAATGCAGCAATCCTTTATAACGCAGTTAACCCTTTACATTAATGGAAGGATTAAGCAGACCCATTTATGGTCTGAGAGGAAAGAGAGCACAGCACCTTGATTAAATAGAAATAAAGCAGAAAAATAGCTCTTTCCCACAGCATCTGTACAGCATTTGCACATACATGCCAAGGAGTAAGAAGCAGTTAATAAGGACATTCCTCAGAATCACAGAGAGGAAGAGATTGACCTCTAGTTTTGGACTTTCTTCACTGAATTATCAGAGAAAAAAATTCAATGTATTTGCTACACGGATGCCACAAAGATCCCACCATTCTCCCCCAGACCGTACAAAAAGGTTTAATGTCAATACTGCATAATACTTGCCTCATATCAAGGCATTTGGCTGCCATACAACTCAAAGGTTTAATAAGTTTCGAACCCACAGAGACTCCTATTCCATTGCTTTGCTTTTTTATACACATTAAATCAGCTGGTATCTTTAATTCCTAATAGTGGAAAATTCTGACAGAAAACCAACACCTGGTATTATCCTCATTTCCCAGGAATGTAATGTGAAAGAAATCTCGGTTTTGTGCAATTCACATAAATTTCATTTATTCTTTTTTATTAAAGATAGTGACATTTTTCCAAATAACCAATTGTTTTACTACAGACGCACACCACTAATACAAACATAACTTACGTATAATATGAAAGTATATGCACCCATTCAGTATAACATATTGAAAGAGAAAGAGAAGTTCATGAAACATGAAGTACCTGGGATGAAAAAGCATTGATTACATTTAAGTAATAATTACTTTTAGTCAAAGATGTTCCAATCCTTAAAATAACAACTAGATAAAATACTGTAATATAGTATCTCATCTAAAGTACAAGCTACTACTCGAGAACCTGAGTTCCCTTCTCAAAAGTTAAACGCACATTCAAAGACTATAGTTTGTTTTAGCATTACCTCCTATAGAAACAAACTCAACCAAGCAAGACTCCTCCTGCCTGTATGCCCTGCAGCCTCTTCAGAGCTGCCCAACAAAGTTTTATCAAATAAGCAGATAGGTAGTGCCTCAGCTGAAGGCGCACTCATAGCAAAAATTCATATATTCATACATACATATATATGTATATAAAAAATCCACATGGACATTTCTAAATACAGGAAAAGCTTCCTCTGGAGCTCAAAACATTTCTAAAAACAAGGAGGAAAGTGACATGAAACAATTTTATTCCTCAGAGACACCTTTCACATAATTGTTTCATTGTAACAGAAAAACTGTTTACCTCCAACTGCCAATCTCTCACCTATGTTCTTTAGAAGCAAAAGTGGTTTGTTACTATGATTTGGCTTTAATTTACCATTAGCAGTTAAAAACGATACTTTTTATATCACTGAGATAAGAAATCACTAGCAAAAAATATTAAAACCATTTTCTATGTATTATATCAATTCAAAATTTGAGAATATTCCTGAAGTGACCAGTAAGTTCCAGAATCAATTTTTTTTTCTTGAAAATTTAAAGTATAACCACTAAAACAATCATAGATAACTTCTATCATAAAGGAGTAAAATCCTTTGTGTTTTCGCTCTTGAATAACAGCATACTGAGGAAAAAAAAATCATTTTATATCCTTTATTGAACTATTTATATAGGAAACATACTAAACAATTTCATTAAGGTTCAAAGCTCAACGACTCTCAAAAGTTGAGAAAAGCCAGAAGGGTTGCCTTAGCAATTCCCTTCTCCTTCCTGCCTCACATATGGGACTAAAATGTTTACATTAATTCTGCCCTTCACCACCCTTTAAAAGGTATGGTCCTATCACAGTATACTAATTAATCTCCAAATTCCAGAGCTCACAGACATAATTATTGGCTTTATTAAGGAAATTTTTGCTGTCTCTACATCTGACACTTAAATGCTAATGCTCAGGCATTCAGTGCTCTATTCAACACTTTATGAGCCAGAACAGAGAGCCCAATTTCTACTTTTTAAAATGGATTCCTAAGCTGAATAATATGCATCATCAGGCCAAATTAGGGTCACTTATTTCAAAGCCTGAATTCTGATTTTTCATAACGTGAAGTGATGGCAGGAGGGGGGCACGGTGTGACCTGCTGGGGTTTCAAGTAAATAGCTGGCTACTTAAATCTGAAATCTCGCCCACCTCTCCAGGTAAAAGTACAAGATGACAACAGAACCAAATGAGTTTGACTCCAGTAGCTGACTGCAACAGTAAACTGTCACCCACTGAAGGAGATCAGTAAAACCTATGGTCCCTTTCAGCGGTTTGCTGTCAATGGAGGAGTAAGCTAAACACAAGTCCTTGGGGTTCATCATCTTGTGAACACATACCTAACCTTTCAGGATACCTTCTATCACAGTCCTCTACTGAGTCATGATTCAACTTCCTGACTTTCTTTAAAGGTTACAATTGGGCAGATATTTTACAAAGTCTTTTCAGCCCAACTGTTCCATTTATCAAAGCAGTAAGTGAATGAATCACCCATTTTATAGTAAAAAAGTGTATCAGGTAGTCAGACAACAAGCAGAAGACCCATCAGTGGTATACGTCCCAAGCAGTTAGAAAGATGCGGGGGGAGGGGGAGGAAATACCGGTTACGGAGGAAGGTAATAAAAAAAAATATAAAATTAAAAAAAATTCCAGACAGACACCCGTAAAAACCCCAAAACCAAAACACCCTTCAAGACTAGTTCCAAACCGTTGATGAAAGTGCAACCTGCAGAGAATGTAAATTCAGACTAACAATTAGGCCAACAATATTTCTGCCCAGAGTTTAAACCCTGACACAAACTGAGTCTGCTAAACTGGTGACCCCAGTGGGGCACAGAGTATTCTCACAACTGTACCACATTCTGCTTTTGACAAAACAGATCTAAGGCTGATGGCCTGCTTTCCAAAAATATGATTGAAAGCAAAGTACATTTTGACAAACTGCAGAGGTCAGGACTACAACCAGTCTTACATAAATAGAGATAAAACATCTGATTTTTGTCCAAGTTAAGATTTGGGCAGGGGGTTCATTACCTAAGAACACGCAACTCCTCTAAAAAACAACAGCATTTAGGGCACACTCCTTAAGACCCAACAGACATGAGAATCTTAAAATATTGTTCATCAAAACCCTTCTCCCCTTCACCTACAGAAAGGATAGAAGTGGAGAATTAACTTGGCTGTCTTACATTCTGAATGAGGGCTCTGGCTACCAAGCTGTTACATCTTTTATTTTATATCACTGGGAAACGCAGCCTGTACTACTTGCAGTCTGTGAAACCTGCACATGTAAATGACAAGGGAATTTTTTAGCTATATACTTTTGTATTTTATATCATTGCAGATAAATTTTGTCCATCACATGGATGCTAGGCCAAATGTCCACCTATTACTTGGTCCCTAGTAAGTAACTGTGAGAACAATATACTTCGCTCACATGCTCTTGGGAATCCACTTAAAAGGCAAAAGATCATTAATAGCTAAAGTGTAAGGAAACCACTCTTACATAGTTATATTCGTATCTCATTTCTATTCTGGCACACCTATGCTATTTAACAAGATGCACTTCAACTGAGATTAGTACTGGTTTGATCTAGGCTCTGATAGTACTTAATAGAAGGGAAAATTTAATCTAAGGCAAAAAGTTTGCATAAATAATGTTATCAGAAAAATGCTATTAATAATTCTTTTCCAATTGAATATACTTCTCTGTCACTGTTAGTAAAAAAGCTTTATCCATATGTAACAGTCACCAAGTAGATCCGTAACTTCATCGCGCCTTCAAGCAGCTATAGTTTAAGCTTCAAAGCAGCACCTCATCCAGAAAAATAGTGTTTCACACTGCTCTAGTACCTTAACATAATCTTGTTGGATATATGCAAATCCTAACATTAGTGTAAATATTCTAAAAAGAGGTTTGAATAACATTTTTGTGGGGTTTTTAAACTAAAGTCCGATTTTACTTTTTCATGAAATAAAAATTAAAGCTTTAAGTAACTTAGTACTTCATACTGATAAAGAAAGCATACCATTTCCCATTACTACTACGTAAAACCATTTCATTTTTTAAGAGACAAAGTAATAAATACTGAAAGAGTTTTTCAAACAGTTGCAGTCAAAACTTTGTACAACACAAAAAACTTAACCTGCAAAGTTAAAAAAAATAATTTTAATCAAATTTTCTGAAAAACTAATAGTACATGGAAATTTAGTAGGCTGGATTTATTTGGTATATTCTGAAGTGAGAAAAAAATCACTTCTGACGGATCCAAGACATAATTTAAACTGCCTTTCAACAATTAACCTGAAAATAAATACAAGCATTCGTTTTGTTTTAGAAGTCTATTCCCTCAATATTTGTACTTAAATAAATGCTTATCATAAAAGCATCATATCAAAGCTACCGGCTTTGATAATACTTGATAAGTACACAAGCTTCCTATTGCCTGCATCTTCATTTTTGAGTACAATTACTATTTTAAGCTTCTCTAAATTTGGAGGGGCTGGAGCAGGGAGGCAGAAGACTCACTCACTTTTCAACATTAAGCATTGACAGAGAGATTTTAACAGAGCTACTCACATGTTCACCTTGATGAACCAATACTGAAGTAAAACAATAATACAATATTTAAAGCTTCACTACTGATTCTGAAATCAATTTCAGAATCTTCAGAATCAGAAAATGTGCTTCATACAATACTGCCACAGAAGGGTCACATATCATCAGGTTTCTTTGGAGCACAGCACACAAGACCGAATAAGGCTCATAATTCTGTCCTCTTTTCCACTATTACAACTCCAAATTATTTTTATTGCAATCCTTATTTCAATATATTCTATTTCCAGTACCTCTAGAATTTTATTTCCTCCTTTGGACTTTATGTGATTCATAAGCTAGCCTGTCAATTGCTAAATAAAGTTAAGACAGTTTTAAAGCTTTCTAATCTTTAAGAATGAGACATTTGAAAACAATCCTTCTAAACTGTTGTATTCTTTTAAATGAATATTCTTTACTTAAAGAAAGTTGGTACCTGTATCAAACCACATGCAGGAAGAATAGGTTAGAATCATTGTTAGCCTCAAATCTAACTGATTTTATACATGGAATGACAAACAGTATTGGCTACTGAAGAACAACCTTACATAGTTGGTGAAACAGAAAGCAGGGTTTATTATACAGGCAAGCCAGCACAACAAAACAAAACAGGGCACAGGGGCAGAGAAAGAGAACTTCCTTCTTTCTGTTTAAAGACTGGGGGATCTTCAGTCAGGTGGGTTTCCTAAGGGGAAATAATCTTCCTCACAGAGTACCTCTTGTAATTAAGCAGATGCTGCTGGAACGCGCTCCAGCAGTAGAACCTGGATCAGTCGAACAGAAGTTGCACCCAGCGTGTGCCCGCTGGCTCCTGGTGCATTCATCCTGCCTGTTCCTCCAAGGTCTTAGGACCCACTGCAGAGAGTAACCCAAGCTCTGCATTTGGGAAAGTGAGAATGTAAAATACTACTTACTTAAAATATTTCCCTTCCCATTTTCACTGGCAGGAGGCCCAATAAGAACAAAGGGTAAACTAATTATCTTCTTTATGGTTTTGAGCCCACATGTAACATATATGGGAAACAGGAGACATGGCTGTGCTCGAAGAACTCTCAAATACACAGGGTAAACACACCTGTCCAGAGAGTATTATCTCCATTTAATCTCACAGAATTAATATTTTGTTTCCCTTAAAACAGAAGGTGAAACATTAAATAGGTTTTCTAAATTGACAGACCCTTAAAAGGGGTGCTTTTAAGAAGGCACATAAATTAACACCACGCAACTAGCACACTGACCAGAAGGAAAACAGAATTTTTACTGCAGAGGCGAAGCTGCTTAGCCATCTTTTTCATGAAGTCCTAATTTGTCAGATCTACAAGAATATACCAGTTCTGAAAAAGCTTACTCTACCTGCAAATTTTCTAATTTTGGGTCAAAACTAGAGATACTCTTAATTATTCATGATTAAAATCAGGAAGTTCTTTTTTTCCTCCTACACCTACACTCTAACCACCTGCAGACAGAAACATCTCACTACCCCACCAACGAAACTGATGGAGAGTATTTTAGTAAAAGTTTTTAGACAGACACTGTCTTGCCCTGATGGACACTGGAAGACTTTGGGTTCGAGTGAGTTGCTTTGGGGTTTTTTTGGTGGTGGGGGTGGGGCTTAAATAATTTTCCATAGAAGCAGAAAATAGTCTTCCACACAGCCCTGAACAATCTGATTTTGCTAATATTCAGTCCCAACCCAGTAAACATTAATTAACTGTGAGCAGACATTTAAATCAATGGGACTGTTTATTGTACATTATGTTTAGCTTGCACATGAAGAATTGTGGCCTTACACTGAGCAACTTCACGTTGGTGTATAAATTCTCGTATGGAGGATCAAAGATAAAATGTTCACTGCCTATATGAAGTAATATGCTCTATGAGATTTACACAAACTCAAAGCCCTTAAGATAGCTATCTCCAGAGCAGGGTCAAATTTCTGCAGAGGCAGGAGTATAGAAGCCCGGCTGCAAAAGCTAGCTAAGCTTGAAATTTCAAGCATGAAAAAATAAGAGTAACACACATGCACAGAGACTGTTTTTTCTCCTGTTCTCTCTGACATACATTTAAACTTATACATGCTATAAATAAAACGAAAAAACGTATTAGCCCAATTTAAAAAAAAATATTATACATTTCAATGCTGATACATAGAATTTCTGTTCCTTTTTTCCATGTCAAACAACATTTTAAATACTGCTGCTTCCAAAAAGCACTTATTTTTGTAATATACAGGACATCTGAGTCAGAACTGATGTAACAACTTCCCTTCACTGTCTTTGACCATCACTGGATTAGATTGCAAATAAGACTAGAGCATTGGTCAGTATAGGCTGGTTTTTATCCCTTCATTAAGGGACTGTGGAATATTTATATTTACACACAAGTATTTTGACAAGTAACTAGATTTTTTTTTGCACAAAATATGCCAAAGGCCTGTGGCTAATCCTTTATTATTTCCCAACATTGTTTACTACTAACCAACAGCTCTCTTCCTTTCAAAAGCTAAGAAGAGGAGAAAAATCAATGCTTCAGAGAGCACTGCATCAGCATTGGTTTTGCCTGCTTTCCACTAAAGAGAGAATTGGGAGAGAAAGGAAAAAAAGAAAGCCACCAGGCACCTACCTTACGCAGACCCAGACTTCAGATCTTACACATAATCTAGCAACTCGTACCTCTGAATGCACAAACCAACTATTCTGGAGTATTCTCATTGGGCTGACCAAAATTCCAGCCTGGAAAACTTCCCCAGCACAGGTTTCACCCAAACCAGTATGCCTGCACAAACAGCTTCTGTTCAGTGAATCCAGCAAGAATTCCTCACTCACCTAGTTCCCATCAGCTCCTGAATGAAGAGAGTCGACCAGAAAAGCTGTCTACCCTGTTTTTGGAGTATAGCTTCCACAAATCTCATCCTAAAAGGCACACCTTCTGTAATCAAAAACCTTTGCCTTGATGCCACTCGTCTCTATTTCTCTGTTTTAATAAACCTTCTTAATCTGATACCCGATTACCAACTGGAAAGGATTCCGAGGGTACTAAAACCCATTTCTGATGCCAAAACCACAGTCAGAATTACAGCTTGTAACTGCCCAGTCTTGTAGCACTTACTGAGGCAAAGTCAGAGGAGATAGAATTCCCTAAATGTGAAGGAACAAAAAGGAAAGCAAACTCGACCACTGTATTGAAGACATCTTGGGATCAAACAAACATGCTTCGGAAACGTTTGGAGTAGCCTACTAATTTGTTCTCAACCTATTTGAGGAATACAGACTGCCTTATAGAAGGAAAAACAATCACCTACTCAAGACTCCTACAAACTGCTGTTTTAGCACATTTACCAGAGAATGTCAAGATTAATTAAGAATAAAAATTCTCAAGAAAAACAGAGATCATACACTGTAAAACCAAGCCTGACTGGAACCTCATTTCCAGCAATTCTGTCATCAAGAGTAGCACTCTATGTATTAAGGAATATGTAATATCCTTGAGAAACAATACCAAAGGTATTAAGTCTGCAATCTCAAATCCTAAAATTAATCAATTTATCTGCTAGCTGCATTCACCATAATAACTAGAGAGCACCAAAACCTTATACAAGTCCTCTTACAGATGATTACCATATACCATTCAAGTTAAATAATAGAACTACAGTTGTTGATTATATACTGCTCTGGGAAGCACAGAAAAATACCACATATCCCTATGATTTACTTAACAACACACAAGTCCATTTTCATTGTTCTTTTTTTTTTTTTTTTTTACTACAGATCACCTCACAAACGCTGAAAAAAACACTAACATCTACTATTTATACCTTCCCTGCCAGAGAAAATGGCTCCCATCCAAAACTGTTTTTACAGCAGTTTACAGTAAAATTGTTTGGTGTTTGTAACAAAAAACCCACATATTTTACAAACCTGAGTTTTTTTTAAAACTGCCACTTGGCCGATTACAAAAGTAAAGACTGTTTCACAGAAGATAAGAACCATCTCATGATCTATGTGTCCCTTAAATATACAATAGGAAACAGTATTTGGAGAGCAGCACCTGGACAGAAATGCCTATATACAGCATGCCTAGATTGGGATTACCTGCAAGCAAGGAGACTTTCTTCATTTTCCTTAGAGTTTTAAAGTCAGAGGCAGAACAAGTTAGCCAATGTATCGGCATCTGTGCTAAACAAATAAAGACTTATATTTAACTTGCATAGTTTTATTGGTGATGTAGCAATCAAGGAACAATTTTTTTTTTTTTTGGTAACGTGGCTTACATCCTTGTCATAAATGAAGCCAACTGAGTTCCTCAGAGTCCAAAGTGTTATGTGAATGGTTAAGGACATAGAAAAGGACCAATAATTTTCAGAGTATTTTATCTTAATATTTTCCAGGGGAAAATTTCCTGATATGTAATAGCTGGGGTTTTTTAAAATAAAAATACCTAAAGACGGGTCGTTAAATCCACATTACAGACTAACGAATAGTCAGATTTGCAAAGCCATATACCTCAAAACTTTTTGAAATTATCTGGAGTTGCAGATGCTTATTGTTTGCATGTCTGTACATGACAAAAGCAGGAGTCAGAAGACCATGAAAAGTGGTAGAAGAAAAAAACAGGTACAACTTTTATTTAAGTGAGCTTAAGAAATTACTAACACTTGGATCTGAAAGTTTTAATTCTTACAAAAAGTAGACTAAGTCAGATTCTGCATCATGTTGCCTTTTCAAATTCAGTCTGTATAGAGTCCGGCAAAGTTTGTGCAACCTTCTTTATATATTTGACGTATTAGACAACACTTCATGTGCAGACAGCTTTCCATTTTCATCCAGGGCAATAATTCAAGGCCAGCTTGTTTTGGTTTTAACCACCAGAAGAGGCTGAAGTAGGTGACAGGTTTTTGTTTCAATAAGATCATTCAGCTACAGTGGGGAAAAAATCTACTGTAACAAAAAAACCAAAAAAAAACCAAAAAAAACCCCCAAAAAAAACCACAAACACCCCAAAGGTACAAGTTTTTGTATGTTTCAAAACTAGTGTAACTATTTTTAATGCAGAAATTTATCCAACTTACGTAACACAGAGTTTAAATTCAGAAATCAATTCTTTACAGAGGAAAAAGCAAAAATAACAATAAAAGAAAGAACCTACAGTGTGCCACTAATCTTTAACCTCTGCTGTATCAGAAGCATATTTTATTGGTATGAAGCTGCTTTTTAAACATGGACAATAAATATTCCATTATAAGCACAATCTTCATGTTTTCTAAAGTAACATACTGCTGTATGTAATTTGCCATCCGAAACTGTCAAGGAAAATATTTGTGACAGTTTTTTTTTAAAGGATACTTCCTTGTCTGCTTCTATTAAAAATTTATTGGGAGGCACTGGGAAAGAGGCTGTAAGAACTTGGGAGCTTTGCATCAAGTATACCTATTGTCTTCTGAAAACTGATAAGAATTTACTGAAAAATAAGTGTATGTTAAAATGGAATGAAATTAGATTTTGGCACAAACATAAGGGACATTTCCAGATACTGTTATTTCTCTTTAAAAGTAAATAAATAAATAAATGAGGAAACTCAAAGTTCTATTTCTTTTCAGTTTAATACTTCATTACAAAATATACAGTTAAGTTATATAAGAAAACTCTATTCTACATTTCAATCCCAATCCTAGCCAATTTGTGCTCACTACATTTTAGCATTTGCATCCTTAATTACATTACATTTACTTTTATACTATTTGTATCTTATTTTCCTCCATGGAGCATCACAACTGCTTGAGCTACCCCCTCTAATTTGTTGGTAACACACATTAAAGCACTATCAACAAAAAGCTAAGACACATACCAGCAGAGTCTCCTTTCTACTTACTTTAAGTGATCACTCACCTCCCTACAACTCCCTATACGTTTTACTACCCAAACACTACCAAAACAGTGTTGTGTAGGCCCAGAAGGGCAGTAAAGCAATAGCAAATAAGGTATTTGACTAAGGGATTACCCTGGACTGTGGCCTCAGTTTTGCCAGCAATAGTGCAGCAAGTATGTAATGAACTCAAGGCAACGCTACAAGATAAAGTCTTTCTAATGTTTATGTTTGAGTTACTGTATGACTATAGATGACTTCATAAGAAAGAACAGAAAGAAGTAACTTGATTCCTAAGATGACCTCTTTATTAAGAGCTTACTCTCTCACTCCACCACTTCACTGCGCTACGGAGAGTTTGGAGGTGTAATCAGTCTACTTGAAGCATAACGTAGAGCAGTTATTTCTTCAAAACGCCCCTCTCCAAGAGTACTCCAAGGTGTCTGGCTGACCAACTTTATAATCTAGGACCAAAGAAGTTAACAGCATAATCTAAATAAATATACATCTTTTTAGATTTCAGTATGTCAAGTTCTCAGGAAGTTTAAGGATTATCTATCATGTCTCCTGAATCCACATGAATACTCTGATGCTGCACATATGAAGTGACACAAAAGCTTTGGAAACAATATGGTGCTCCTTCCTTACTACTTCCCAGGAAGTTAGCAAATGCAGGTATGTCTATAACACTACACTGTGACCACTCATACTTTTAATTAAAGCTTAATCTCATTGAATTTTAATCTAAAAATCTATTTATATCTCAAACCTCAGGATATAGGGAATACACACTTCATTAAGCATACAATAGGTGAACCTGCTTTAAGTAAAAGCTCAGTTCCAAACACAGTGCAAGGCCACAAACCCAAGAAATACGTAATAGGAAGTGAAGACTCCATTCAAGTACTGCTTAATGCTTCATGAAAATAAGAATTTTGAAAAAGCTGAAATTTGCCTTTCATAAGTTACACATAAAACTGTGTGCTACAATTACCACCTTACTGCAGAAGACTCCAAAAATATCTACACATTCTCTAGCAACTTAGTTTCCCAGACAAGCTAAGCAATTTATTTTGTAACTATACTGACGCTTCCGTATTTTTTACAATCCAAAGATGCGTTTATTAACATGAAGCAAAAATAATGCTATTTTTTCCACCTAGAACAGAAATGCAGCTGTAGTACTCCTCAAGCACTTGTGCAGAGAGCAGTTCTCTAAGACAGAAGGCCTGCAGCTGGCATTTTTAAACCACAGGTGTATTAAGGCGCCCATGGACATGGTATAAACATTCCTGGCAGGTAGGAAAGAGGGGATGACACCTAATAGTAAAAGGACATTAGAATTTACTAAGCGGAAGAGCACCTTTCCCTGACTGAAGTGTATTATTCTGCAACCAACACTTTAACAGAAAGTAATGTACTCCACAAAACTGTTCCAAACTAAGATGATTCTGAAAACATAGGAAGACGAACAAGTAAAGGAGACAGTAAGACACAGTCGAAGCACCTCACACCACAGAAGCATCATCCTCTACACCTCTTAGAACCTCAATGCTTTGAAAAGGCTTTTTTCTTCAGCAAGCGGGGAGGCATGGACCAAGAACTCTTTTCTGAGAGAAGCAGCACCATTAAGGGAAAAAGAATATAAGAAGCAGCTTGAGGAACAATAAGCCAGTAAAGTTTGGGGGTTTGGTACTGGGTTTTAAAGTCAAGTTTTCAAGTGCTGCCTGTCATAGAAACAAGCCTTTCCTTCGCTCGCCCCTCCGGGGGCCCGCGGCGCACCCTCACCTCAACAGCGCGACACCGGCGCCCCCGGGCTCCTCCGCCGCCCCCCCCGCCCGCACCGCCACCTCCGGGCCGCCGCCCGGCTGCAGACGGAGACCCCCCAGGCCCATAACCGCAGACGGGTTACAGGGCGGGTGGCGGCGAATCAGCCTAGTTCAGCCGCCCCGATAATGGAATCCGTACAAGCGGGGTGCATTTAGGCAGCGGCCCGGGGCAGGCCGGCGGCTGGTGGGGGCCAGAGGCCCGCCCCGGCCCGCTCCTGTCACGGCAGGGGGCTGGGCAACGCCTCAGCGGCCCGGGCCCGGCGCGGCTCCCCGCCTGCCCGCCTTGCAGGCCGCACCGCGGTCCCGGTGCCTCCGCAGGGCCTGGCACCGCCGCAGGCTCGGGGAGCTGAGCGAACAAAGGGAGAGGAGGCCGGGGCCGCCGCTCGGGAGAAGGGCGGCGAGCAAGGCGCGAACCGCGCTGTCCCCAGCCCCTGGCCCTCCCTCCGCCCTCCACTGCCACCGGGGGAAGGGGGGTGGAAGACCCGCCATGGCGCGCCAGTTGCCGCGGGGACGCTCACCCAGCGGAGGCCGCAGTGTCCCGCTCCCGGCGCGGGCCTCTCCCCAGACACCTCGGCGGCGCGGCCCGGCCTGCGCCGGCATCCGGGCTCGGCGGCGAGCAGCCTCCCGGGGCGGCGGCGCGGGACTCACCGAGGAGGAGGAGAAGGAGGAGCTGGCGCTGCTGTTGCTTTTGCGGGGCCCGGCTCCGGCTCCCTCCCTCCTTCGCCGTGCCGCCGCCTCCCTGTTCCTGGCGCCGCCGCCGCTTCCTCCGCCTCTTCTGCCCCCACCCCTCCGTCCTCGGAGGGGCGCACGGGGGCGGGGAGCCCGCGATGGCTGCTGCAGCGGGCGCCGTGCCTGCGGCAGGCGGCGGCCACGTACAGTCCGGCGGGGGCAGGGGGCCCCGGGACGCCCTGCTCCGTGCCTCCGCCTTCCTTGCTGCCCTGGGGGCCGGCAACAACCCTCCGCGGCCCGCCTGCCCCGCAGCGCCCGACTGCGTGACCGGGCCCCTTCCCTTCCCGGTTCTGGGCGCCTTCCTCCGGGCTCGTCCCCGCTCGGCGGCCGCCGGAGACCCGCGGGGGGCGGCCGGGAGCCGCGCTGGGAGGGGGCGGTCAGGCTTTGTTAGCCCCCCTCCCTTTCCTCCCTCCCACCGCGCTCCGGTACCTGGCTGCCCCCCTCGCTTGTAGAAGCTCATAAGAAGTTCACAAGGAGCTACTCCCCCCCTACTTGTCTGGCGAGGGGCATCGCCTCGCTGCTAGGGGGGTTCCCGAGCACGGGTGGTGGGCCAGAGCCGCTGCAGCCCCGCCGGGAGGCAACGGCGATGGGCGCTCGGTGCAGGCCCGTGCCGTGCTGGGGAGGGAGGTGGTCTCCCCTCCACTCTCCTCCGCTTCATCTTGCCTCACACCTCCCATGCCGTGAGGCCGACGCGCGAGAATAGGCATTATTTCAGTGTTTAACTTCGCTTCACAGATCGCTGCTAAACTTCAGCCCCATGAGCTGTGCTATTGCGACTCCAGCCAAGCAGGCTGCCTGCTGGCTTGTTTGCCGGCCCTTTTTTTAAAAATAAAATGCTAAATCAAGAGCAACAAAACAATTCTTAATATAGGATGTGCGAGACTGACGGAAACGACTCGCAGGGAGGGAAGAATTAAAATGTGTGGACAATATGGGTCTTAAAAGTTGTTGCAAGTCATAGTTGTTGACTGATGTGGAGTTAGTAAAATACTACCTTTTAATTCCTGCTTGTGGTATATAACTGATGTAAATCAAGAACTTGATTTGTAAAGATATGCGTAATTTGCGTACCTATGTAATTGCATGAGACACAGATGATTTGTATGACTCGTTATGCAGCTACTTCACTGATTCAAGGTCTGTAAGAGATGGCTCAAACTCACAAGATAGTGAGAATGTTAATGCACATTCTGCCTGGATTCTTCTACTGAGATCAAAGATATTTGTGGGTTGAGGTCAGAGACTTCTTTAATTGCTGAAATTATTTGAGATCAGAACATGTCCTGATTTCATTTACGTTTTTTTATCTCAGGCGCTTATTGAGAGTTAAAAGGCTTTTCCTGAGTCTCATCCAAGGGTCATATGCTTCTTTATGTGTCTGATTGACCTCAGTTGCTGGCAGGCCAGGCCCATTTCGGGAGATTAATAGAATTGCAAAAAGAAATTATTTTTTTTCATATAAAAAGTTTGGCTTTTTCTGATATCTCTAGAATGATATACGTTTTTAAGTGTTTGAAAAACAAACAGTTTTAATATAAATTATGATTACATGTTATCAGTGTTGTAACAAACAAAGCTAAGAATAGCTCCAAGTGGATAATTTCTGAAACCTTATGGATTTTGTAACTTGTTTGTAAAACCCATACTGTTGGTATGAAAAATATGAGTGACTTTCTATATTGGCAGTGGTGCTCAAGGAAAGAAAGAAAATGAAATAAATAACAAACGACTTTGGTTTTCAACATAGTAGGTTCCTCCTTTCCTAGATAAACTGTCGTCAGTTTAGCAACCTAATCCAAAAGGGGAATAAGAGAGAGACACATAAGCAAGGAAGGTCCTGACTGGGAAAGTTTCGGTTTAATTATTGTGCAGTTCTGTCAGTTCCTCAAACAAATTGGGGGGAAGCGTTTGTGTGTGTGTTCTTACCTTCTTCTCAGGCCTCCTTTTCCTTTGGATAAAAGCATTAAACAAGTAATTATTTTCAGGATCTAGCTGGTATTGTTGCTGGATGCATGCACATAGTATTAACTTAAGCAGTGTCTTCAGCAGCAGCTGTAGGACAATAGCAACTGTATATATGAAGAAGTCAAAAGACTAAAAATGTTTTTTTACCTTCAGCCGGTTTTTACCATAGACAATTCTTGTAGTATTGCACATGAGACAAAATCTTTTAAAAAAGATAAAGATCTTAGGAGTCTTTTTCGACAGCCACCCACTATTAAAGAGTTGGTTCTGGATGGTGTTTTCCAGCCCATGTGTTAAACAAACGTTTTAATGTGTCTGAAACTGCCTCGTTACTTTTATGAATCAGAAGGTTTAGCTTTTTGCAGAAATGGCACTGACAGACAACCTTAAAGAGTTGAAGGAAAGTAATTCATAAAACTTAGTAGCTTTTTCCTCCAGTCAGTCTTCCATACTTTAACTTTCTTCTCACTGGGGATGAAGCTAAATGTAGTTTAAATTGGTGTCATTACTCGATATGATTCCTCATTCTCTCTCTCTGTCTCCTTCCCTCCTTCTGCTCATACACACCTTTCCCTTTTTTCATAGTGGCTACAGTCCTCGTTGGACCTCTTTTAGCCAGCTCAGGTAGCTAAATCCCTTGAGGTTCATTTACTTAAGAATAAATAATAACATAAAGTAGACTGGGTGCCTTATTTTTCACTCACATCATTTAGAAATTGTCACCTCTTACTGTAAGAGTTCACAAGAACAACATTTTCAGATTGTTAGCACTTAGCAGTTCATGAGAAGTCAGGGACTTTAAAGGAAGACACACAAACTGAGTAAGCAAAACCAAACAATACTTTCCAGATGGATTAGTTGCTGATGTAGTTCAACCTGTTATCAGGTGAGTATCGCAGCCTACACAAAGTACTTTGTGCATTTGGAGTGGTGGTGGAGAGAAAGGGGGAGGAGGATTGGGGGTTGCAATCTTCTCTATAGGCTACCACTGTGCTGTTAGCTTGTCTTAGCTGCAGAATATAGTTTTATGTTCAGGATAGACTTTTTCCCATCAGCAAACTGCTGTATCCCAGTAAGAGCAACAGTTTATCAGCAAGGGTGAACTCAGGTGACCTAAGTGTGCTACTCGCATTGCAACTTGGATGGCATACGAGGACGATGTTAGCAGGGTTGCTCAGATGAATTTGTTCTTGGCTTAAAAACGTGTTGGTCTAAATTGGGCAGTTCATACATTCAGACATCTTGTTTTAATGCTCTCTAGGCACATATCACTTATTAGACTTGCCTCGCAGTTGCTAGCTTTGTCCAAAATGATGAGGACTAAAAGTTGGGGTTTAGTAATACAAAATTCACATCTTTCATATCTAATGTCCTTATATGCATAAGCTTCTAAAGACAGGAGCTCCAGGTCCAGTTTTAATTACTTTGACTGAGGTCTGCATGTCGATGAGTTCCCTGCTTTGATATGCTTATGGAGTTGGGGTTTTTTTCCTTTTTTATACTCAAAATTGTGATTACAAATTATTTCATAACTTTTGAGTCAAATATGTGTATATACAAATCTGTAGTTCAGAGAGACAGATCAGAAACCTAAATTATGAGTGTTCATTGACAACAAAGCTGATGTTATATCCACCATATCCACTTTTTACCTTATTGCTGCCTACGTGCCTGGCATAGGTTGCCATCATCTCATAACAACTACTCTCCTCCTTGCTCTTTGGCCTGAATTGCAGTGGGAGGTTAACGCCTTTGTCTTCTTATTGCTACTTGAAGTCGTGTAACTGTATGTGATTGTATTTTAAGAACACAAATACCTTCTTTTCTGCTTCTGTTAAGTACAATTCTGAAAGGGCATTTGCAATTTTATTAGAATTTTCAAATTATTGTAACACTTTACAGGAACTGGATCTTTTAGATGGTAAATATTCAAATGGTCTTGAAAATCATAGACTTTTAAGGAAAGCACTATACACAAAATCACTGTAGATTACTGGTCATTTTTGTAAATGTGACCTAATTTTCTGAGGTTTTTAATTTCTGTAGTCCTTTTTTATTATATGTATTTTATTTATTCCTGTATTTTTATTTTAGATAATATTGTATATTTCTAGTCCTATATTACACTATGTATTAGAAATCTTTATGTATCATATCATCACATATAATTTTTGGATACTCTGTGTTGATTGTTCCACTTCATTTTCTCAGATTCTTGCACATTTTCTGTTAGTAAATTCCATTTCCATTATAGCTGTTAGTTTATGTAGATATTTTCAACATTGGGGTTTGGTTTTGGGTTGTTTTTAATTTTGAGCAAATTCCCTCCACCGAGTTTAATAACAGTGCTAGAAACCAGCACCAAAAAAAAGGCCAAGTATGCAGGAAGTTCTTTCACCCCCCGCTTTGTCTCAGGTTGGAGTTAAATTTGCATTGTTTACCAGCACTGCTGAAATCAGTTTAAGGTATAAATGGCGTTAAGACCTCATTATAGCTACTAAAAATAAACTATCCATATCACATACATATAGATCATGTGTCACATTTTAATGAGAGTAGTGCTATTGCTTCTACTTCATACTGTGGTTATCTTGTGATACTCTGTATCTTTATCTGTTATGCTTATACCTAAATAACCCAGTGCTTAATTACTTAACATTTTTCTAATTTACACCTATTTTTGAGTGCCACTTTCACCTGTTTCACTTCAATTCCAGAGAAAACATACTTAAAAATGACTGACTTCTGAAATTAAGAATTTTAAATCCATTACAAAGTTTCTGTTGATGATAGGAGTGTTAATTTTTTATCAAGAGCATAGTTCAATATTTTCTTAGATCAAAGTTCTTTATCAATTATATTGTGGTAGAAAACAACAGAGTATAGCTAAATGACATTTCTAATAATGAACAGCACAAGAAGACTACCTTCTAATCTTCTGAATAATGGGGGAAGAGAGGAGTAATTTTAATTGTTTATGGACCAAAAGCTGAATAAATTCAGGGTAAATGGGGCCTCACAAATGGATTTCTATTAAAGTCAGAGGAATAATATATCACTTTTCTTGTCATTGAAGACACAATAAATCATGACAGTAGTTGCTGTGAGCAGCTCTATACGGTTAAGTTAGCCTATGCACCTTACTCATTGAGTGTCCATATTGCCTGTACATTTGCTTGTAAACTAGCTCAGGTGTGCAGTGAGTCACGTAAATTTGGAGATGCAGAAAGATAGGCAAGGTTTTTGAGCAACCTGGTCTAGTGGAAGATATCTGTGCCCATGGACATAGCTAACAAAGACAACGTAGCCAATGCATTGTACTCTCAATGCAAAGTACTCTCAAAGCCAATGCTTTGGAATACATATAGGCTCAATTTCATCTGTTTCCTCATACTAGTTCATCAAAATAATGCATATAGAAGGTCATATTTTTTTTTCTGCAACAAAAGAGCAGAAACTTCACAGAGACCTCCTTCTTCAACTTGTAAAGTTTCTTCCATTAAAAGGTAAAAGTAAGAATCTTTATGGGTACTAGTGTCAGACCCTTAAGAAAAACCCAACAACAAATATTTTAATTTGGAATATTATATTCTTCCCTGTAGCCAAATTAATTCTATTTAAAATCTTAATTGTTCTTTACAATGCAGCTCTTGGGCTTGGATTTGTAGCCCTTACTTCAGTATTCACAACTGGCCCAAGGAGTATAGAGCTCACCAAGAGCAATCATTTTGGCGATGAAGTGCTGAAGACAAACCAAAACAACTCCAGATGTCACTTTACAATGCCCAAACATCTGGAACTTTTGGTTATGGGTTTGCCATAGATCTGGAGGATCAAAGGAGATTTGTATGATTTGAGCGAGATTGTGGCAAGGGCATGTATTGCTCAGCACCTCTGTTTCCTGGTTTCCCTGTCTGGTAGGTGAAACTGATCTAGAATATATTGCATTAGAACGTTTTTGTCAGGGCAGAGCTCATGATAAAAGTGTGCCCTAAACTTTTCAAATATAAACCTGGTCATTTAGAAATAATCAATTATATTCATCAGAAGTTTATTGTTCTTAAACAGGACTGTTTAAAGAAGTAGCGTTTTTTTTTCTCATCTTTCAGGGGGAATAGAGGATGGAATAAAAAAATTGAAAAGGAGTTAGAAGATGACTTTCTTTTTACTTTTTCATAGGGAAAAATACTTTTGAAAAGTCAGGAGGTAATATTATTTTTGTACTTTTTCTCCAGCCAGCTTCTGTTAGAGTTACATGATGACTAAGCACACAGCTGTAGCTAGAATTTTATTAAAAAAACTAAAATTAAAACTTGGTTTGACATCAAGAATCATCCCTAGTTCATTAGACCACATAAAAGAGAGCAAAGTAAAGTGCAGATAGCAGGTCAGAATGTCTGCTACAGAGGATTATATTAAATTTTAAAATGTCTAAACCCAGTAGTGGCAGGTGTGCCTAGAAATCAATGTTGTTCTACTTTCTGTGTAATGACTAACTGTTCCTCTTGGCTTTAAGTGTTGCAGCCATTTCCTTAGTTACGAAAAAGAAGGTCAAATGGGTTCTTTTCAGTCTTGTTTTTAAGAATACGCTTCTAAAAACATGCGTAAAAGCATAAAAAATGCTCAATTCAAAGGCAGAAGCATATTAAAAACTAACAAACCCAAAAATCCTGACGCCTAAAATGGGTGTATGGCTGTGGAAAGCCAGCAGATTTCACAATGCCAGCTGAGCAGTCCTGATCGTCCTTTCCTTCCAGTTCACAGAAAAGATCCACATTTGCTTCAGCACTGTAAGGCAATGCTTGTAATGCCATGGGCAATTTCTCCTGATTTCTGAACTCCCACAGACTTCAGCTAGATCCAGGGCTGCTCCAGTATTCTCATATCTCAGGGGCTTATCATTACGCAATGTACTTTTAGCTAGATCAAGAGTTGCCCCAATACTCTTGTTTCTGAAGAGCTTATCGTTAGAGGGTATACGTGCTGCTGCTAGTTTTAATTGAACAGTTTGTAAATCATTTTTACCCATAGTATTATACTTATAAAGCTCAAATTAAAAAATCCAAACAAACAAAAAACAAAAGCAAAGCAAAAAGAAAACCCCTAAAACGCCTTCGGGCTATATCAGTCAAGCAGTACAGTTAACAGCCTTCTGGAATAAAAATTCGTATTGCTAAAGAAACAGTATTTAAATCTAGATGGCTCACAGAGGTACATATGGAACGTCTCACATTTAGGTCACAAGTTCAAACATGGTCTTCATTACCTGCAAATTAAAACTCTCAATAACTGACATCTGTTACATAGCCAATATAAAATGAGCTGCTTTCTAAACTGGATAGCACAGAAGACATAATTAGTGAACTTGTTTCTAAATGTACTCTAAACATGCACATTCAAATATGTTTCTTCTCAAAAATGAAGTCTGGCTCTCAAAACGGTACCAACTTCTACAATTTTGCAAAACATTGTTTTGTTACTCTTGTAAGTAAAAGCTCTGTTGTACCTGAAACCTACTTTCTCATTGAAGTTGGAGCTTTCAATTACAGTTCTTTACATATATGCTGATCTGTCAGCAAAGTAGAAGCTGACTAGCAAGGCAGGGTGGAAAAGCCCTTGTTGCCCACACTACGTGTTTTCAATAAACCTTGGTCACACGTCAGATAACTGTAAAATCCTGAAATGGCATTGAATTCATTAGGAGATAGCCTACAGTGCCTCTGCATATCATTTTCAAAAACATCCTGAGATCATTTATCAAGACTTCTAAGCAAGTGTAGAACCATACTGAAATATAGTCTACATTTGAATGTGAGGAGGCTTTACCATCAGTTCATTAAATTTGGGTTGTTCTTGAGAAATAAGTTGGTCAAATTCATCACAAAAATTACCTTGAATATTTCAAAAAATATAAGAGTACAAGATGATATTTCACATCTTCAGAAGCAAAAAAGGTGAAAAATCTTGAGATTATGATTGGTTTTGCAGGTTGTTTTCAGTATGCAAAACAGCCAGGAAATACTCTGTCAGCTTCTCTGCTACTTGATGACCAAAGACAAAGTTGTAGTAGTAAGTGAGTGATCTTTTTATGAGCCTTCTTCCACAAAAGGTTTGCAAATCCCTTAAGCATTTTTCTGCTTTTTATTTATGAAGCAGTACATTTTGTCACTGTGATTATAGCATAGCAAAACTCTTTAATCATTCTACTCTGCTCTGGATAGAAGTGACTGAAGGCATCTTTTGGAAGAAAAATAAAAGACTTGGTGACTACAACCTGGACACGCTGAAGACCATATCACAGTTCTCATTCATTTCATCCAGGAACTTTATAAAAAAAAAAAGCAGTGCTGAATATGTAACATGTTGTTCCAGAGCTGGAAATTATTACTGATGTAAAATAAAATTGCAGCATTTTCTCCCCACTGCAAATGTAATGGACTTGAATGTGCTTCTCAACACACTACTAAAATCTACATTTGGTAAAGACAACACTAAGAATGCCATCATCTTAAACTCCAGGACTGAGGGCTTTCAGCTGAAACTGATAAATAAGGCTATTCTTTTAGAAAAAGGAGGTTGATATGTCTGCAAAATGTGCTCACACAGTGAATACACAACCACAATCTCTTTTGTGGGTAAAAATCAGTCTTTGGCTGGATAAAAAATGTTGCTCCATGGAAGAAAATGCTTCTTTTGAGGGAAGCAATGTCATTTTACTAAGTAGCATGCATTCAGGGCAGATTTTCAAAGACATGGAGGGCACTTGGATACACCAGTTAGGTGCCTTTTGGATCTTCATCCCTTTGAAAAAATATTCTCCCTTGCTCTGTTAGGATTTGCTTAACACAGAATTTCTTTTCCTTTATGACTCATCTCTATCACGTCTTTGCTGTAAATAAAACATTCTCTTGGTTTTATAAATATGCTGATAAGCAGTATGGAAAACATTAATTACTGTAAAGCTGAAGGATACTTAGTAAAAGTTAGTAAAAGCAGGAATTGAGGAATGTTGATTTAAATAGTACTCAACAGGTACAAAAAATGCCATGCAACCTCACTGTGATCCCACCAGAAAAGCTATTTTTTCATACACAAAAAATAACAAAATCTCTACTTGTCTAATCTGAAACAGAGTGAAACAACGTTATTAAAAAAACATATTATGTAACAATATTAAGTAGTTATGCAACACATTGACAAATGTAGAATATTGCTTTTTTCATAATCAAAGCCATGTTTGATAAAAAGAAGAAAATACTTTAAAAGCTTGTAATATGTAAGTATATACCTACTGGGAGCAACTTTTATCTGAGTATAACTGAAGGTAGGTGCTTAAGTATTAATCAGCATTTAATTTTGTATAGTGTGAAGCTTGAAACAAAGTCTTTATTCCATTTAAATCTTTAGCAAAATTGCTGTTCAGTTCAGGAGCACTGTGGTTTCCTCACTCTTGCTTAAATACTAACTAGAATGGTGGTATTATGTATGCCACCGAATTGTAAATCCTTCCTGTAATAATCTAAAGACAAAATTAATGGGACTTCATTTTTAAAATCTTCCTGCTTCAGGTTCAGAGAAAGTCAAACTACTTTTTATTAAAACCATCAGATTTAGCTAAATGGAACCATCAAATGCAAATTAATGTAAACTAAAATGGCTATTTTTTGTTGTGTTTGAAGAGGCAATTGTTCTCATAAAAATGTTCCATTTAACTAATGCTAATTTTCTTTTTTTTTTTTTTAGAAATTTCTTACTATTATTGATCATTACATCAAGGTATTGCTGTCTGTTGTTCATTCTTAGTTGAATTGGTATCAATTGGGTTGTTGTACAGTTCAACTCCTTTGTCCAGAGCATTCAGGATCAGTATTGTAGGTGAAAAACTATCCTTAAGTATATCATTTCAATGAGACTTAATTTACTCATTATCATAACATTTTCCTTTATGAGTATTAAATCTTAATCAATAATTTATTTGATAGTAAGATAAGTACCAGCCTATTACGTTAATACTATTTCACTTAGCAGACAAACTTTAGTTTCACAAAAAGTTTGGTTAGTTTGACAAGACCCATCACTCGGAAACTTATGATGTTTGGCAATTAATTATATTTTTATTTTTTAAGTCTTCGTTATCACAAACAAAACTAGACTTCTTTTCCAGTCTTATTGAACACCAAGACAAACTTTGAGGCTGCATATACTAAACAGGTGCGGGGAGGGGAGGAGATGCTTTTCGGACTTTAGTGATGAAGGCAGCATTTTAAGATTATCTTTTTAAGTAAAACCAAACATATTTTTTTTATATTTGGCAAAGAGACTACATACAATTGTGCTTGTATGGCCTCTGTGACTCAGAGTCTGCAGCTTTTCTTAAGCCAGGGCATGTCAGGCTGGGAGGAGGGCACCCTTCAGGAGATGTGGTAAATTAAACTTCCTGCCCAATCTGTGCTCCGTGTATTGCAAAACTAACCCCTATAAGCAGGACTGTGATTTTGAAACCAGTTACAATGCTGTGTTTGATTTGATGTGTCATATTACACTTAAACTGGTCTAATCTGCAAACAACTCTCCATTATCTACTCCCAGCAAAGTGCCCCTGGTGCTTCCCTTGAACTGAACCTGAGATTGTGCTGCTACAGGGGACAATCGACTCAATCAGGTTCTGCCAGGGAAGGAGGTGGGTTAATTTTATGACAGATCAACAAGCTGATCCAACTCACAGTGACATGCGATTGCTAGATCTAGTACAAGGTCGGGCAGGAAAGGGGAAGAGCAGGATCACCCTTTTATCAGCAGCCCACAGTCACACCAGATGAGCTGTGAGCTGAAACCTCATCTTTAGGCTGAGGTTTCTCGGTCAGCAACTCTGTGACTGCCCTGCTGAGCAGCCTTCTCCTGGGGCTGCTCCCGTCCAGCCCTGTACAACCTTGTGGCTTTTCTAGGGCAGTAGTTTATGCAGCTGCACAGGGAACAGGTTGAGGAAATAATCTAGGTGACAAAATACAAATAAAATTAAGAAATGTTTTCTTTTCTGCAGAAGTCCTCTACCTGGCAGATCACTTTGTCAGCCTGGTCCCCAGTGCAGCAGTACTGCTCGCATTGTAGAAGGCGACATGGGGTGAGCATGACAGAAGAGGTAGCTGCTCCTTAAAACAGTCTTTTGTCCATTATAGGTAGTCCCATGTCTACAACAGTAAGAACTGGGTTTTAGGACTTCCCAGCCTGCTAGCCACTTCCTCTTAACACCTTCACTCTCACTTTGTAGCAGTGGAAAAGCCAGTTTCCCATTACTTTGCCTTCCAGTAACTACAGGGGAACTACAAGAAAGCTGGGAAGAGACTATTTACAAAGGCGTGTAGGAATAGGACAAGGGGTAATGGCTTTAAATTGAAAGTTGATAGATTTAGATTGGATATCAGGAAGAAATTCTTTACTGTGAGGGTGGTGAGGCACTGGCACAGGTTGCTCTGAGAAGTTGTGGCTGCCCCATCCCTGGCAGTGTTCAAGGCCAGGTTGGACGGGGCTTGGAGCAACCTGGTCTAGTGTATTTTTATTTTCTTTTTTTTATAATTCTTTAATTTTAAACATTTGTTACAAAACAATAAATGTTTGCACTTCTAAATCACTTTTATAAATCACTTAATAAATCAATTAAGTATCCCTTTATACAGTGGGAAAAAACCTGCACTTGTTCCACAAGTCTATGAAAGGGGATTTCCTCTGCAAGAAGCAAGCCCACAAACATAAATGGGAAAATATGCTTTTAGTGAAGCACACTGATGGAAACTGAACAACTTTTTTTTTTTTTTCTATTTTTTCCACAAAGCAGAATGGTACTTTTTACCAGCCCAGAAGTTCTTCTAGGAATTTCTGGAGAAATACATTATGGTTATGGTACGGGCAGAATAAATGGGGTACAGGTGTTTCACACCTGTGTGTGGTGATTCAAACTAGTGACTCCATCAGCTCTGAGCACTTCTGTCCTTGTGCTCTCTTATTCCTGGCATGGAGTTCACTGCCAGAAACACTAACTGACATTAAGATCTCACTCTCTTGGGCCTTTAGTGCATGAAATCCCTGATTTATAGATATTACAATGTGAAAAGGTAAGAAAACCAAAGGATAAGTGGACAGTGTTGTGCTTTGACCAAGGTTAAACAGCACTTCAGCAGCAGCGTACAGCTTTTCAGAGTACTTTTTCAGCTGACTACTGCTGTTCTGGTTCCTGAACTTATCTTCCCTATCAGGGAAGAGCTCTAAAGCATTTATAGGAAAAATCCTATACAGAATTCTAGAAAGAACCTCATTCATAACATCAAAATAACTTTACTCAGTTTATGCCACAGGAGGACTCTTCTGGGAATGCTCAGTGATTTCAGATTTTCCAGTCTGCTTGTGGAAGCATGCTAAGTGGCTGATCTTTGATGAATAGCAATTAATTCCAGTAAAATTACACTAATTGATACTAGCGGACAGTCTGTGTCTAGCCAATCATTTACTAATCGGTCACTGGTGCAACAGAAAGTGAATGTGAGCCTTGCCATGAAAACTTTCAGTTTACTGGCACATGAGATAATCACTATGGTGACTTTATTTCTCTGTAATAATTTATGCTGCTTTAACTACCACTGCCCTGTAAATTGACAGATTCCTCCATACCATATTGTGACTATTTATATGCAGGTAGTTCTCAGCAGATCTCTAACGACCCCCTTCATATCAAAGTTTAATTTGTATATGGTAATTTACTGTTACGTTTCTTAGCAAGAATGCCCTAAGCAAATAGGCAATCCGTCTGAAAAGGGTCATTTTTCTCTAAGAATCAAATTTAAAAGAACATTACTTACACTTTATCATTCATCTAATAATCAAAACATATTTTATTCTTGTTAATTTTAGGTATCATTAATTCACAGGGGAAACTTAGATGTTTTTCCAGTCTGTGACTCTCTTATGCAGATTCAAAAGATAAGAGCTGTATTGTCTGCTTCTAAGGAAAAACTGCTGGAGGCATTTATTTTGTTTTTCTAATGAATGCCATATGAAAACAGGCATAGAGCAACTATTTAATTACACTCAGTGGTCTGCTGTGGTCTCATATATGGGCTACTTCCTTTGCCATGACACAAATATATTACACTGATTGGTCTATTTACAAGACTCTTCTTTTTTCAATGCAATAATTTCTATATTACTTTGACCTTAATTACTTTGAATTTTTAATAGAATCATAGTAGAGTTAGGGTTGGAAAGGACCTTAAGATCACCTAGTTCCAACCCCCCTGCCATGGGCAGGGATGCCTCACACTAGACCATGTCGCCCAAGGCTCTGTCCAGCCTGGCCTTGAACACTGCCAGGGATGGAGCATTTACCACCTCTTTGGGCAACCTGTTCCAGTGCCTCACCACCCTCGCTGTAAAGAACTTCTTCCTTACATCCAGCCTGAACTTCCACTGTTTAAGTCTGAACCCATTACCCGTTGTCCTATCGCTGCAATCCCCGATGAAGAGTCCCTCTCCATCGCTATCGTAGGCCCCCTTCAGATACTGGAAGGCTGCTATGAGGTCTCCACGCAGCTTCTCTTCTCCAGGCTGAACAGCCCCAACTCTTTCAGCCTGTCTTCATATGGGAGGTGCTACAGCCTTCTTATCATCCTCGTGGCCCTCCTCTGGAATTGCTCCAACAGATCCATGTCCTTTTTATGTTGAGGACAACAGAACTGCACACAATACTCCAAGTGGGGTCTCACAAGAGCAGAGTAGAGGGGCAGGATCACCTCCTTCGACCTGCTGGTCACTCTTCTTTTGATGCAGCCCAGGATACAGTTGGCTTTCTGGGCTGCGAGTGCACACTGCCAGCTCATATTCAGTTTCTCAACCAACACCCCCAAGTCCTTCTCCGCAGGGCTGCTCTGAATGACTTCTCCTATAGCTGTGGAGATTGATTGCCCCTACCCAGGTATAGGACCTTGCACTTGGCTTGGTTGAAGTTCATAAGGTTGGCATCGGCCCACCTCACAAGTGTGTCAAGGTCCCTCTGGATGGCATCCCTTCCCGCCAGTGTATCAACTGAACCATACAGCTTCGTGTAGTTGGCAAACTTGCTAAGAGCATACTCAATCCCACTGTCCATATTGCTGACAATTTTTAATGATTGTGCTCTGTGTAAGGGTGGATGATACTGTTATGTATAGTTTACCAGACTTAAACACATCAAAGAGCAATCATATTTTATAGTTTTAAGTGTTACAAAATCAGTCTTGCTTATTTCCTTATTTCAAAGTTCAGATTTACTGTTCAATAATACCACAATTTTTATTGTTCCTGTGCTAGAAGCTTCTCATTTGCCCGGTTAAAGATGATTTTGAGAGCATGTTGGAAGAGGAATTGATGTTTTTATAGACTTCTCTGTATTAAACATCTGTGGTTAGATGTGGGTATGGAGATCAAATACAATGATTTACAGACTTGCTTTCCAGTCCAGCATTTTTTGCTGCATCGGATCCATAGCAGGCAGTATATACATTTCCTGGAGTTCACTGGCATAACAGCACATAACAACACACATGTCATGAAATGTGTCAGACCTTGGCCTCCACCATTCTGCTGCAAAATGCGGGGAAATAGTAGCTGTATGGTAGGATACTGCTAAATGGATTTTTTATCCCTATATGTATCTATGCAGGTGCAATCAATTGAAAAATTAGTATATTAATATCTACTATATTAATTATTCAACTGATATGAATACACATAAATAATTGACATATTTGATTAATTAATATAATAATTGCTCTGTACAAGTTATTTCCTTCTTCTTGCAATCACTGGTTTTCTTACACAAGAAAATTTGATCTAGTTGTTTTAGTAAGTGTAGCTTTGCTTTATAATTAAGAGTAACTTCTAGAAAACTTTCAGCAGGTAAAATAGTTCCCTGTATAAAACCTTATTTGAGAAATAAGAGTACACAGTCCAGGAGAGACAGGCTGAACAAAAGCAAAAATATAGAAAATTACTTGGACTTCTCCAGTTTCTCTCTAGAAGTTTCAGAACAACTAACCACCATCAGCTTGACATTACCAAGCTTGCTACTAAAGATATATAACTTTCATTCAGTGAAAAATGACCTGTAGAAAACTTGCATCAAAAGCCAATGTAGTGAAGCAATGATTTATTTATGTGCATCCCAGTATAAGAAAGTGACTTTCAAAGGTAAGAGAGGTGTTCTGAAAAAAATATTGCCCCTGCTTGAAAAAATCCTATGCTTTCTATTGAACACAATATATTAAAGTGAAATAGATAACAAACATATCTGAAAGTGGTTGCGCATATGGTCAGTTCAAAGAAATCATAGGTAGGATCTATTGTG
This sequence comes from Strigops habroptila, assembly GCF_004027225.2. Taxonomy (NCBI): domain Eukaryota; kingdom Metazoa; phylum Chordata; class Aves; order Psittaciformes; family Psittacidae; genus Strigops; species Strigops habroptila. The sequence continues at coordinate 57,570,663 of NC_044277.2, read as the reverse complement.
GTCAAGGACTTCTTTCCTATGGAAACCTCGATAATTAAAACCGCAGTTTGTACAGGATTAATATCTACAGTTTTTTCCACTTAACTCTAAATAAAATACTAAATTTCTATTAAATAAAAATACTAAGATCCACCTAACGCTATGGAATAAGGAATAGTGCTTATGCTGTTAGAAGAGCCTTGGCAGGAAAAGCATTACATGAAGAGTTATTTAAGTCTTGCTTCTCCCTACTTACACCTATTCTGTCTAAGATTGTGACTAATGGTGTGACATCTGGCAATCATATTACCTCAGGCTGTGACCTTGTCAGTTCTTGTAAAAGTGTGGAAAAAGTTTAACAATGTAAGCATCAGGTTTAGATTTTTTTTAACTGTCTAGAAGCACAGAATCAAATATAGATAGAAGCTACTCAGCTCTTTCATTTCTAAACAGCTAAATCTGCTTTCCTTACAACAGATTCTTTCTGAAAAGTTGCAGATTAGGTCTTTATGCAAAGAGAAATAAGTGGTCAGGGGCTTTTTGTGGGGAATAGTTTCTTTAAAGCTTACAGGAAATCTACTTTGTGTTCCAAATTAATTTGTATCATCCATCTTAAAGAAGTGTATAGCAAGATTCTGCAAATTGTGAAGTATATTATTGCAAAATTTGTAGCCAGCAAACTTTTTGCCACAATTGTGCATTTTTGCTATCTATTTGAAAAGGATTGCTGATTTAATTACGGAAGTGTCAATAGTAATAATTGTGTTGTTATCTGACCAGTTTTCAAGATCGTATTTGTAGTCTCTAATGATAAATATCCTCTCTTCCACCTGCTGTCAAGGGTAAGTAATAGAAAGAAGAGAAACCAACATCCTCAGACTGCTTTCTGGCAGAGGTCACTTTTCTGCTAGATGACACTGTGCTACAGTTGCTTTGTTCAGTCTCTGAGGGAGTTTATCACAGTATTTTCTCATTGCATGGCAATGATCACCACAGAGCAGAGTTTTTCATTTCAGATATGATAATTTTTGCATTAAGCACTGTGAGGAGTGGTACCTGGAGAAAGCACATCAGTGTTAAAAAGGAAAGTCAGGAGTAACATTAGCAATAGCATTAGGTATGAGTATGAATATGAAATCATCAGTATCACAGAATGAGAAAGAAGTCTTCGCTGGGTTGGTAATCTCCAGTTGCCCACGAGATCATCTGCATTCTCTTCTCATCAGCAGGCTTCTTCATAGCGTTTTTTGTCTTGATATTCAAACACCATTTTCTATAACCAGTAGAATATCGGTAGGTATTCCTACCTTGCCATCAGACTAATAACTTGTATAATGTTTAGGAGGTCTGTAATTGTGTTAATTTAAAAAATATTTTTTAAAAATCACCTATTTCAAGATACATTAAAGGCAATGTAGCCATAAAAAAGCAAGTTTTTTACATACATCACAAATCTATAACTTCAGTGTACTTTGCTAACAAGTTCACAAGTATTTGGAAATCTAAATCTTTATTAGATGTTTGTCCTTGAATTTTAAATGACTCTCAGTCAGCTTTGGTGTTAACTAGCTTTAAGTTAGCATTGGTAAAAACTTCTTCAAATTTGTCTTTTCCTCATTATTGATACAGCTTGATAATTACAGTTATTTCACTGGACCATGATGTCCTCTGGATGTCCAAATCCACAATTCTATAAACTGTTAACTAGTTGTGGCTGTGATTTGAATTTCAGGGTTCCAGTTAACATCAATTCAAACCAAAAAAATACTTTCACAAGCCTGTCGGTAGAAACTGGACAATCCTTTGCAGCTGTACTGTAAAAGATTTGTTACTTCTTTCAAAGGGCAATCTTAGCTTTACTCCAGTAATGAAATTATACCAATAAAGGTATACTCATATACTCGTCTAGTGAAACAGTGCTTAATAATATTCCTTGAAGAAAACAAAACATTAATACCTTTTGTAATGCTTTAATTTTAATTTTATCTTGGATAAATGACATCTTGCAGTCTTGACTACTTTTAGCTTCTGAAATAATAATTGGAATTTCCTATAAAAATTTGAGGGTTTTGGTTTTTTGTGGGTGTTTTTTTTTGTTTTTTTGTTTTTTTTGTTTGTTTTTTTTTGTTTGTTTGTTTTTTTTTTTGTTGGGTTTTTTTTTGTTTTTTTGTTTTGGGTGGGTTTTCTTGGTTTTTTGGTTTTTTTTTGGGGGGGTGGGGTTTCAGCTGAGACAGAGCTTTCAAGTTAGAGCAGATCTTGGTTGCAGTTTGCACCAATGTAACCAAGTTTTGAGAAAATGGCTTACAGAATAAACAAAGAAATAAAGAATCAAGTGTTCTCCATGTAACAGCAGTTTAACAATAGTTTCACTTTATGTGTAGAGCTTTTGTTTCTGGTACTGGGAACAGCATATGGGCAATTCCTTTTACCCTCAAAGGTCAGATTCCATTATATTTGACCTCCACATTACAAATTGGCAAACAAAGCCATTTGTGAGCCTTCACTGCTTGTCATTGTTATTCATGCAAATCTGCTGCAATGTGCCATTGACGACAATCATTGTTGTAACCCAAACTACATGACAATGTAATGCAAATAATGAATAGACTGAGATAACACAGAAAGAAACAAGAAATCAGCATTGATTTTCCCTAGTTGTCCACATCTGCTGCATTAGTAGCAGAGAAAGTGTTGGTTTTGTGTTGTTGTGTGTTGGTGTAGTGGTAGGCTAAAAATAAATGAATCGGTCCTCAGTGGAGGAATGTGAGTCTTGAACCCAAGAAACAACAGAAGGAAGCCTGAAGAGAAAAAGGAAGAAAAGTTGTGAATCCAGATTATCAGAGAGTTCAGATCTGTTAAAAACCTGGAGTGGGGTGAGGAGGAGGGAGGAAGTTTACATTGAGAAGCAGGTTTATTTCAATCCGTAAGTGTTCTTGGATGTTTATTCATGTTTTATTTTCTCAGAAGGCATATTTAAAGGGCATTAAATATTACTAAATTAACTATATTGACTGATTTAAGTGTAGCATATCCTATAGAGACAAACAGTTGCTGTCAAATGTCAGGATCCTCAGAGAGGGTATGTGTTATCCCCTGAAGATGCCCCTTTAAACTATGTTAAATTGGGGGAAGCAGGCAGAAGGCCACTAATCACTTTGGAGTTGATGTAAAATAGCAAAATATTTAGGCATGACAGTAAGATCTACTTAAATGCAAAATCTGTAGTAGGGGGAATTCAGGCTACATTAATTGCTCTTTTTGATGACAACGAAGTGGACTGTACTGGAGAGTGTGAAGAGCAATCCTGGAACAGCCAAGAGATGGGTTCTTTGATCTTATAAATTTCTTCTGTACATAATTTTTTGTGACTCAGCAGTTGTTTATAAAATAGGTTTGCATTATATAAAACTTAATGAACTCTGAGCCAAACATTTTTGTAGCATTTGTCCCCTAGAGTTTAACTTTCAATTACGGACATTTCCACGTAAAAGAAAAATTAATCTATTTTATGTTGTTAATCATATAGGAAAAAATCCAAAATGGATGTATGTGGGACATGCCGTATTTTGGCATAAATAAAGAGGTATACAATCTGTAAGGTAACAAATTAAGAGAACTTTCTCTGTATTCCTGTCTCTTTCTGTTCTCATGTCTTCCTGTCTTTTCACTACATGTGTATGAGAATTTTTACGTGTAATACACAGTCGAGGACAAGTGTAATATGTCTCCACTGAAAGGCATATAACCAGTTTCCTTACTACCAGTGTTTCTATGTCCCCTTTTCTTTGGCTTGAAGAGTTTAATTTGAAAATCACCAGGAACATTTTCCTGTGTCAGTTATATAAATGTAGTTAAATATAGTCATTAGGATTTTCTATTTAGGACCTTCCCATATGTTTAGGATTTCCAACAGAGATTTTACAAGCCATGAAATCACATGGAATGCCATAGAGTATTAACTTCTACTAAAAAATAATGTGAGGAAGTGTATAATTCTAAGTATGATTAACCATATATTTATCTCATTTTCCTGTTTTTTAGGTTTAATGACCTGTCCAGGTCAGCCTTTCCAGTGTTTCAAGTCAGAGTCCCACTGACTTCAGTGATGCATAGGGATAAACCCCTCCACATAATTATAAACCTACCTCAGTGCTTTGGTAAATTATAAATATATAAAAGGAATGTATTTTTTGCCTTCATTGAATGTATCTACTCCAGCCAAGAGTCAGACCTTCTTTAAAAATTCAACCTGCTCCTCTATATGCAAATAAAGTAGCAATTTAAGCGTAGACATCTTCTATCTATTTTAATGATGATTAGATTGCTCATCATTCCTTAAGAGGGTATTTTATTTTTGCTTTCATTGTCATAATGTTTTAGCCAAACTAAAAGTTATAGTCCATAAAGATCATACATCTGGCAATCCAGAGTATTGTATCTTTCTTGTACCTTATTGTATCTTTCCACATTTTGCAAGAATTGTTTCCATGATATTTGCCAGGAATGAGCACTAAAGTGCACTTCAGCATCCTGAAATGTTGCTCTGTTCATTGCAGCTGTTCTGATACACTGCTGAGCTGATATCTTTAATATCAATAACTTTTATTTCCAAAACTAGTCATATCCGGGCACTTAAGAGTGTTTACTTCAACTGGGCCAGTATCTCTTTTTGAAGTTATGAACAATTTTCTCAAACAAGGAAGTTCTATTAATATAAATTTACAGGCAAGAAGCCCATGTCTACATTCTTCTCTGACTCATTTGTTATCAAAAGAATGTCGTCTTTAGAAAACTCTCTTTTACTACTGGAGCCTGAAACTTCAAAACTGTTTAGAATCTTTCAAAGTCAAAAATTTGCAATGTTAACATCTCAGGTTAAACAAAGAGTAACAGAAAGAGAAAAACACTAGCTTTATTTGTGTCATGCAAGGATACAAAGACAGGATTTATCATACCTGATCAACATCTGAGCTAACATCCTATCTAAACCTGGTAATCTATTTAAAGTTTTGCCCAGTGTGGGATACTTCATCTGAAGAGGAAGTCTCACTACTCCCTCAAATACCAGGATAATTGTGTAATGCTGTTGAGAGCTTAGGAGAAGCACTACTTCCTAAATTGTCCACATACTAAGCTGAGCTCCTAGGCGTCCTTAGTGCACAGGACTGAGACTGTAGCCAGCATGCGGTGAACGGTTCCCTGGCATCCCCTTCTGTACTTCCTCTCCATCAAATACATGTCTCAGTCTACAGATGTATTTGACTCTTCTCAACTAACTTAAAGCAATGGGAACTATGAAATTAATTCCTTAAAAAAGTGAAAACTGGAGAAAGGAGGTTTAATGAAAAATCAGACTTAAGATGTGTGTGTGCACCCTCATGCCTGCATGTTCTACTGAAGTATCCTTCACACTTCAAGGCAGGGTTTCTTATAGAAAATGACATTTTAGTGCTGCTGGATGAGGTAGCTCACTGTGCTAACTCTGAAAACTGTCACATCAATAACAAATAACTTGTGATGAAATATTTAAGCAACAGGATCTTCTTGGATTTCTTTTTGGCATTCTTTCACAAAGCACTCACGCCTTCACAGCTTATGAAGTCAGTGGAATTTCTTCTGTGAATTACTGCTCGTTTGCTCAGAATGTAAATGTAACTGTGTATTTTATTCCTAGTGTATCATTTTATCTTAAAAGCACCAGAATAGCTGGGGTTATCTCAGTGTCACTCTATTAAGCTCTGCTTTCTGAAGCTGGTAAGCGTCAAAAAATTTCAACATGAACATTTGTCATATAAGGCCTCAGATCTGGAATACATTTAAAAAATCAGTTGTAAAATATTGCTTAAATAATCTCTGACTTGATTGGAATAAAATATAAAACAGAAATATTTTAGCACTGAGTAGTGTTGAGGGTTGTTAAAGGACATTTTTCACCCTCTGTCTGAGCCCTAGTGTTTTGATATTAGGATTTGACAGGAGTTTTTTTTTTTTTCTGAATGGACAGCAAAATGTTTTAAGAGGAAATCAAAGTTCTTAGAAGTAAATAACTAGGTCCTTTTTGAAAAATAAGCAATTGTATGTACACCTTCGGCTGGTCATTTGCCAATAATTTAAAACAACACTTTGATTTGACTACATTTTAAGTCAGTAAAAATGATCTATGACTTAACTGGACCAAAACTTCAACTTTTGTGTGCAATTTGTAATGGTGTCAGTGGGCTTGCATTTTTAGGTACTACAGCTTCTAAATCATATTGATTTATCCTGAATTTCTTTAGAGAAGGAAAAACTTGTAGAAACTGATGTATTAAGAAAACAAATAAAAATGAATATGTATAGAAATTGCATGGGGGAAGAAGGTTGGAGATAAACAATATGCTACCCATTGATAAATATATAAAGGGTGTTAGAATCAGAGGGGTATAAATAGTCCATTGTCTGTCAGGAATGAAAACATAAGCGTGTAAAATGGAATGCAGAAAAACAAGGTCAGTCTTTAGTAAAAAATATATAAAGTACAAAAAAGGAGTTCAGAATAACTATACAAGTCAAAAGTAAGAAATCTTTAGAAACAGTCAGATTAGGCTAAAGAAAGCCCTCATAAATAGTAGACAAGTCATTCTTCCCTTCAACACAAAAATGAGCTGGAAAACCTAGACTTTCTTTCATTTGTAATTTCTAGATGTGGATGTTGCAAAACTGCCTAATAACACTCTGTGTCCGGTTTCCTTACTGATAACAGGAATGGGATATCTAGTTTTCTTAGCTGCTTATGAAAACTGAGCCCTAACCCATTCATTTCATGGTTAAAAATGTACTTTGTCAAAAATCTACAACCTTTGAGGAACTAAAGGATGGTTCTATCCTCTTTTGATAGTGTTACAGGTCATCCATTACTTTCTTTAGTACTTTGTCTTAAGATAGTTACTACACCAGTGAAATCATTTACTTCATTAAATTTTCCAATAATACTCCTCAAGGTGGCATGCAGGAAATCAGTTTTCCTTATGACTGCCTACAGACTGTGAGTAAATTCTACTCTGCTCTTTACTAGGTGTCGCAGGCTTTGCTACTTGCATCAGTGATGGCTGGGTATAAAAGAAAAGCAGGAATCCAGCAAGCTCCAGGGTATTCATCAGGCTTAATAGATGAGATCTGGAAAATTTCTTTAAGGGATAATGACCAAGTTTTTTGCCTTTTTTTTTTTTTTCCCCTTCCCTCTGAAGACACCCAGTTGTGATAATATGTCTGATATACCTAGTGGCCAAATAGAAGCTGATAAAGATTCCTCTGCTTCTGAGTATCTTCTGGTGTCACTGCTAAATCATGCTTCTATCTATAGCACATCTCATATAGTTTCCCATTTTTCCAGGTTGTGCTTCTGCTGCACTTTAGTCCTCAGGGCAAAGGAAAGCAGTCTTGTCTTTCTCACCAGTCCTATGTATAGCGGCTCAGGTTGCCAGAGGGGTGCCCTACATCCCTCCACTTTTAGAGCATTTCTTCTAAAAAGAGAGCCAACGACAATAACAAAAAATATTTAATTAAACCCTTTTTCATTAGTTGTCATGCACTGTAAACAGCGTGTCAAGTAGTGGCTGTCTATAAACACACAGCGGTGAGGCTGCAGCTGGTCTTTAGACAGAAATATGCTGCAGCTGAAGCAGGGCAGGATGATGTCATTTTAGAACATACAACCTATCGAGCAGTAATTTGGGGCTAGATTGCAGTTTTGACCTCATGCTAGCAGTGAGGAAGATGAGCTGTACACTAATAACAGTTCCCAGTGATGCTCCCTGTCGTGCTGGGAGTGCACACGCAGCAGCTGCTGCTGTCCTTACCGAGAGCTGTGCACACCCTCTCCTACACCAGTCCAGCTCTGCTGACAGCTGTGTACAAATAGCATCATTGCTTGAACAGTGTCAAGGCTATCGCCTGCCACTAATCAGGTTTCTGTTATCACTTTTGACAGGTCCTAATGAAACATATGAGGTTTTGAATACAGCAAAATAAGGAAACAGAAGAATATGCTATTCTTTATCTTCATTCCTATGCATACGCTTATGGAGAAATGCCAGCCAACAGCTTGTCATTTCAGTAAGAGATGTCTACATAGTGATACAGCTTTCAGACAGCTAAATGGGTGGCTTGGAGCTAAAAGAAAAATCTGGGGAGGCACAATTTGGGACCAAACCTCTCATTTTGAAGCATCATCAGCTAAATGCTGTTTAATCCATACATAGTGAGGTGATATGAACCCACAGTCATCTGTCTACTCAAGTGTGAGCCAATAATAGACCCCTGACTTGAGAGAATGGCAAGACTGAGATCTAACAAAGTGGCTCATACTGGAGAAACGATTATCTAGCACTAGCAACAGAGAATCTACACGCTGCTTTCCAAAAGGGTCACACAGCTCAAACGGATTCTTAATGAAATTAGTTATTTTCTATTTGTAGAGCTAATTAAATTTTAAAGAGAGACCTGCTGGCACTGCAATCAGTATTCACATTTTTCAGCTACAGCCTTCTTATTGAAAGAGCTGTTGAACTACTTTAGGCTAGCTGGACCTCTGCTATAGCTGTCTAATCCACATTTCTTTCAGTATCTGTCAAGAATATTTGCTTAGTGCAAACAGAGATAATTTCAAGGAATGTTTTTATAATAATTGTCTTTCTTAGAAATAAGTATACATCTGCTTCCTTCAGGCAGTGAACAAAGCAATATGTAGACACTGGGTTACTCTTTCCTCTGCCCCTGACATTAGCAATTGGAAGGTATATATGGCTAGGTGGCTCTGTTGCTATGGCCTACATTCAATGTATAGAATTTAAATCAGTAAAGAACAAACAAACAAAGAAAAAACTTCCAAAATATCAGTATGTTAAGAAACGTAGATTTCTGTCCTCTAAACTGAAGAATAAAGACATTGTCCAACAAAACATTGGTAGCTCTCCTAATGGTCACCATTATATTATTCATTAAAAATCTGTGTATTTTTCTTCACTAAATATAGGGATTTGGAATGTTCAGCTACTGCTTGTAAACAGAATGACTTTCCTATGAAAAAATAAGAAAATTATAATTTTATTACTGTTACATCCAAATATGCATATTTTATATGAAATTTGCTACTAGTTAGATTAACATGAATGTGCAAGCCAAGATGGTAAAGGATTCAGCACTGAATAAAAATATTTTTTGTGCAGCATGTTTCATATATCTTGTATCTCTAGGATGCTATTAATAAAGTTTTCCTATATGAAACCAGAAGAAGGCATAGCCAGAGATTGCAAAAATATACATGATTTTTGTCATTTACACTTTGAAAATTGATAATAGCAGAAAGCCTTCCGTATTTTCATGTTTATGAATACTTCAGATTATTAACATCCCTTAAAAGTGACTGCATTTGACAATAAATCCTCAGATATGCATGCCACCAGATAATTCACTCCTTTAGGCAGCCCTGGTGAAATGGGAGGTAAAAGAAGATGGAAGTCAGAGATAGGTGAAGAGAGGCCCCCGACATAAGGACATGGACCTGCTCAAGTGAGTCCAGAGGGCCGTGAAGATGATCAGAGGGCTGGAGCACTTCTCCTATGGAGACAAGTTGAGAATGTTGGGCTTGTTCAGCCTGGACGGGAGAAGACTCCAGGGAAACATTAGGGCAGCCTTCCCGTACCTACAGGTGGCCTACAAGAATCTGGAGAGGAACTTTTTACAAGGGCATGTATTGATAGGACAAGGGTGAATGGCTTTAAACTGACAGCGGGTAGATTTAGATTAGCTATTAGGAAGAAATTCTTTACTGTGAGGGTGGTGAGACACAAGAACAGTTGTCCAGAGAAGATGTGGCTGCCTCATCCCTGGAAATGCTCCAGGCCAGGTTGGATGGGGCTTTGAGCAACCTGGTCTAGTGGAAGGTGTCCCTGCCCATGGCAGTGGGGCTGGAACCATGTGATCTTTAATGTTCCTTCCAACACAAACCATTCTATGATTCTATGATATGTGTATATATAAAAATGATATATATATAACTATATATACTCATATATAAATATATACATATAAAAACTTGTAGTGCTGATGAAACATAGGTGTTGGGTTTATTTTGCCCTTTTAAGTAGCGCTGACATCTAAGCTTCAGTTTTTTGACATATGACCTTCACTGAGTGCAACTGAAGCTTCTTTGGTTTATATTTAGCATGTTAACCAATTGAAATTAAAATCACAAAAAACTGAAAAAATGACAAGCTGGCAGCTCTGCTGGGTGTCTCTCTGTCAATGTCTCATTTATTCTCTCAGGCTACACATGCCAGTATATGAACAGAGTGCATTCAGCTACCTGCAAATGAACCATGTCCCCTCTTCTCTGTCTATCATTCGTTGCCTACTGCCACCGAAGAGGCTCAATCTTGCTAATAATCAGTGCTGTGGTTAATTCTGGTGGCAGAATATGGTCCATTCAGCTCACTGCTTGGCAGCTACTCTGACTTTGCAGGGTGATATTAGCTAAAACTTATTCTTGTCAGTTCACTAAGAAAATATGACTAGGTGAAGGCATACATATGGTTACATTTTCAAGCTGAGTTCTGAAAAATGTTCTCAGGATATGTGGAAAAACGCCTTATTTTAAAGATAGAACTGAGGATTTGTACAGAAAATAGGTTTCCTGCATACACTGTTTCTCATACAAGTGCTACAGGTGAATTTGAGTATGATGCTTTCAAAAAGCGCTTATGAGATGAAAAAAAAATATCTAAGAGCTGCCATTCAAAACACGCCAACTAACAGCCTTCAATTTTTAGCAAGTCATAAGGAGATATGAGGATGACTAGGAAAACACAATAAGGAATTCAACTGAATGACAATTATTAGAGCAATTTATAGATCAAATTATCAGAAGAAATACCTTATATTTAAGATCTATAATCATAAACATATACATATTATACCAAGACTTTAAATGTCTTAACAAGCTCTGAAAACTTGCCAAAAATTGAGATTCTAACACTGTTCAGGTTACTGTCCAAGAACATTCAGGCAATTACAGCTCTTGCAGGTGTCACGATGCCAGATTTGTGGGCAATGACGTGCTGTGTGACTTTGTGCTCCCTTCACAAAGAGCAACTGAGAAATACGCAGTATTAGAATCTCTAAAAGTTACTGTGCCTGTACAATAGCATGCAGTAACAAATGAAACAGCAATAGCAATATTTAGAGGACAAGGAATGGTATTGCAGCATACCTGGAATCCAAGATTCAGTTTCAAAGTCTAGGAAAGTCATGTGAGAAATCAAGAAATCAGATCTGTGTTAGGGACAATCTATATAAAAAAATAAAGTCTAAATCTGAAATTCACACATATACCACTTCAAAATTGTGTTAAATATAGAAATATAAATATTCTTATAATTGTGAAGATCTTGACAACAGAAAATTTTCCCAATGTATTTCTTCTGCTTGAACATGAAATAAAGAACATCTAACTCGATTGTCAAATATTTCAGTATATGACTACTGTATTCGCAACATTTCTCCAAAAGCTAGAGAAGTTGAGAAACACAAAATATACAATTACATCTCAAGTCAAATAGCTGCTGTACAAGTATCTCTATCTTTCTTTTCAGACATTGTGCCCTACTCAAGCCAGGATGCAATTTAAAGTACAACAGTTGCCTCAGTAATTTTCTCCCTCTTGTCATTTTTGTCTGATGTGAATCTACAGTGTTTAGAGGATGAAAGCCCTGTGTGTGAACAGCAGGCCACCTCTTATTTGTGTGATGAGGACCATAATTTTGAGGAACTTTGTAGATTCTAGATAAGACAGAATGGAAATAGAATCTCATTCCATATTTCTTTGGCACCGTTTTTTTTTTGTTTTTTGTTTTTTTTTTTTTTTTTTTTTTGTTTGTTTTTTTGTTTTTTTGTTTTTTAGCAATTATAAGGGAATGGTAACACTGGAGAAAAGTATTAAATGGGAAGGTTCTCTTCTCAATACTGGCTTCTCTTTTTTCTGTAACTTAAGAGACTCTGAAGTAAGTGCAATGGTTAATGGCCAGACTTGTGACTATGACTATGTGGCTGAGATGAATAATGGTAATGACAGGAGTTTGGAAAACTCACTTTCTGAGGCAAATACAGAATATTAAATAGCTTGCAGATACTACTATTACTAAGTAACAGTAATAGTATTCAAAATTATATTGAGCTCTATTAATGTCACCCAAAGGTTTTACAAGTCCATAAATTAATATCATACAAAATAATTACTGCGCCAGAATTTTAAGAATTTTTTCCCGTTTTGACCTAGACTTGGTAATTTAACAACAGTTACATCAGAATAAAAACAAAAATGTCATAATGTTGGCTAAAATTGGAGTAACTTCCAAATCTAAGAACCAATTACTTAAATGCTTTTATCCATTGCAATGATGTACAGCATTATATGAGCAGAAAAGAGTAACCTCCACAATTTAACAGTTCTCAAGAATATAGTTTTCTGGAATTGCAGAGTATCTTGAAATGTTTAATATTATCCAAGCAATAAACTACAGAAAATCTCTTTAGAATAAACTGTCTTTAGAAAGTAAGTGCTCTAAACAATGTGCTAAATTATCTAAAAGCAGTAAAGAAGTGTCTTAATACAAACTAAAATGCTAGATGTTTTAATAACATCAACGTTTTTATCAGCGTGGTTTATTAATTTTAAATTATAGCTAGAATTTCTTTATAAAAGGGAAAATATATGTGGTAATTATGCACCCTGAGCCAGAAATCATGTGTAATGCACCATGCCCTCAAATAAAGCAAACTAGTTATGTCCATTAGGCACTGCCTTGCCAGCTCTTTCTGTGAAGCAGATGCAGAAGCAATTCACAGCAGTTACATGCCAACATCTGACACTGTCCCACATGACATCCTTATCTCTAAACTGCAGAGGCATAGATCTGACAGATGGACCACTCTGTGGATAAGGAACTGGCTGGATGGTCGCACTCAAAGAGCTGTGGTGAATGGCTCAGTGTCCAAGTGAAGACCAGTGACAAGTGGTGTTCCTCAGGTGTTGGTACCAATTCTGTTCAACAACTTTGTTGGTGATATGTACAGTGCGACTGAGTGCACCCTCAGCAAGTTTGCTGACAACACCAAGCTGTGTGGTGCGGTCAACACACTAGAGGGAAAGGATGACATCCAGAGGGACCTTGACAGGCTCGAGAGGTGGGCCCATGCAAACCTCATGAAATTCAACAAGGCCAAGTGCAAGGTCCTGAACCTGGGTTGGGGCAACCCCAAGCACTAATACAAGCTGGGCAGAGACTGGCTTGAGAGCAGGCCTGAGGAGAAGGACTTGGGGGTGTTGGTTGATAAGAAGCTCAACATGAGCTGGCAGTGTGCGCTTACAGCCCAGAAAGCCAACCATATCCTGGGCTGCATCAAAAGTGTGACCTCAGCAGGCTGAGAGAGGTGATTCTCCCCCTCCACTCAGCTCTTGTGAGACCCCACCTGGAGTACTGCATTCAGCTCTGGGCCCCCCAAAACAAGACAGACATGGACCTGCTTGAGTGAGTCCAGAGAAGGGACATGAAGATGATCAGAGGGCTGGATCATCCCATGTAGACAGGCTGGAGAGATGGGCTTCTTCAGCCTGGAAAAGAGAAGGTTTCTGGGGAGACCTTAGAGCAAGCCTTCCAGTACTTAAAGGGGCCTGCAAGAAAGCTGGAGAGGGACTTTTTACAAAGGCATGTAGTGAAAGAACAGGCTTAATGGCTTTAAGCTGAAAGAGAGTAGATACAGATTAGGAAGAAATTCTTCACTATGAGAATGGTGGGATCACTGGAACAAACTGCCAGCGAAGTCATGGCTGCCCCACCCTGGAAGTGTTCAAGGCCAGGTTGCAATGGGTCTTTGAGCCGCCTTGTCTAGTGGAAGGTGATCCTTGCCTGTGGTAGGGGTTTGGAACTAGATGATCTTTAAGTTCCCTTCCAACTCAAACCATTCTATGTACTTTTATTGTATATTCAGTTTAATTTGGCTTTATATGTCTGAGGGAAGAAGATGCTTACTACCTGTGAAAAGGTCATTAAAAACCTGTGGGTTGTATCTCCTTTTGAAGGGCTTGGAATCTGACAAATGCTAAAAGCAGGAGGCTCTTTTCAGAGTTGTAAAGGCTAATAATCCTATCGATCTGCATTCCCAAAGTCGTATTCCCTTTATGGTCCTGCTATGTTTCCTTTGATGGGATCCAAATTCAAATATCAGATGAGTAAGAAATGTCTTAGCAGAGGAGACTGATTTAACTGTCCCCAAGTGATGACTGGAGACACCGCTGAAGGATAGCTGCTTTCCCTGGTCCATCTGCCCTTTCCTGCGCAGAGACCATGACTGCTGCCTTGGAAGGTCAGTGGGCACATCCCTGCCTGTGCCTCTAGTGTCTATGGGCATGTTATCTGTTAATTTGTCTCATCTTTTTTCTAGCTTACTGGTACTACCTGCGTTTACAACTTCCTCTGCCAACAAATTCCCTAAGTTCATTACCCATGGTGTCAAAATGTGCTTTTATGTGTTTTAAACGAACATCATGGGAGAAAGATTTTCTCACGTTTTTTAAAGTCCTTTTGATTTGCAGTTCATGGTAGGCATTTATACTGATATTGACTGACTCACCAAATACAATAATCTGTAACGATATTAAATTGTCTAGCAACTTATTTTAGATGCAATATTTTCTCTGCCCCACTCTGTAAGTTTCATTGCATATCTGCCATAATGCAATTTAAGCCAGAAGATAGATTCCAGTTGAATGGAAAATAAAAAAGGAAAATAGAGAATTTAGAAACGTCTCCACTACGGAAGAAAATATAAACAATAAATTAGTAATATCATAAATGAGCTTCCAAATTTGCATCTGCACTGCTGCAAACACAAAACATTTGTAGCATGTCGTCAGGCATTGGAACAGGCCTTCCCAGAAAAGTGGTGGAATCACCATCCCTGGAAGTGTTCAAAAAACTGTGTAAATGAGGCCCTTAGTGGCAATGGTTTAGTGGTGGACTTGGCAGTCCTGGGGTAATGGTTGGACTTTTCCAACCTAGTTGATTCTATGATTCTATTCTATGTACTTGGGTTGAGTATTACGGTACCTGATTTGGAAGCAGTAAAATTCAGGAATTTACATTAAAGCACCTGTTGAGATCTTGTCACAAGCTTTAAGATAATGCAGTAATAAAATGTTGTTCCTGGCTGCTGAAAGCACAACGGAAAGGGTTTTTATACTTGCAGCTCACTGATGTTTACAGAAAGCCTTTACAAGTCTGCTATCATCCTACTGATTTTGAATACTAATTTCAGGAACCTGGTAAGTCAGTTAAAGCAATGAAGACATAGCTACTGCATATGCCCAGGTTTCTTTACCGTGCATGTGCAGAACATCCAGTAATGGACCAAATTTATACAGGTAACCAACAGGACTGGGTTTTTTTCATTTTACATACTGGCGTCCTTTTCTACCAGCAGCAGTTAGTGAACAGAGAAGGATGAGAAAGCTGGGGGTGACAGCAAGCAAGGAAGGCCTTCAGGGCAGGAAAGGATACTTTTAAGTGGACTCTGAAATGAATCAAGAGGCAGATTGAGAAGAAGTTAATATACAGAAATAATTTTCTCAGCTGGGGAATTCCTCATCTAAACTCTCATCCATTTCTGCCTCCTTCCATTTCCAGTGTTCTCATTCTCTCTGCTTTCTCTCCTTATATTTTGCAATCTTCTTTCAGCTGGCAAGATGTAAAGTTCACTTTAACTATAGCAGTCAGTGAGGTTTCGCTAATAGCCATCACAGTCCCTATTTGGCGTTCCCTACAGAAAGGCACCTGAAATTCAAGTTTTTTGCATCTGACATGCCCTGAATGTTTCTTCATAAGGTTGCTGCTCTTTGACTTATGTGAAGAGCCAGAAAACAGGATCTTCACAGATGTTCACGACAACAGAGAATTAGAAGCTGCAACAGTTAAGCTCAGAAGTACAGTGAGGACATTATCAAAATGGTATCAAGACCCTGTCAGATAGTCTTTGATCTGTGGATCTTCAGAGAACTTCTGCAACGTAAAAGGACAGAACTCAAAAACAGTAAGGAAAGGGAAAAAAATGTTGTGAATAGACAGCTTTGAAAAAAGAATGCAACGATATAAGAGTTCATCCTGCAATGAATGAATCACAGAAATTATAAAAACAAAATGAGACTGAAAACTCTTTAAAAAAAAGACTCAGAAAAAGTGTTTTCAAGATCAGCTCTCTTTATGACATTCAACTGAAGGGAAATGTAAAAGTTACAGAGCATCCGATATTAAAAGTGCTAAAATACATCTTTTGTCAAAAAAACTTCACTGCACCTGCAGTTACATGCAAAAACTTTATGAGAATATACACACAACAATGTTCACTGCTTCTCCACCTATCATCAGCTTATTGGGACAGAACCCAACTAATATAGAAGAGATTTTAAAAAATTATTGGAATTACAGAAACCAAGCTTATGAGGAGACAAGAGCAGGCAGCTCTTTAAAGTTCATCTTACATAGAGTTCAGTAAGGAAGCAACAAGGGACAATGTAAATGAGATTCAGTGACTGATTTCCCCAGTGGTGTAACTCCTACACATTTTGACTGCAAATCACTAAGAATATACATGGTAGAAGAGATACCCATATTAAATAATGCCAGTGGAAATGAAAAAGTCAAACCGGCTTCAGAAGCAGTAACAGGAATTGGCAAGGTAATGCGAACAAGCAGGTAAGAGGAAAAGTGGAGGCACTCACTAGTGGGAGTCAAAACAGCAGATGCAGATAGAAAGAGGATGAGCACTGCCAGTAATGAGACTGGTTGTCTCCTATTTAGGTTGTCTCACAATGCCAACAATAATTATTGAACCCATCCACCATTTTTTCTTTTTAATTTTTAATATACAGTATAAGGTTTTGTTTGTTTTTCTTGAGAAACACATTGTCCTTGACATATCACCCCTCTATTTGTAACAATGAAAATCTGGGTTCTGGTGATCATCTTGAATATTCATCTTCAGCCATGACAGAATAAAATACATTGCACCAGCTAGTACAGCGTGTTCCCGAATCACTGTTTTGGGTATGCAACCATCCTTTTCTGGTCTAAAACAAGAGGAGCAAAATTGAAGCTGCTCCTCAAGGTTAGCAATATTTTTTTAAGTTGAACTTAATTAGGCCTTTGGTTAAGAAAATCTGAATGAAATGCCTATGCTTACAGTGCAGGAGTATATTAGCGATGAAGAGTGCATGTCACCTGTGCCTTAGTAACAATTTTTTTTAAGAATCCTTTGTGTACCTACTAATTCAGACATTGAAGACAGCATAAGAAAACATTCATTTTTCTTATACAATGTAGGTTCACCATATTTAAACAGGTGAAAAGGACCAGGATTGAACATTCTTATAAATCTGAATGATGCGTCTCTTCTTACTGAAGCACTGTTTTAATATAGTCTCTTGTGGGAAATGACTGCTTCAGCAATTCCCTCTCTTTCCCTCTCCTTGCTGGACAAATGAGATACAAATCCATTCTATTACTATTGCGAGTCTCATACGGGGTCTCATAAAGTTCCCACCAGTCCTATTTAGGGAAATGTGAGCAGTCCTGTGCACATCTGATTAGAGTTCTTCATATTTCATTACATGATCATATCATGTGTAGCTAAAAGGAATTTTTAGACAGTGATGCTTCTTTTGCAATTGCTCTTGAAAAGCACTAATAGATCCATGTGAGCTCAGCGTCTTCTGGAAAAAAAAAACCCCTCATTGCAGCAATCATCATACATTTATAATTAGCTTAATGAAGTCCTTTTTTTTATTGCCCTACTGATAGAAATACTGTCTTGCAAAATGACAGACAGTTCTGAGTTGCAATTAAGAACTTAGTACAACCTTGATACAGCAGATGGAGGACATTAATGGAAGTTTACTGCGAAAGAATAGCACAGTGATAGAGATCAAGGTAGAAAACCAATTAGATATAAACAGAGGGCAGTGACATACATCCTTTTTGAAATCATTTGCATATACTGTACTGCACATTAGGAGATACTCTATTATTACTATGAACATAAATAATTCTTGGCATCCCAATCAGGGCCATGTGGGTACTAAAGGATAAGGAAACACACCCCTTCATTTTTAATTTCATGTCTGGACTCAGGCAACAACAAAAAAAGTCCCTGATCTTTGCAGAAGTTGCAAATGCATATTAAAGAACGGTGGCAGAATGTGAGATACGAGAAGCCATCGTGCTCCAGATACGTGCGAAGCCCTCATTCAAGCAGGAAGCAGAATACTGTGGTGACAGCTCCTGCCTGGGCAGAGTGCAGCAGCCACTGCTCTCACTGCGGCTAACCAGGCACCCACTTGCCTTCATAGAATCATAGAATTAAGTAGGCTGGAAATGACCTTTAAGATCATCAAACCCAACTGTTACCCCAGTACTGCCAAGTCCACCACTAAACCATGTCACTGAGGGTCTTACCTACACAGTTTTTGAACATTTCCAGGGATGGTGATTCCACCACTGCCCTGGGCAGCCTGTTCCAATGCCTGATCACACTCTCAGTGGAATTTTTCCTAATATCCAACCTAAATCTCCCCTGGCACAGCTTGAGGCTGCCACTTGTTACTTGGGGCATCAGCCACCTCCTCTCTATCCTCCTTTCAGGTATTCGTAGAAAGCGCTAAGGTCCCCCCTGAGCCTTCTCCAGACTAAACACTCCCAGTTCCCTCAGCTGTTCCTCATCAGACTTGTGCTCCAGGCCCTTCACGAGCTTTGCTGCCCTTCTCTGGATCCGCACCAGCACCTCAATGTCTTTCTTGTAGTGAGGGGCCCAGAACTGAACACAGTATTTGAGGTGGGGCCTCACCAGTGCCCAGTACAGGGGGATGATCACTGCCCTGGCCCTGCTGGCCATACTATTTCTGATACAGGCCAGGATGCCGTTGGCCTTCTTGGCTGCCTGGGCACAAGCTGGCTCATGTTCAGCAGCCACCAACCAGCACCTCCAGGTCCTTTTCCGCCGAGCAGCTTTCCAGCCACTCTTCCCCAAGCCTGTACCATTGCACGGGGCTGTTCTGACCCAACTGCAAGACCCGGCACTGCGACTTGTTGAACCTCATACCGTTGGCCACAGCCCATCGATCCAGCCTTCAGCGCACCAGTCCGCGGGACCATCACCACATTACCCGTACGGCACTCCGAGCCGTCATGCCGATAATACGCCGGTTTTTAAGCTGCACAGCTGCTTTACCGCTGTCCTCCCGGGCTGTGACCCGCGCCAGGCGAGCTCCACCCGCACCCCGCCCAGCCCCGGCGGCACCGCACCCCGCCAAATCGAGCCCGCCCTTCGGGCTCCGGTAGGGGGCGGGCGGGCTCGGCGCGGAGCTGCATGGGAGTTGTAGTTGCTTATGCTGCCGCCGGTGCGCCCCGCGGTTCCGCAGCAGGCAGGCAAGCTCCCAGCGTGCTCCGCGAGAGGCAGGGGCGGTAGGGGACGCGGCGGAATGCAGGGAAGTGGCGGCCGGACTACGTTTCCCAAGGTGCACCGTGGCCGCCGTTGGGCAGGCGGGGCGCACTGGCGGCGGAACCGGCGCGGCGGTTGAATGCTGGCGGGGTGACGGGCGCGATGGAGTTATCGTCGCTCGTCAGGAAGCTGGGTAACGGCTTCCTTCGCTCTCCCGGGGCGCCGGGACTAGCTGTCGGGGGGCGCCGCGGCTGTCCCGGCGCCTCCGCGGGGCTGTGTGCAGGAGTGCGGCGGGGGGCCTGCCCCCGGTCCTCGCACGGCGTGGCGGGGACTTCACCTGCGAAACGGGCCCGTCAGTTGTGTGTAGAGCCCGGCTGCTGGCGGGAGGCAGGGAAGGGATCTGGGGGCTCCGTTCCCGGCACTCGAGGAGCGCGGCTGCCCCTGCCCGGCCTCCGCTTCCGCTCCCCTCCCAATCCGCATCTCCTTCGAGCCCCTTGTCACTTTTCTGCCTTCTGCTTTTCCATTCGACTCCCCGCTGCAGACGTGGAGGGGACGGTGGGACACGGTGACGCTTCCCTAGGGAGCGCCGAAGGCTTTCCTCTTCAGAGACTGCCTTTTGATTCAATGGGCTTGGGTAGATTTGTGTCCGGCTTGTCGGTCTGATGGAGCTTTTGGTATCCACAACACAGTTTGGTAGAGGTATTCAGATTTTAGTTGCGTGCTTCAAGAAAAAGGCAATTCTCATATAATTTGGCACCAGATTATATCAGTATATTTTATAGTATTTCACCTCTTTACACCATGCAAACATACTTGAATAGCTTACTGCTGCTGGGAGCAGTCATATTTGTCTTCCTGGTAAGAATCATACGGCAGTGTAAAAGTCAGTTTTTTTTCAAAGATCTTTGACAGTATTCTGTTTGTCCAAATAAGAAATAAGTTGTGTCAGATAATTTTGAGTTTTTGAATCCTAATTTTTTTTCTTTTGTTTTGTTTTCTTTTTGTTTTTTGGCAGGTCATGAACTGGCAGAGATAAGAGAACGATCTCTGAAGACTATTCTGTTTAAATTAGATCATAACTTGATTTCATATGCAGATCTAGTCCATGAAAAAGTGCTTTTCCTTAATCTTTTGGAGTGGTTCAATTTTCCAGTTGTACCAATAAAAGATGAAGTACTAAATTTTGTGAACAGTCTGATCAAGGTATGACATACTAACATTTATTTATATTCAAACTATGTCTTTATCAGTGAGACCTTGATGGGCTAGAGAATGGGGCAGACAGAAACCTAATGAAGTTCAACAAGGGCAAGTGTAGCGTACTGCACCTGGGGAAGAAGAACCCCAAGTACCAGTAGAGGTTGGGGGCTGACCTATTAGAGAGCAGTTCAGGTGAGGAGGACCTGGGAGTATTGGTAGATGGTAAGTTCACTATGAGCCAGCAGTGTGCTCTTGCAACCAGGAGGGCCAGTAGTATCCTGGGGTGCATCGGGAGGAGTGTGGCCAGCAGGTAGAGGGAGGTGATCTTCCCCCTCTGCTTGACCCTGGTGAGGCCACATCTGGAGTTCTGGGCTCCTCAGTACAAGAAAGACAAGGAGCTACTGGACAGGGTCCGGCAGAGGGCCACAAGAATGATCAGGGGTCTGGAGCATCTCTCTCACAAGGAGAGGTTACGGGAGCTGGGCCTGTTTGGTTGAGAGAAGACTGAGAGGAGGTCTCATTAATGCATATAAATATCTCAAAGGCAGGTGGCAGGAGGACGGTGCCAGACTCTTTTCAGTGGTGCCCAGCGACAGGACGAGGAGCAGTGGCCGTAAATTAAAACACGAGAAGTTTCACCTCAACACAAAGAGGAACTTCTTTATGTTGAGGGTGGCAGAGCACTGAAACAGGCTGCCCAGGGAGGTTGTGGAGTCTCCCTCTCTGGAGACATTCAAAACCCACCTGGGCTCGTTCCTGTGTAACCTGCTCTAGGTGGCCCTGCCTTGGCAGGGGGGTTGGACTAGATGACCTCCAGAGGTCCCTTCCAACCCTAATGGTTTGTGATTCTGTCTTCAGAATGCTGAAGCTAAATAAAACTGGATATTATTTGGTTTTGTAGCTCCATGTAATTAGATTTAGTGTTTTATAAAGACAGGAATAATAAAGCCACTGTGTGTAGACAAAAAATTAAAACAATTTGAGTGACTTGAAATGGTTCAGAGAGACAGCTGGGAAAAATAATTCTTTTCTGGGTTTGTACTTTAGTTTCTCTGCTCCTTCAGTTTCTCATTTAGTGTTTAATTTCTTCCTTGGGGCATGGTTTGCCCCAAGCATTTGCCCTGTTCCTGGAAACTGAAGATTTAAACAGTGGTGCAACTTATTTTAAAAGAGTTGATAAAATGTTCCAGACATTTCAAAGACTTTAGATCCTTACATTTTGTGTTTTAATCGCTAAACAGCAGCTATGCAGAGGGAAAAAATTCTATCCTTGATGGATGGCCTAAACAAATAAAGGCAAAATATAACCTAAGTTTTGATTACATCTTTCCTCCCCATGCTGCCACACCTCCTAAGAGACATTGAGACTTTTCAGGCTAACTTTGTCAGTTATTTGTCCTAATGTAGCATCCACCTGCTGCTCAGAGAATGGTTGAAATTGGTGCAGTGGAATTCTTCTCTCAGCTTCGCCCCAGTGTGGATCCAAACTTGCAGGCCATAATTGATGGGATTGTGGATGGACTGTTCTTCCTTCCTTCTGGACTTCCTTCTAGTTCTTTATCTGTATGTTATGAAACTCAGTCTCAGCCTTCAGTAGATCAACCAGGTAAATTACATATTTTGAAGCATGATTTTTTTAGAGTGAAAATAAAGGAAAAGTTTCTAGGCTAATGTTTTCAGGCAGAGCAGGAAAATTGTTCCTGAGAGATTAGTGAAGTATATGGTAAGCAGATTCTGCTAGAGAAGGAGTGATCTTAGCTAACTCATGTAGTGTCATTCCTGTAATGGCATTCTGTGCATAAGAACAATCCTGTTGTTTGTAATCAGATCTTCTCTGTCTGTTTTTTTCAGTGTGTAGTATCTGTTTGCTATAATGTAAAAAGGGCATGACGCAAGAGTAACTTCCAAAGACAGCTTTATGGCAGCAAGTGTAGCAACTCTAAAATCTATAATTAAGCCAATATTCTTTGCTGCTTTTCTTTGCATAGGAGATTTTAACTTTGAAAGCAATTCAAATCTAAAAAAGGAAAAAAGAAAGCAGTAAGTGATTCTAAGAAAACTACATTAATTGTATGCACTCTCTGCTTAGTTATGGATAAGTATCTGCTATAGAAAAATATGTCAACTGTTTAAAACGACATATGTGTGACGTGCTTCATGTACATGTGAGGTGCTTCTGTCATGTAGCTTGTTATTGATCTGTTATAATGATTTACAGTGCTGCTTAGATGTAGTGAAGAAGTAAACCGATGTGGTTCTCCTCTTCTGTCTTACAAAATTTAGCAAGAAGTATAGAGGAGAAAATTACATACCATGGCTGTCCTTACTTCATTCTCCTGGTCCTTGTGGGAAAGACACTGCTGTTATACTGGATGGTGTAGTAATAGCCACACCTCTGTCACTCATACTGTGCAATCTCGGAGATAAAAGTAGTTTCCCTGTGGTTTCTGTAGCCTGTCTATTGCTTGGAGTTTTAGTTTGCTAGAACTATATAGTGGCTGGTGATTGATTCCCTCCCCTCCCCCTTCCCGTTTTTCTTTCTTCCTCTTCCTTTTTTTTTTCCCCTCATTGCCTTTTTTGTCCCCCCCACCCTCCCTTTTTTTCCACCCTGTGCATAATGGATTATGCATGGGGGGGCATAATATAATAAACTTTTACATATGCGTTCTTAAGCTTTATCTTTTTGAAACTACCGAATTGAAGTATTGTACATAATTTCTCTTTATGCTGTAAATTGTATACTTGTGTGTATGAAATAATCTTAATGGTTGCTAACAGGGTTGTTGTATTCTTTCTATTTCAATTTCAGTAACTGGGAAGAATTGTAAGTAATAATCTGGGCATTATCTGGTTTGATCCTTTGAGTCAAATATTATATTCTGGAGAGATTGCTTTTAATATTACATACCTTGTGTATGTTTTGTTATACAGTTTGTATTAATTACATGTATTTAATAATATACATATTATATACCAGGTGGACAACTTTTCAGCTGACCTGAAAAGACAGCAGTTACGGTAGAAAAAGGTTTTAAGTAGTTGATTTAAAAAGTTAATTTTATTACTACATAGGTAGATTAGAGGAATATTTTTTTTTTGGCTGCCAGTTTTCCACTGGGCAATACATTTTGTGTAATTATTTTTTACTATTGCTTGTACGGTATGGAAGGTAGTATAAGAAAATGGGGGAAAAAAGTTACAGTTGCAGAATATGATTGGAAAAAATAAACATTGACACATTCTTTTTACTCCACTTTCCTGATCATCTGAGACTATTTTAAAACTGTTTCCTTAATGGGTTAAAACTCAAGGGCAAAAGGGAGGCAGTTCAGGAAAAGCATCATGATAAATTGAGTTTTGCTTTCGGTTGGCTATTTTCTTTTAGTGTACTTTTTTAAATTTACTCTTCATGTGTTTTAGTTCTGCCTCAAGAGGAATTATTTATTGGATATTTTTGTCAAGGTAGAAGTCATCTGCCGCAATTAGAAATACCTCCCAAAAGAACAGTTGGTATGTATAGTTATAGAATAAGAATATGTTAATTACAGCAAGTGGTTAAAATTGTAATTTAGATTGAATTCCATTATAAATATTATTATTGGCTATTTTCCTGTTGTTATTCTGTGAAATCTAGTATCACAGAAACTACAATTATAATGCTTATGAAAATGACATTCATCTTAATCTCTCTTTTATAGGAAATAGTGTAACTCTTTGAAATATGTTAAAATATGCTGTAATTAAAAAAACTATTTAAATTGCTAATGCTTTTTGGAAGATCTGTGTTCCATAATCAACAGTAGCTGATTACTGGTTTATTTCAACAAAACTTAGTCTGAAGTACCTTTCTGCTTTTCAGAAAACTAAATTAGGTGCTTTAGAAATCTTTACCTTATATCTAAATGAAAACCAGTGTTATGCTTTTATTTTTTTTGTCAGTAAAGTGATATGAAATGTTTCACAGGCACAAACCAATATTTTGGCAAGTCTTTAGATGTACCAGTATACTAGTAGCAGTTCACAGGAGAGTGTCATATTTAACATAGAATACAATGCTGAGAAATAGATTTGAAAATATGACTTTGAAGTTACTGTGCGTAAATCACCAGATTACTTCTTGAGTAGTGTGTCAGCTATCTTTAGAATTGCACAATAATTATTACAAACTTTAACTTAAAAATAGCTTTAAAGTTATGTTAGTTAAAAAGTTACTATGTGTCATAATTTAGTAACAACTATAATTTCTACTTCTATAAGAATAAAAGCGTGAGGTCAAAGTTCTTTTTTTAGAGATTGTGTTAATAAATATTCTTTAGTAGCAGAACAAAATTAAAATTTAGAAGCATGATGTGGGGGATTGAGTACTCTTCCACTAATGCTATCACTTTTTCTGTTTGCTAAAACTTTCTTCAATAAACATAGTCCATCTTGATTTGAAATGACCTTAGTATTTTTTTGGTATTGCTGAAAACTCATTAGAAGCACTTTAGTGTAAGTCTGTATTTACTGAAAAGTCTTTCTATTTCAGATAGTATGTAGTTCATAAGTTCTTGACTTTGCCATGGAAATATACAGTATAATGTTTCTATAAAATATACTCCAAAATATCCACTCTTTTTTTTTTTTTGCAGTGAAATGCTTGAAATTTTCCACATTTCCTTGGCTAACTCTGACTTCAACAGATAGACATGTTCTTTCATCAAATGAAAGGTACAGTAATAAAAACATGGTTTGTTGGTACTTTTTATTTTTCTTGGGTAAGAGTGGGTCTAAATTTGTGTCCTTCTGCATCATTAGTCTGTTCCTGTAAATGACCTAATGGCTTAATTTTTTTTCCTCATTTTTGTTCGTGACGCTTCAATCTGTCTTCTGAATTTCTGAGGTGGATCAAAGATTTCATTCAGTTAATTTTGGAACAGGCTGGAATAAAATCATTATTTACTTTACCCCCACAGCCATTTGGCAGAGAAATCCATACTTTCAGTAGTAGCTTAACTAGGGTTAGGCCGGTAAGTTTAGGTACAATGCCTTATCCAGGCATTGAGTTATTCATATCATCTTTCTGCAGTGGTTTATTTATTTATTTTTTTATTGTAACTTTAATTTAGAAAATCAGTATTTGAGGTGGCCCAAGGAAAAGTACTGTAGTTGTGATTCCTTTTGAGTTGACACAGAGCTGTGATAGGTTTCTAGCATAGCCACCAATGCAGTTTCATGGACTGGAGTATTAACAAGCCTACCCTAACCATAAGTTTTCTTGTAAAATATATATATATATACACACACACATATATAACTGGACATGTTTGAATTTTTTATTTTTTATTTTTAATTTTTATTATTTTCTTTTCCCCCCAGTAGTTTCGGAAACAATAAAACCATAAAAAAATGAAGTAGAATACCCAAAAGGTTCTTGTTATTTACTAATATACATGTTAGAGAATAGGTAATAAATCTCTTCGTTTATGTAACTTCCCACATGTAATTCAAGCACTTTTAAGTTGTATATGAACCTTAATAATGAAAGAAACTTTTTTATTGGTAAGAGTTAGATTACTTGCTGTATACCACTGAGATAATCACTAGCTTCACAGGGATTTTCCAGTTGTTTTTATCTTAATTTCAAATTCAGAATCAATAAAGATATTTCTTTTCTGGGAACTTGATTTAACATGGTTTGATAACAGCTGGAATCGAGTTTGTTCTTTATTGTATACAAAATGAGCATAGCTAAGGAATAATGCAAGTTTAAAAATGGTATGACAATAGAATTATAGCATTTTTTTTCTTCAGATTCTTCAGTGTTATGATTATAACTTTATTGTAAAGACTTGTTCAAGCTAATTATTACATTTTTTTGTTTGTTTGAATACATATTTATATATGAATTGCATTTTTAGCTCTTTGAGAAGTAACAACCAAAGTTTAATTTGGAGTACATGTGAACTTCTTCAGGATGTGATTATGCAAGATTTTCCTGCTGAGATCTTCCTTCAAAGGCCAAAGATTGTACAGGCAAGAATTCACATAAAGTTTATGGGTTTTGTTGTGCCAAGTAAGAATTGATGTAAATAATACAATTTGTTTCCAAACAAAATAGCTAAACAGAAGTTCCTTTGTGTAAACTCTAGGTGCATGGAAGAGGGTTCATTAGCTATATATTATGTTTAGAAAGTTACTTAGTTGAAATCATGTATATTACTAATCAGTAATGAATTGTCAGTGTTGAGCTAATACTTTGTTTCATCTGAATAAGATGAAGTTGTGTCAATGTCAGATGCACACCCTGTTATGGGCTCCCATATAATGAGCCTTTAGAGCCATAGTGACTTTGTTGGAAATATAGTATGGAACTCATAGGACTTATAGTCTTGCATTCAGTAAAAAAAACACTAACTAAGCCTATTTATTCTTTGATGTGAGTTTTAAATGTTTAGAAACATTTGTGACCTGTATTTAGTGAAAGACTCTTGCTGGCATGAGTGTTCACAAAGGTTCATTAATTTTCAGCTACCAGTGTTAATGATTTTCATAGAATGATAGAATAGGTTGGAAGGGACCTTAAACTTAATCTATTTCCAGTGCCCCTATCATCCCCTGCAGGGATACCTTCCACTAGACCAGGTTGCTCAAAGCCCCATCCAACCTGGCCTTGAACACTTCCAGGGATGGAGCATCCACAACTTCTCTGAGCAACCTGTGCCAGTGTCTCATCACCCTCATAGTGAAGATTTTTTTCCTAATATCTAATCTAACTCTCCCCTCTGTCAGCTCAAAGCCATTCCTCCTTGCCTTGTTACTACCAGCCCTTGTAAAAGGTCCGTCTCCAGCTTTCTTGTAGGACCCCTTTTGGTATTGGAAGGCTGCTATAAGGTTTCCTGGAGCCTTCTCTTCTCCAGGCTTAACAGCTCCAAGTCTCTCAGCCTGTCTTCGTAAGAGAGGTGCTCCAGCCCTCTGATCATCTTTGTGGTGCTTCTCTGGGCTCACTCTAACAGGTCCATGTCCTTCTTGTGTTAGGGGTCCCAGAGCTGAACGCTACTCCAGATAGGGTCTCACAAAAGATGGGGAGAATCACCTCCCTTGACCTGCTGAGGTCACACCTCATTCGATGCAGCCCAGAACATGGTTGGCTTTCTGGGCTGCAAGTGCGCACTGCCAGCTCATGTTGAGCTTCTCATCAATCAACACCTCCAAGTCCTTCTCCTCAGGCCTGCTCTCAAGCCAGTCTCTGCCCAGCCTGTATTTGTGCTTGGTATTGCCCCGACCCAAGTGCAGGGCCTTGCACCTGGTCATGTTGAACTTCATAAGGTTTGCATGGGCCCATCTCGCAAGCCTGTCAGGGTCCCTCTGGATGTCATCCCTTCCCTCCAGTGTGTTGACCGCAACCACACAGCTTCATGTTTTTGACAAACTTGCTGAGGGTGCACTCAATCCCACTGTCCATGTCACTGACAATTGTGCTAAACAGCGTGTTTTATGTTTGCAGAGCCTTTTATCTCTGCTAAACCTGGCTTTTGGAGGAGATGGAAGACATCGGTTAGCTTTGCAGGCCGTGTCGTGCCTGCAACAGTTGTGCATCTTCTTGAGAAGCAGACTTAACTTTCACAGAGATCCAAGCTTTTCTTCCACAGAGCAAGGTAGGTATTTTTAAGTATTTGAAATACTGTTATGTTTTTCCTACAGGTAAGATTGTCTGAAATGATTTTAAAAGAATGCCAGTCCACAACATTATAGCAAATATATTCTTGTGAAATTGTTTTGCTAAATGATGGTGTTCAGTACTATTCATGTTAGTAAGTATTTTTGGAGTACTTGTATTGTTTTGAAATGCTTACTAGTTTTTACAATTTCCTGTGATTCTTCATTCATCAACTTTTCCCAGTATCCAGCTGTTTGTATGTCACCAAGAGAGGGATTTTTTTTAACTAAATCTAAATGAAATCTGTAAAATAAAAGCGGGCAGAGTTTCAGAAAAGTTTTCAATCCTCAGTGCTTAACAATTCAGTTACTAATTTCATGAGCTATGTTAATGCTCTTTTTTTTTTTTTTTTTGCTGATGGCCGAAAAGAGTTTAATCATTATTTTACAGTCATTAGAGCTATTTCACAATGTTTTAATGTTTAAATTTTATAGCTTTAATAGTGTAGATTAAATTAAGCTAACAAAATGTAAATAGGAAGGCCATTAATCAACTTTGTTTCTCTACACTGGTAGTCTGGTTCTCTTCATAAGATTGTCCATATATTTGGTGTCTTAATAAATGATGTTGGCTGTTTCTTTGCTAATTCAGTTACAACATCAACAAATCCAATGGCCTTAGTCAGATGGTATGTTTGTATTTTTAAAACTCAAGATTTATGATTCAACTATAATTTTCAGTGGTTTTGCCTTGGGATTGAGTTTCCAAACTCTGCTACTTGCTAGTGGTAGGTTGTCCTAGCTCACCAATGTTTACTTGGTGTTTTCCATATCCTACCTTAGTTACTTTTACCGTTACATCGCTATGTAGCATCTTTCATAATAACGGATTCTACTAATGGAAAACATATGATTTGTCTTACGTAAAGGCACAGCTTCCCAAAATTCATCTATATCTTACTGTCAAGAAACAAGAGGTCCTCCTCGTTCTCAGAATCCATCACCTGGAAGTAGTAGCCCCCGGCCATCTGTGATTGGACGTACTGTTCAGCGTCCTAGAGGAGATGGTCAAGATTGGGATGCAGCATCTTCCAGGTGAATAAAATAGGAAATAAGTATTAATATAGGAATATATCATTAGCTCCTTGTCAGTGTGTGGGATTATGTGAAAGTTTTGTTAACCTGTGAATATTCAAGCCATGTTTATGAATTGCACAGTTCTTTAAGTGATGTTTAGAATACCCAAGATCAGTTTTACCTGCCACATTCTGTACCCAACCAACACTTTTAACAAAATCTTTTAGTATCAATTGTTATTGCTTGTGCATGTGTTTGTAAGATGCAGAAAAGCATTTATTCAGGCTATTACTGTAAAGTCAGGGATTTCTCTTTTTCTCCAGCAGATAACCCCATAACTTCTTTAAAGTTGCATGGCCATCTCATAGGTAACAGTGTACAGTATGGTCAAAAATGCTTTAAATGTCTTCAAACTTTGTTGTGAAATCTGACAACAAATTTAGGTTGTATAACATCTAAAAATTTGACTTCAGTATGAAGTGATGAATTGTCTGCATACCTTCAAAATGTTCATCTTTTTCTTTCTGGGTGGTTTTGTTACTCAGCTTGACAAAACAGACTTAAAGCTGCTGTTCAAGAACCAATGTCTGTTAGTATGTGGAAATTCAAAAGTTCTTGCGAATCCTTACTGTGTGCTTATTGGTAGTTCGGAGTCTCTGTGGCGTATAGACTTAGTGATTGGATAACTCCTGGGTATTCAAATAGACTGTGATATGGGAATAGCTTATGTAGTTACCTGTAAACACATCTCGAGAGTCATTATATTAAAAGGTTATTTTTACTCATCTTGAGTCTAATATATTAAATTTTTGTTATGTTAACTAATAATGGCACTGTAAATGAACTCCAGGCTTTATGCATTCTAGGACCTGACCATTTTCCCAAGGTGTGTATATTGTGCAAGAGATAGGTTTGGCCTGGCTATCAGTGTAGTAAGGAAATCTACATAAGAGTAAACACCAGTTAAGGTCGTGATGAAACATCTACAAACCAGAGTGTAGTAATTTCTTAAAAGTATAAGGTAATATTATGAACTGTTCATAACTGTACACTTTTATCTTCTTGCGTCCTGTGTGCTGCAGTAGAGCTGCTTGCTGTCCATGAATCCCCATTTCTTACGAAGGTATAATTTAACCCAGAGACAGCATAAAGAAAAACATGATGAATAGAAAATATTGTAATATACATGACTTTTAAATTCTTAATTCTTAATTGATATTCTTTAGACATCTTTTACATTTAGTTAGAGAATATAATGTAACACAGTCATGCCACAGTTCAATTTCTTCAGCTTGTTTAATAATAAAAGCGACCAAACAAAAATAAAACAATCTAGAAAAGTTTTACAGTTTTTTAAAGCAATTCCAGATTTCTAAATGTTATTTAGGATAAGAAAAAAACCATTAAAAACATTTTTTTCTGCGTTGTATTAATTGTAATGCTGCAAATAGAATAAGATTCTTTTTAAAAGCACTTGAAAAATAATAAAATTATGAACTATATATACAGCTTTCTTGGGCAAGGGAATATTTTCTGTTTTACAGTCGACAAAGAAGTCCTACAAGTTTAAACATAGGGTGCACTTAATTTTCCTTCTAAGGATTCTTGTGGCTAGCTGCATAGAATGGTTTTAGTGTAGTTCAGGCTGACATTTGATTTAGTAAGTGGCCTTGCTTCAATCAACTGATAGACATTGTTCATCAAAAATAACATTTCAAATCAACTGATTTTTCTTTGCAACATTGTATTTATTGCATATGTATTTCTTCCATTACGCATTTCGAAGTGCATTTGAAGATGACTGCCAAAACAATATGCGTTCACTTGTGATGCTACCAGTTCTGACATTTTAAAAAACCATCCAAACAAAATCCCCCTCTTACTGCAACATTGTTGAATAGCAGAGAAAGATTGGGATGGAAGGAAGGATATCCATTAAGGAAGGAGGACATTAAAATACTAGGTGCTATTTTTAACATCTATACATATATGGGTTTACCCATTGTGAGTTAACTGTGTCTCTTTTTTCTTTGTTTTGTTTGTTTATTAAGTGGAAACAGTACTCAAGCAAATGCAAACTCCAGAATCTCTCTTCATTCCCCACTTGATGTAGCACATATTGACCTACCAGTTATTGAATATGAGGACACTTTGGAATTACAGATGAAGCAGTTTAGCCTTCCTCAATTCTGTGTTTCCATCTTGGAAAATGCAATACCTCTTCTAAGAACAGGTAAGAAAGTTTAAAGTATTTCGCTTATGTATCCTTACCATCTTTAATACAAACCTTTTAAGAAATTGCTATTATAAGGTGAGTACCTCAAATAAATAAGGTACAGATAATTATTGATATACTGTAGCTAGTTACAGCAGTTCTTTTCTAGGAACTTTGTTCAGGTCATAAAGCTTGAATCTTCTGATTGATTTCCAGAATGGCTGCAGAAGTTTCAAGTGGTTTTTACTGATGATGGGAAGTAGTGGTAGGAAGAAGTGGGTGTCTGGTGGAAAAATTGTGTGGCTGGATAATATATCATTCAAGAAGATGAAAAAATAACCACACTTCGCAAAACATGTTCTGATCTCTTTGAGCATAGATTTTTCCTCCTGTTCAAGAAATAATAAAAAAACTGGAAAAGGTTTGTTTTTATTCTTATGAATGCAGTAACAAATTATAGCTGTGTTTTGAGAAACTTTGGTAATGATAGTCTAATTGCAACTAATGATTTTTTAGGTTCTAAGTTGCAAAGTCTTTTTGAAGGATGGTCTTTTTGCTCTTAGTTTGTCCAAAATAGTATTTAATTGTAAACCAATGTAATTTAAGACAGATATTGGTAAACGTGGTAAGGCTTTCAAATGTAGGAGCTGGAAATGTGTATCTATTTATTATGACTAGGTTACTAAAACTTGTTTTTTTAATATACCTGTCAACATTTCCTGAGCTGGGTAGAGGCTTTAACTTATAACAATGATATGAAATATATATGAAACTTCCATTTACTGTTGTTTTCATGATTGGTTATAACTTTTTATGACTTTCTGTTCTGTCACAAAACACCAATTTACTTGTGTATTTCATAGTAACATCAATGTTAATCTGTGTCCACAGAAAAATTATTCAATCTTTTTTTTTTTTTCTTTTCCCTTTAATAAACAAAACTAAAATAAATAAAAGTTAGGTTTTTCCTTTTCAGAATAGTGACATTTAAATCTTAATTCTTTACAAGCACATTCATGACTTCTGGCATCTTCTCTTTTACTTATAATGTGAAACTGCAGAAAATGTATTTTCTGTTTTTTCCATTTCTGATGCATAACACTTCAAATCTGCAGAGTTAAAATATAGTGTATTTTTCCATCTTTCAAGATTATTTCTTTGCATCTTATTATAGAACTAAAATAGTTTAATTATCAGATGAAGTTGTTATGTCTTTGTTTCTCTTGCCCTCATTTTTTTTTACACTTTTGAAACTCTAATCGATGATACTGCTTTCTTCTACTGAGCTGTAACATGATGCAGATTGTAAGCAAACTCGTATTTTTATCCTGTTGCCGTTCATCTGAACTATTGTAATCTGAAGGCACACTGTGATAGCGTGAGGCAGTGACACACAGTAACACACTGTTTCTCATATGGTTATATTTACTGATTTTTTTTTTTTCCTTCAGTAAAATCAACAGGCACTTTTACTAACATTGTTATCACCTTATATGATATAGCATAGATTTTCTCTTTCTGGGTGAAAGAAAAACAGTAAGCTTACTGTAAAATTTGCATGCTTATGTTTTACAATATATATAATGTGTATTTCAGTTAAGCTCAAATTCTGTTCCTTGTGGAGAAGTTTATTGAAATTTGATTTCCTTTGTGCTGACCTGTCTTGTGAGTTAAGTCATTTGAGAAATTGATAGTGGGGTGGATTGTGGGTTTTTTGGTTTTGGGTTGGTGTGGGTTTTTTAATTGTGGGTTTTTTGTGATCAATTTTAAGCTGCCATGCTTGTCTGAAGTTCAGTGTTAATACTGCAAGTCTTAAAGACAATTATTTAAATCTGAACAGTAAAAGATTTGTTTTACAGTCACTGATTATGTCTTACTGTGCATTTAGTAATAATGAACTCAGCACATACTAATTGTATGTTGTGAAATATTAGTATTTTGCTGATACATTCATGTGAGAGTATGGTGGAATGAAATTGCATGTCTGTAGATCATGACAGCTACAGCAAAGCGTTGCAGACATTATGTTTAGTTATTAACTTAATAGTTAATAGTTTCTGAAACTTATAACTCAAATTAAAACCACCATTACTTAAAACTTGCCTTACAATGGAAAAATTTATGCAGTCACCTTTCAAATGTTTTAAGTGCAGAAATTTGATCAAGAATTTGAAAATAGCTGAGAAGAGAGAAAAAGTGCTTTTTGAAGGTTTTTGGACATATACTCTTTAAATTGGCAACATTTTGTCTAAAATAAATGGAAAATAGCACTTCTGTGAGCTAGGAAAAAGCAAGTTTTCAAAAAGGCCTTGTGCCATTCCCTGCCATATGCTCACTCAGAGCAGATCACTTAGGCTACAGATTACACGAGCTGTTGTCTTTGTAACTACATATCTAGTCACACCACATATATATTTTTCCTCAGGTATATCAACAAGGCTTCTACAGTGTATAAACTCTACAAAATATAGAAAAGGCAATAAATTAATGTTCAATCATAATAAGCAGTGTTTTGGTTTTACTTTTTTTTTCTTTTTTTCCTAAGAGTTTGAAGGATGCAAAATTTCAATGGTAGTTAAAAAAATAAATTGGAAATTCGGTGGTGTGTGAAATCCATCCATGGTTTAAAATAGAAACATACCGTCAACAAGTAACTGAGCCAACACTTGCACTAAATCGAGTATTTGGGGGAAGCTGTCACGGTATGGTTCGTTAGGATGCTAGACAGTTTTGGCATCCTCTCTTGTATGATGCTGAAAATATTTGGTCTGACTCCAGATATTCTGCCTTGTTCTTCATGAAACCTTCTAGCCTTTGACTGCTTCTCTATTGTCTCATTATTGGTGGACATTAGGGGGAGGTTTATATTTGTAGTAAATGTAGGCTGTAAATATTTAGGCTTGGTCCAGATTTCTCTGTTCAGGCATAAAACTGTAAAAAGTATAAAAGTCACAAATGGACCAGATTAGCCTGGTTATTAAAAGATACTGAGTCAGAAGGAGCAATGAAAAAATCAATGAATATTGGCCTAAAGAAGGGGGTTGGGGAGAAAAGTAGAAGTGTTTGAAGTGGGTATTCATCTTATTGCCTTTAAAAAGAAAATCTCAAACAAAATAATCTGGGATGAAAGCCACTACTGCTATATCAAAAATGCAGATTAACAGCGATAGGTAATATAGAATCACAGAATGTTTTCAGTTGGAAGGGGCCTTAAAGATATAGTTCCAACCCCCCTCCCATGGGAAGGGACATCTTCCACTAGACCGGATTGCTCAAAGCTCTGTCCAGCCTGGCCTTGAACACTGCCAGGGATGGAGCAGCCACAACTTCTCTGGACAACCTGTGCCA
Organism: Strigops habroptila; assembly: GCF_004027225.2. Taxonomy (NCBI): domain Eukaryota; kingdom Metazoa; phylum Chordata; class Aves; order Psittaciformes; family Psittacidae; genus Strigops; species Strigops habroptila. The sequence goes on along the minus strand of NC_044277.2, from coordinate 57,535,682 downwards.
GCGCCTCACCACCCTCACTGTAAAGAATTTCTTCCTAATAGCTAACCTAAATCTCCCCTCTGTCAGTTTAAAGCCACCCCACCTTGTGCTGTCATTACAGGCCCCTTTTAGGTACTGAAAGGCTGCTCTAAGGTCTCCCTAGAGCCTTTCCAGGCTAAAGAAGCCCAAATCTCTCTGCTTGTCTTTATAGGAGAGGTGCTCCAGCCCTCTGATCATCTTTGTGGCCCTTCTCGGGACTTGCTTGAGCAGGTCCATGTCCCTCTTGTATTGGGGACCCCAGAGCTGAATGCAGTACTCCAGATGGAGACTCGCAAGAGTGAAGTAGAGGGAGAGAATCACCTCCCTCGACCTGATGGTGATGCTCCTTTTGATGCAGCCCTGGATATGGTTGGCTTTCTGGGCTGCAAGCGCACACTGCCAGCTCATGTTGAGCTAATAAGCGTGGAAGATCCATAGCCTAGCTTTCTAGGTGGGAGCAATAAGTGGCTCTATTCTAAACTTTAAAGAAGTCCAAGTAACTGGATTTACAGCTGTAATAAATTTTATGTACTGCTGTAGGATTTAGGGGAAATGCAGTCTTTTTTCAAATATGTGATTGCTTTGATCTCTTACATTGTGATTTTTGGCTAGTTGTTGTCTTTTATTGGTGGTTGAGGGCTGTTGGTGGTTGAGGGCAGTTAGCGGTAGTTTAGTAGAAGTGTGTAGGAGAATTAAACTATCAGAATTCCAGATGTGGAATAATGCCTTCTTCAAAATGGTGTTTTCTGAATATCGTAATATGTTTTGCCTGTATTTGAATTTATCCTCTCATTTGTATTCCCAGGCAGTAAGAGAGTGACGATGGAAGTTCTTGAATTGCTTGTTGAAGACATGTTCCTTATTGGTGATGCTATTTCTGAAAATGTTTGGGAAGATGATAGCCTTTTTGCTTTGGAGTTGGTAAGATTCTTTAGTCTTTGATCAGCCGTATTTAACAGTCTACTTTTATAAGCCTGTGATATTTTCCACAGTGATTCATACACATATCTAATCTTCTGCTGAGCTACCCTTTTGAAAATCTTAAATAGTTTATTACTAGTTCTATCACTACCTCATTATTTTTTAAAAATTGTAAGTTCTTTTACTAGATGATACTTGATGTTTCACCTGAAGAAAATAAGTTATTAATTTTGTCTTGTAGTGAAAGGCTGTTAAGCAGCCATTGAGAGAAACAAGTGTAGGGAAGGGGATCTGAGGGAGAACCACCGACTACAAATGAGGAGACCAATTTGATGTAAATGACAACTTTCACTCTTTTTATTCCTTATATAAACTATTCAAAATTAGGGAGGTAACTGTGTAGGTTCAAGACTGGAATTGTAAAATACATGGTATCCTTTTTTGCAGAACTTAATATAAGAATATAAGAACTTAATATAAGAAACTTTATATAATCTTTTATCTAGTTGTTGTATGATTTGCATCAGTATATTCCATTGCAGGTAAACCTGTCTAACAGCAGTAGAAACTGTAAGCATCATCACATATACATCACACTGATCGTTGTTAGTAAGATAATGTGTGTTTCCAGGCCATTAACAAGCAAAACTCTGCAAATAAGCTGAGTAATTGTATACAACTATATTGATTTTTCAAAAAAGGGGGTATTGCTGATATAACTTTGTTCCATTGGTATAACTTTGAGATTTTTTTAGTAAAATACTTTTCAGATATAAAATTGACCTCCCATTGAAAGTTACATATCTGCTTCAATTTGTGATGCAGAATTAGACTGTGCAGTGTGATTCAATAAAGCTAATTTTGATAAAGCAATTGCAAGGCAGGAGATAAAAAAACCCTCTTCTGTCTTAGTGTTTGAGTAAGGAAAAATAACTGAATGAACAATTTTAAGAAAAACTGTTAAACTTACCTTTGCATTATTTAGTGCTATATCAAATGAAATGTCTTTTATCAGAAGTAGGCTATGTGTTTAGAGCTGTTACACTTCAGTGCTTAGAAAACATGCTTTCTCTTTGTGTTTTGCTCCAAGGGAAGGAGGTCATGTGTCTCCTTTCTAGGAAACTTGAAAGCATTTCTTGCATAACTTTATTGCTTTATGTTTCTTTGTTTATCGAATTTTAAATCTCTGCACTGGAATACCTTTGTGAAGAATAGATATTTTGGGAATTCCATTCAAAAATATATAAGTTTGTAGCTGTATGTGTTTTAGCTATGCTTTTAATGCTTGCTTCCTCTGAAGTAAAGTTTTTATTGTTTTCCAGTTTTGTCATGTGTACTTAAGTGCAGTTTGATTCTGCCATGTCAGAAAGTGAGATACTGCAAATTGTCATAGCCTCTCAGCATTTTTTGATCACTAGCTTAGAGACAGTCATCCCTGTCTCAGGGAAGGATAAACTTGTTGAATTTACTATTGAGTTGAAACTCCCATGATCTCGAAGCAGGGGCACTTCTTGCCTCTGCAAACTGTAGCAAACTTACTTTTTTGAACTCCTGAAGATGAAAATTAATCCTTTTCATCTTACTGTGTAATAATATGTGTTGATAATTACTTTAAAAGACTGATTTGATTTAGTCAATTGCTTCTTGTTTTATTCATTCAACTGTGTTAAGATAAATAATACTTAATTACTTAACAGTGACTATCAGTTTATGGAATTAATGAGATTAATGGTACATGTATTATTGCTTTCTTAATCAGTATTTGTCATTCTAAAACTGGCAACTGAAATTAATTCTACCTTTGTTCTAGTGTCCTTAACTACAAATCTGGCTATTTCAGGTAACCAAAATTCTATAAACTGATTTTGTTTTCTCCACTGTCAGTGAGCTAGATTTATGCAAATGGTAGTGATTCTGATAAATGTGCTATTTTCTTTGAGAATGAATAGGAATAAAAAATACTTGATGTTCTCAAAGTTTGGATTGTGGTTTGTGATGGGTGTTTTTGGTGATTTTTTTTTTTTTTTTTTTTTTGAGTAACGCTTTATTAGCAGGTTCAAAACAGCTGCTAATATTTTCATATTAAAAGTGAGCTTCAAAATAGTTTAAATTCCAGAAGTTCAAAAATGTAGGGAGAGAATTACCAGTGATACCAAAGTATTCAGCACTACACTAAAGGTAGAGTGAGGTCTAGAACTAATGCACAGTTCTGTTCAGATGACAAACAAAATGCTGTGCATTTTGTACCGTTTCTTCATTTTAAAATTATTTGGTAAATTGTGTTAATGATGCTCTGGGTGCCGTATAAACACTGTAAAGATAGAGTAATGTGTCAATTATTTCTAATGATTTTATTTCTGATTTCTGTTTTCAGAAAGACAAATTGCTTCTGGTCTTGGATTTGCTTGGGGAAACTATATTATACCACAAAAGCAATATAAGTGCAGAGCAGCCCGAGGTGATGTTGGTGCATCACAGAATGGCATTTATTAGCATTTCACTCTTCACTGTTAGATTGCTGCAAATACTTCTCCCTGTGGAAAAGGTATGCCATCACTAATTTTAAGTCATTGTGATTCTCTTTTGGTTTTGCATTAAAGAGGTCAAAAAGTGATACCTTCCTCAATGTTTAATACTGGGAAAATAGCCACTGGATAGAGAAATTAAGCTGATTTACATTGGCTGATATATGATCACAGAAGGCAACTTTGTCAGTTCTTCAGTTATCAGTGCATTCTGCAGATTTCAAGTCTTAAAAACTCCACTTTTAATACAGTTTTTTGAGTTTCTGAAATTCAGTGTTCTTTCTACTCTTATAGTGTTTTTTCTAGTATGATGCATGATTTGCAAAGCTGTGCTGCCCCCTACTCGTTTATAGTATGCATGCAAGCAAGGCTAAGAAAGCCTAGAATTACATAATGTTTAAAATCATCACTCTTAATCTGATAGAACATAGTAAGCAATTATGTTTCATACATCATAGTGATTTTAATTATTCATTGCTTTCAGTGCTCTTTAAAAAAGTTCTGTTGTAGCTCTTGAGTTTGTTTTGTATTTGTTTCAGATGGGGGGGGTCTGATATTTGGAAGTTTTTGTGGGATGGAAAGTGTTAGAAGGTGTTTAAGGCTGTATGGGTTTAGATTATTTTTGGATCAGTCTTTATTGCAGTGTAGCTCTTTTTTAGACGTATTTCTGAGTAGCAGATTGATTTTCAGCTACCACTTTTTTGTCACAAATATTAAGTCTTTTACTATTAATATAAATAGTCTCTTGTACCTACAAATAACATAGAAATTAATATAATGATTTTTTATAATTTTTGTCTTTATGTTCTTATGTACGTAATACAAAATTTGAATTCTGTCTGTGACAGGAGTTGCAAAAAAAATTACTGTATTGGAGGTCAGAATTTTAGTCAGAGGAATATTGTAACACTTGTGGGGAAAAAACGCCAAACCAACAACAGAATTGCCAGTTCTTAGTATGTGATATTACTATGGAATGACAACTTTTTGTTAAATACAGAAATAATTGTGGTCTGTGTATTCTCTGCCATCTAGTGTTTAGACAGTAAATTGACCTTGCCGGTGGTGTGTGTGGTTAGTGCTGTGGCTGGATCATGTACAACTTCTGTGATTGGTTGCAGGACTGACACGAAGACTGACATCTAATGAACTCTCACATTTTAATTAAACAAATAGTAATTCTTCATATAGAACTTATTCAATATGTTTTTCTTTCTTTGATTTTTAAGTAGCAGCATAGTGATTGTGCTTGTTGAATAACTGCAAATGTTGGGTTTACTGTATTTTCAGGCTGTTATTCTGACAGTTATTTTCCTTTTCAAAGGCGAGTAAAGTTTTACAGAAGAGTTTGCTGAATGCTTTATTTATTCTCTCTCTGGATGTGTCCTTTTCCTTGGAATACCCCAGCATTTACGAATCCATTGCAGTCTATCTGGAGCAGATGAGTACTGAGAACTACAGTATTTATAAGCAAGCTTCAGAAGCTGCATATTCAATTGAATGCACTTGTAGCTTTATGGTTGAAGTTCATAAGAAGGTGTGGAATTGTTATATGAAATGTTTCCTGTAGTCATATTTCTTTCCTCCACTTCCCTTTCTCTGTGGTAAAAGCTGTAGTCTAGCATAGCCAAAGAAAATCCATGAATATTCTGTACTATGCAAGATATAGTTAATTTATATTTGTTTTCACTGGTACAACTCATGATGATTGTAAAACTCTTATCCTAAGTAAAACCAAAGAAATAAACACTTGGAGATTGGAAGTGAGCACAAGACTTCATATGGGCAAAGAAGTAAGAAGTAACAAAGAAGCAAAAACTCTATTAAGTGTGTGTGTGTGTGTATGTATGTTGTTCAGTATTTAAATAGTTCAGAAAACTTTAATTCCCAATTGACAATTGTAGCTCTAATAAACAACTACTTCCAGGCTCTGAGATTTGTGTGTTTCACTTTGTTATGAAGACAACTAATATATTTTGCTTTATTCATTAAGAGATTCTAGCATGGTACCAAAATATTCTTCTCCATTAGAAAAGTAATTGAGCGAGATGCTGGTTCCACTGATACTAAAATAAATTAATAAAATGCAGCAATATAAATGTAGTGCTATCTTAAATCTGAGTTAATCTATCCTTTATGTAGGCAGGTTCTGAACTTAATAGAAGCAATACTTTGCTTGTAAAATGCTATTTACAATAAAGTTAACTCCAACAAATTTAAATGGCTCAGTTTAATGTATTTGGTAACCAAGAGTATGAAGGCATATGTACTTAAATTTAAAAAAATAAACCCAAATAACAAACTTAAATGTAATAATTATTATTAATGAGTAATAGCTAAATATTTAATATTTAACTATGAAGATATTAATTATACTCTTCTCGCATAAAATGCGTATTGATTTTAAAAAATAGTAATTTGATTGAAAGCATAAGGTATTCAAGGATGTCTACTCAATCATTTTAGAAAATGTTTTGAATAGAGTTACAGTATTCGTGCTGTGAAATGTTAGATATGTGATTCCTTTTGAGTTTAATAGAAGTTTATTTGGATTCAGCAACTGAAGGGTTTTCAGCTCCCAAGAGTAAGTTCTAAAATGTATTTGTTTGTAATCTATTGAATTTGTTAATCAGGTTAATTATAAACTCCTGTGAAAGGCTGAACCAAACCCTACTTAGTACACTATTAAATGACGATAAATTTGGAAAGATTATGATTAACATGTGTACTTTAACATTACTAATTCTTGATAGTTTCTTTCTCTTAATTTTACTTCTCAGGGGGACAAGAATCTTTCTGAATTAGTAGAATTGGCAGATCAGGCCTTGAGTAGTCTACCCTACCATCAACATTTTCCCTTGCTTCAGGAATACATTCACATATGCTCAAATATGTGAGTACATTACTATTTAAAACTCTTACTTGAATAAATACAATCTTTATTTTATGGATGAAGTTTCTGAAGTAGAAGCTCGATTTGTTAATCCGTGTATTTGAACAGTTGTTTTCTTTTAGCTGTTGAAAGATCTCCTCTAAATAATTTGTGTCATTCTGTAGTAGGTTTCTTGAAAATTGAATTTCCGGTGCTAAAAAACTGTTTTATTCTTTTCTATGTATAAACTTTTATGTAGATAAAGTTACTATGTGATTTACAAAGAAACAGTCTTAAAACTCTTTGGTGTGTTTTTGAAACTTTTAAAAATTCTTTTGTTCCAACTTTTATTTTACTTTCAGATATCCTAAAGGGCTTATTTTATTGTAGATGCTTTATATTACAGTATGGCATCTCATTTATTAAACAGCATGTTTTTGTTGCTTTTTAGATTTTCCATGTCTCTAGTTTGAGAACTTAAGTTACCCTGTGGTGCCTGGAAATGTTCTGTATTGAACACTTAATTAGAAATACAAAAATCTTAATTTTATACTGATTCAGAATTTGACTTTAGGGATTTTTCTTCAATTGAAACTACATTTATGAGCTCTCTAATAAGTATTTTAAATTATGAAACATCAAAACACTTTTCAGTCTTCTCATCCTTTTAGAATTAATTATTGTTTGATTACTGCTTCAGGCAACAGGAAATTCACTTCAACTTTTTTAACTAACATAAATTCACTTTGTGATAGTGAGATGGACTTTTACATCCAAAAGTAAAAAAATTCTGAAGGCATAGAATTTTTTTTTATAATCGTATACTGTGATCTAAGGGGTGTATTGAAGCTCAATAGAATTTTATGTTTTCAGATGAACATAAATGTTTGTCAGGCTCCTAATTCTGAAGAGAGAATTTTGAAAAACTATGGTCTCTGATTACCTGTATGTATGAAAAAAAAAATGTACAAAAGTGAAGATTGATATTATGATTTTGGCAAATATATTGTGATCTCTGAACTTCTGCCAAGTCATTTTTCAGGCTGTATGCCGTTTCAGGATGTATTTTTTAGAGATTATGCTGAAATTTAACAGGAAAATTTTTGTAGGCATCTTTGGGTACTGTAAAATAAGTAATAGTTAAATTAATTATTTTTCATTTGTAGTTGGAAGTCTGCTGAGGCTAACTCATTGCTCCAGGCTGAGGGTCAGAAGGTGCTTCTCCATCTGTTGTCTCATCCGTCGCTGAATATAAAAGCTGAAGCCTATCACTGCTGTTTGGAAGTGGTTAAGGTTAGAACTAATGCTTGCTTAATACTGTTGGTGGTGTGCTGAATAATGCCTATTATATGATTTCCTCATTGAAAGCATTTTTAATGCAAATTCTGTTTACTGTGTTACATAAGTGACACTGTGAAACCTGTACAGGTCTGGGCTTGCAGTTTGCTGTTACATTTTTGGTATTAAATCTGCTTGGTTAGATTATATACTTCAGGTACTACACTTCAGAATGACAAGAACTCTATAGAGGGAAAAACTAGTGACTGACAATTTTATTTTTTAAGAAGATCCTTAATAAAGCTTTCTTTTTTCTTTTTTTTGCTGCTCTTGCATGTTTTTATTTAATTTTGCTTTTGAAAGAATTCAAGTGTTCAGTTTTGCTTGTCTGCTGAAATGAGGTTCATAGAACCCCACAGGCTTGTTTGGGTAGGACCCTTAAAGGTCATCTAGTTCAACCCCTTTCACTAGATCAGGTTGGTCAGAGCCCCGTTCAACCTGACCTTGAACGTTTCCAGGGATGGGACAACTACCACCTCTCTGGGCAACCCATTCCCATGTTTTACCACCATCACTGTAAAAAAAATTTCTTCGTTATACCTAGTCTGAATCTACTCTCTTTTACTTTAAAAGCATTACTCCTTGTCCTATTGCAACAGAACCTGCTAAAAAGTTTGTCCCTGTCTTTCTTGTAGGCCCGCTTTAAGTATTGGAAGGCTGCAATAAGGTCTCCCTGGAGCCTTCTCTTCTCCAGGCTGAACAACCCCAACTCTGTCAGCCTTTCTTCATAGGAGAGGTGTTCAATCTCTCTGATTTTTGTGGCCTTCTCTGGAACCCCTACAATAGGTCCATGTCTGAGGACAACAGAGCTGGATGCAGTATTCCAGCTGAGCTCTCAGAGCACAGTAGAGGGGCAGAAGCACCTCCTCCAGCCGGCTGGTAACATTCCTTTTGGTGCAGTCCTGGATACAGTTGGCTTTCTGGGCTGTGAGTGCACATTGCTGGTTCATGTCTGGTTTTTCATCACCAGTATCCCCAGGTACTTCTCATTAGGGCTGCTTAATCCATTCATCATCCAGTCTGTATTGATATGGTGAATTGCCCCAGCCCAGGTGCAGGATCTTGCACTTGGCCTTGTTGAACCTCATGAGGTTCATACGAACCCACTTGTTAAGGACAGATTCTATTCCCTTCATAGCAATTTTTCACTTCCCTTTAGTGTGGGTGGTGATTTTTTTTTTTTTTTTTTTTTGTTTTTTTTTGGAGGTGGGGAGGTTTGGTTTTGTTTTTTTTGGTGGGGGGTGTGTGGTTTTTTGTGTTTTTTTTTTTTTTTAATCTTTTTTTTTTTAGTACTTGGGCAAAAATAATTTTGTGTTGAGTGCTTTTCTGCTTTTTACGAGGAAGTTTAGTGAAGGGAAAAAAAAACAATAATGTGGGGTTGTTTTGGTTTTGCTTTTGTTTTATATGAATATTTTGTCACTCCCTTAATTTTTTATAAAGAGTATGAACTTCCTAAAAGTATGGCTATACTCTGTTTGAAGAACGGCAATGTCGTATTCATCAGGTCATATTCATTCAGGTATTCAGTAATATTGGCTCACAAAATAAAAGCTTTGACATAATGCTTTATTCTAATAATAATTTTCTGTAATGGACATCAGCTAAACTTACTGTGCTTATAGCACAATTCGCTAATGTACAAAGATGCTGGAGCTAGTCTTTCACAAGAAAACTCTCTCTACTGAATGACATTTGTATCTTTTTGTGAGATTTTTACTTGCCTGTTTTAGGTTTTACTTAATGTAATACCAAGAAACATATTAAGTTTGTCTAGTTTATTTTCACTATTCTTTAAAATAAAACCAAAATTATTTTATATTTTTCTCGGTCCTGCATAGCAAGGGAATTTTCAGTCATCGATCTATAAAGTTGGTGTTTCTTCCGGGGCTTTCAGAACTGTAGTCTTGTAGACTGCATGGAGAAAGCCTGGCAGACAACTTCAGGCAGTCTATAAAACAAGATACAGTACTGGAGAGTGTTTGAATTTTTTCTTTTATGAATTTTAAAACTAACCAACTTTATTTTTACTGAAGGACTGTTTAGGTATTCCTAATATTGCTAAGCCTGTGTCTTCAATCTGCCACGGAGTACATTTTCTTCTTCATCCTAAAGTTTTATATGAAATCTGTACGTTTGGCCTTCAGGAAGACAAGAATGAGGTACTGTGTTTAGTAGCTATATTTATAAGTTGACGTGCATGTAAAGTAGGTGTTGATATTCTCCATGGTGGCCTGAGGCTTACCTGAAGTTTTGACTATGGTAGTTTCTTGTACATAGAAAAGCTGTGCAAACAGTGAAGTTGCAGTAAGTGGAAATATTTTTTTTATGATGAATTCAGAGGCAAAAGAATTTTATAGGCATAGGATGCTGTTAAATGTAATAAAGACCAATGAAAAATGAGGAAGCTATATTTTCTAATGTTTTTGTGTAATATATTCAGCCCTAATAAAATGTGCATATGATGAAATAGTATGTATGATGCTTTCCATGGAAAGCATGAAGTCTCAAGTCTTTGTAAAGGTGGGATGATGTCTGAAATGTGTGCATTGGTTAAGGAGCAAAAAGACATTACAAATATGCAATGTCTTCAATATAAAAATGTATTTCATCACTACAAACACATCAGTGTTTAATTACCTGAGTATTATAGAAGTGTTTTATAGTATTATAAAATAGGGTCAAATTTCCATTGGGTTTGTTTATATCCCTGAACGCTTAACGTATATCTGCTATTTCCTAGTTCACATATATAGCTAATTAAGGAGTTCTGAGAGAGGTAAAAGATTACTTAAGTTATTTGTAACTACTTTATAGCTGATCTATAAGGGGAAAGAATATTGACTAACGTTTTTTGGGTTGGTTTTTTTTTTTTTTTTTTGCATGTCTCCTAAAATGAAAATTTTTTTTGTAACACAGTATTGTGCACAATTCCATTTAGAAATGAATTTTTAGATTTTAGCATTTTAAAAGGAAAAGTAAAATACCTTTTGATAACGTGCAGTGTATTTGTACTTTGTATGTAACTTATCTTTTTCAAGGAACGCATTTATTTCGTCTACTCCCTTGGATGCCTTATTAAAAAGACTGTCAGTTTTCTCTTTTAGTGACTGGTTGAGCATAACAAATAGACTTCCATTGATACTGAATTTGAAAAGATTGTTGAGACGGAGAATGCATGTTTACAAAATTATCTCATTTTGTTCTCTTTACCTTATAATGCATTCTTTTTGTTAGTCTAACAAAATACATAATTAAGATCCTATCCAAGCATATTTTTTTTTTTTACTTCTTGGATTTATATCTGCTACTTAAGTTTTCATAAAGCATCAGTTTAATCTTTCAAGCATGTGATGATGAGAAGACATTGTATTGATGAGAAGAACCTTGTATTCCAAGATTGGGTATAAGATTTGCTATGTGATCTTACAAATCCAGTCCCTTAAAGATAGGCTGGAGTGATATTATTAAAGGCTGTTCTTGTTGTCTGGGGTGAGGGGATTTTTAGCTCTGGCATAAAATGCAGATTTTTAGCTGCTGATGTTAGATGTTTTTACACTATGCAAGGAAGAGTGAATTCAGAGAAGCTGGGGTTTTTTTCCCTTCTGTTCCCATTGCAGTAATATTAGCTTTTAAATACTTTAATATTGCATATAGTATACATTATGTACTGTACGCTGGATACGTTAATACAGTAGAAGTGCTGTATCATATACATAATATACCTTTTTTCTTTTTTTGATAAAGAGGTTCAGATGAATCCATGTACAATTTGAAATATTTGGTAACTTTCTTAGTTTGACTGTTTGCCTCAAGCAAGTGAAATTGTCATGTAACAGGCTTCAAGCCTCTTCCTGTATCTTCAGGAGCATATCAAAGCATACTATAAAGGCTGGGAATGAAATGTACGGTCAGGAAAGAAACGGAACATAATTTATTTTATCTGGAGGATAGAGGGTCCAATAGGTGTATAATTTGAAGTAGTGATTTGTTTTATTTCAGAACAGACAAACCGGAGTTCTAAGGGGAAAATAATTGAGTGCTATTTAGGTAGAATTATTTGTGTGTCTTATCTGAGAGGCTTTTCTAACAACTTAATGTTTAGCGTGATTGACAATTTAAAAGTAGCATTCTGCAGTGACGATATTTTGTATATAAACATCTCAAAGAGAAAGGATATTTTTAATATAAAGTTTCCAATCACAGGATTGATAAACTGACCTAGACACGCAAGCGGTTGCATTAGTTTCTTTTTTTGTGTTATTGAGCAGGTGAACTCTACAGCCAAGGCCATTCTGATGCATTTATTGCAGGGACAATTAGTAATGGCAGTACTGACTTGGAACAAGTTCATTGAGGCCCTCTGTCCTGTCATTCCTGTTTTACAGGTACTTCAAAACACTTTATCTGAATTTGTTGTGTGAAGTCATGTAAACAACACCACTATTATGTTAAACAACAAACAGAATATTCACTAAGTAGCAGATGAAAAATATGTTAACAGTAATATGCCTACAAACTTGTTTTGTTGGATGTCAAATGGAGAAATGTTTTATACGGGTCCTAATACCAGTCAGAGTTACTACTTTGAATTTGCAGACAAATTTGAGCCTGATATTACTAGAATGTGAAACTTTGACATGTCGTAGTAGAAATCAGCAAGTACTGACTGGGACTTAAATGGCTTGAAGATATGGGTGGATAATCCAAGTATAGATTAAAACATTGCATGAATTTTAAAATTAGCTAGTAATTACTAGAATGTCTCTCATATCTTAAGTTATAACTCCTCTGTGATGATTATATAATTTTGTGATCAAGTATGCACCCAATAAATAGCAATAGGTGTAAGCTGTATTTTCTGTATATTTTGATACTTGTTTTTTGTTTCTTGTTTCCAATATTGTAGAAGTATCAACAGTGTTAAATTTACACCTTAGTCTTCATATCTGTAACAATGTGCAAATTTTCTTTTTGTTATCTTGAATCTCAGCTTGATCTAATGGGAACTTGTGTTTTTCTTGGTCTGATTTTCAGCCTAATTGCTTCATCCAGATTATTTACCATTTTTTTCTGGTGCTAGAAATTTCCCTTCTATTATCTTCCTATAATCTTCCAGATTAGATATTTTGATGCACCTGTCAGATGTCTGTTATTCCTGATGTCTGGTTTTTTGCTTTAATTCTGTCTCTTATTTGACTTGGCTAATACATCCAAGTATACTTTTTGTCTTTGTTTTCTCCAAAAATATCACCCTTGATAGTCATACCTACTTATTCGTATCACTGCTATATGTTCATTTATTGCCTCCACCACACTATTACCATAAGTTGAAAAAACTGCTTATATGACTTAAGCCCTTACATAAACTACACAAAGATTGAGGCAAAAATGGGGAGATACTGCAAATAAGATAGGTCATGAAACAGAAGGCTCAGACAGAAAATTGATGCAGAGGAAATATACTGAGAACTTTAAAGTGGTGGGACAAAGGTTACTTCAGAGCTTTCTCGCCCAGTAATGTCAGCTTTTCTGTGTTACCCACCTACATATCTTCCATTAATATTCAAGATTGAATGGGGGGGGTAATGTAAGTTGTGGACTTAACAAACGAGAAAGAATTTATCCTTGCTCTCATTTTTGTGAGTAGAATTTTCAATTTAATAACCTGTATTGGCTGTGTACAATAGATACTTGAGCACAACACATCAGAGGCCTGTATTTACCTGATGCATATAAAATGTCTTGTATTTTACTCTAAGTTTTAAATGTTTGTGGTATCATTACTTGACGTAACTGATTCTGGTTTGTCTTGCTTCTATGTGAAAACGCTTTGATGAAATATCTGGAAGTAGATAAGTTTTAATGTCGTGAAGCAATTCCCTTGTAGGGACTTTTTTATTTATTTTATTTTATTTATTTTATTTTATCTTTTTGAAATGGAAACTGGCCTTATAGAGCATCATCGCGTTAACAAATTGAAAGATAAGGCTTCAGGTCAAAGTACCTCTGAGCCATGTAAAAATCTTTATTTTGGTTTGTATACAGGATCATTCATTAATTTTTAAAATTGTTTTTATGGAGGAGTGTTAATCTACAGATATCAAGTGTTTTCTTAAGGGTTATTAATTTTTTTTTCCAGGTGTTGCTGCTTCCCCAACCTCTCTTAGCCTCTAAAAGGGGAACTACCTTGTCGATTTTGCTAAGTTAGTAAGTGGATTTTAATTTTGGAAGTTTTTGTTTGTTTGATTTAGGGTTATGCTGACACAAAAGATACGCTAGGTAACTGTATCCTCAATTTGAGTGAAACAACCTCTGAGAAAGGAGAGGGTATTCTCCCTAGAACTACTAGACTACGAGCCGCTCTGCGTCTTCTCTTCTCAAAAAAGCAGTTGTAAGTAATGCCCTGTAGCATTTCGGAGCGTCTTCTAATGTTGATGACATAAATGTTTTCCCTAAAAATCCAACTGATTATTATGCAGTGGTTTGATTCGAAAGCTGTATTAATCAATATTGAATTAGTAAGTACTCCCTCTGCCACTGTATGAATTCTATAAACTAATTAATTTTTTACTATACAGCTAAAGTTTTCCAGTATGAGGACTTTATGTATTTATTTTAATTGTTTACTCCTTTAGGGTTCGTTCTGTAGCACTTAAACATTTGACATTCCATCTTTTGAATGAAGAGGGGGCAAACCTGAAACGCCCGCATCTGCATGGTAGTGTGCTTTCCAGCATTTCAAACTTATTGGTTATAGGTAGAGCTATTGAGCTAAAATTGGATGATAAAACAGAGTCAATATTTAAGGTGAGTAAACTCTGTCTAAATATTATCCATGATCAGCTCTTCTACCTGCTCAGTCACTGAAGTTACCACTTTCTGAAGGTTGCAGTGTTTCATACAAATTGGCTTGCTTCATAAAAAGAAATCCATTGATATATTCTTTCTGTATGAACTTAAACAGTAGTTTTTATGTTACCATGTGCAACAATAAGAAAATTCCTCCTCCCACCCCTCCACCCCCTGTTAAGTTTAACAGCAAGACTTGTGTACAGAGACCACAAGACTGCTCTGTTTACAATAATTTCATTGTACACAGAGTCTGATTTTTTTCTCACAAAATTTTTTTCCCCACAAAATCAATTTTTACTTAAATAGACACAAATTTCGAATATGAAATATTCTAAAATAGATTACAAACTATGACTGTGTTTTCTTAATGTTGCTGCTTTTGCAAAGTGAAAAATAAATCACAAGTATTTGACCTATCGGAAAACTTTTTTGTTTTTCAGTTTTTACCATTTCCCCTCCATGCTCCTTTCTTCTTTATCCGCAAAACTTTTAGATTAACAACAGCATGTTAAACAAATGCTAAGATGCTGGCCACCTGAAAAAAAATTGACAGCTCCTTGTACACTGGAATTATACTATTTCCCTACATTCATCAAGAATTTAGGACATAAATTTGTATGGATATGTAACATTATTTAAATTTCTCTAACCCTATTGTCATTAAAAAGGTCAGTCCCCTTCACAGACTTAGAAGCATATTCTGGTCTTTCTGTGTAGTATTGAACTTTCTGTAATCCTACATAAATTAAGCATTTTTTGTTAGAAATCTGTGCACTAGAAACTGTCATCTTGTTATATTCCACAGGTGTTAGAGAGTTGTTGCAAAAAGATTATAAACTAATCCTTTCTTATTACATGCATGTGGAACCTAATCAAATATATTCTAATGAGGAATTTAGGTTTTTTCTACTTTCTGTTGGGGAATTTGGCTGGTTACCTTGTTTTGTAATAGTGTACTGGGCGTAAATCTAATATAGTTTTACTTTTAGGTAGAAACTGTTGAAAAGCTGTATGATATCTTGACTTCTGATGCTGTTGACCTCATTTTACGAAAGTCTGCAGCTGAGCAGCTAGCAATCATTTTAGAAGGTAAATTTTTTCAAAAAATTTATGTTCATGTGCTGATCATTGCGTGAGCTTGCAATTTTGCTGTGTTTCCTATATGCTTGTGCTAAGGGTAGTCTGTAATTTTTATGTATATTGTTGGACCAGAATTTTAACATTATAATGGATGATCTGTTAATTAAAAAAAAAATGTTATTCATTGTTGTATCCCTCAAGAATAAGAAATAGAAATAGTGTTATTTCTTAGATTACACAGGCTAGCTAATAGGATTTTATACTTAGTGAAGAATTTCTTGTGTCATTCTGAATTTCTTCCTGCATTTTCAGTTTGGCTGAGTACAGTTAAAATGGATTGAAATGCTATTTGTGTGAATGAGAGTTCAGTAAACTCAAGCTAAGCTTCCAAGGTTACACTCTATGTCAATGTCAAGAGGCAGACTTGCTGCGGCATTTCATCTAATATGTTCACAAGGAAAGTGTACCTCCTTTTATTTTTTAT
Organism: Strigops habroptila; assembly: GCF_004027225.2. Taxonomy (NCBI): domain Eukaryota; kingdom Metazoa; phylum Chordata; class Aves; order Psittaciformes; family Psittacidae; genus Strigops; species Strigops habroptila. The sequence goes on along the minus strand of NC_044277.2, from coordinate 57,519,592 downwards.
GATTTAAGTGACTAAAATCATAAATTTACATCACAGGTTTTTTTTTATAATTGTGTCACTTGCATGGGGAAAAATTATGAATTCTGGTAAAGAAGATCTGGTTGAATTAAGATGCAAATAAGCAATCCTGAATAGAGCATTATTTGACTCTGTGCAAGGTCTTAACTGTATTGTTTCAAACCTGGATGTTTGTACTTTACCTACTCAAACTCTAATTCAAGTATGTTTTGTTTAAGGAACTCAAATCCTAATGATGGAACGTAAGTTTTTCACTGTAGGAAGGTGAAGTCTTAGATAATATTAAAATTAATACTTGTCAGAAAAATAATCACAGGAATGAGGAAATGTCAACTGTCTACTACTATCCACATTTGACTGAAATTGAGTTGCCCTGGGGATCGCTATAGTTGTGGAACATGAAGTTCTTATGGAAAGTTATGCAAGATATTTGAGAGTCTAGTGTTCAAGACTTTGAGGAGGCTTGCATTGGTAGAGCTAGAGCTGTGCTTGTTCTCTTGATTGTCAATTTTGGAAACTTGTTCTCACCAGCAAAAGTTTGTGATCTTGCAGGAAGAAGTTTAGTATTAAATTGCTGCAGAACCAGTGATTCTTACTATCTTCTGTTTTTCTTACAGATACCAAAATGCATGGCATTGTGAAAAAGTTGGGTATGATAGAAAAGATTTTGGCTTACCTTAATGACTGTATACATGTAGATGGCAAGGTAAAAATACCGTGACAAGTTCTTCAATCATTGCACAGCACAACAGTAATAAAATTTGCCTTTTTCTGCATTTATAACACTAAACTTTGTGTTAATATGGCACGGAATACAAACGTTTAGAAACAAATTTACTGCAAAAATGCAAAGCTTGGCCATCTACCACAAATATACACTCAACTCCAAATGTGATCTTATGTCCTGACACCCTCCCTGGTAAGGTGATCTTATATTGGTCGGAAAATTACTTATACCTGAAACTCAATCTGACATGTAGATTCCCATATACAATAACATCTCATTTTTACTTTTAATTTGCTTCAGGACTTAAGTTTAGAGACTACAATATGCTATATAACACTTTTTTTTTTTTTTTTTTTTTTTAAGACCAAGAAATTTTTGGGTTTTGGTCTTTACTGAGAAAGCTTCAGGGAAGTTCTGATATACTATTCTCATAGGTTGGCAAATCAATCTTCTTTCATTAAGAGAATCTTAGCATTATCAAAACTATAACAAACATCCAGGAAGGGCACAGGTAACAACTCTTAAGGGTCTGTGACACCTTTCTTTTGCATATATGGCTTGTGGAATGCAAGATCCTTATACTAAATAGGATGTGCAAACTTTACATGTTGGAAGCTCCAGAGTATTTAGGAGGAGAAGTCTAAAAGTGCACATGTTGAAAAATGAATGGTTTAGATCAAGTCAGCAGGAGAACGTAAGCTGACAGCTTGCACTTCAAGTGCAAGCATTCAGAAATTTGTCAGCTCTGTATTGATAGAAGTTTTGGATCCCAAATGCTCTGCTCTTGATTTGTAGAACTCATCAGGAACTCGTCAACAAAGTTTTAAGTTGACAAGCAGGTATTCTTTATTGTGGCGCCGGAGAACACGGGGGATAGCTCCTCCTAGCATATTCTGTCCAAGCATCAAGCAAACCATGATTATATTGTCGTTAGTCATACATATTCATTATATTGTATACATATTCATGAAGTTGTTTATACATGACATCACATTCCTGGAACATTCTTCCTGCATGCGCACTTTATTATGGTAGGGGTCTTTGAGACCTTTGGTGGTCGTTTCTTCATTATCTTCCTCTTCATCACCTTATCTTTTCCTTGAATTCTTGTTCTGGTAGTCTTTGAGGTTTGCACAGTAGATAAGTGCTTACGCCAGTTTAATTAGTTCGGTAACGCTGCTGACATAAGTGAGCGATTTCTTCTCGTCCTTCTACTTATCAGTTAACTTAGCTACAGCACATCCTGAACATCTGCTAGTTTCAGACACTCTTTATCTACAGTCCTGTTTTGCTTGTCCTGGGTTCAGCTATAGCAGTCATTTTTCTCCTTCTTAGTAGCTGGTGCAGTGCTTACAATAAATTTTGTGCGAAGGTCATAAGGTTCTAAAACTATGTCAGCTACAATGATTTATCTTATACAATGATCCTTATTATGTTCTTTTGGTTGGACTTTTTAGGTTTGGAAAGTTTGTTGTTATGTACAAAGCCACCATGCTTAAAGTTACTTAAAACTGAATTTTCTTGTTTACAAAGGATTATATTTAATTTTGTACTGCCTTGTCTCAGCTCTGTAAAATAACCGTAAAATGTTTCCTCTGCAGACTAAGTAGTCTTACTCCTGTCTCTTGAGCACAACCAGTAGAAGTCCCATCCTCAGCCTCTTCAAGCTCTGAGGAGCACTACTTGTCTCTTGTGTTGATACAGTTTAGTTTAAACAAAAAGTAGTGAGAGTTTCGTTAGGTCAAAGAAAGACCATGTACGTTTGATTAAGTCATTGGGACACTATCCTGAAGGAATCTAGCCCAGATACTGGTTCTGCCCTTAAATGATGCTTTTTTTATTTCATCCTAAAATCAATCGAAAAGAAAAACAAACAAAAAATCAAATGGAAAAAAACCTTGCCTGTTCTTAGAAAAGTGTCTACTGAGAAAAGGATAAAGGAAATAGTAAACGGAAAAAGTACTGTTTAAATAAGGCTTTATGTTTGGTTGTGCAAAAGACTCTTTCCGTACTAAATAAGCAGCATTTTTGTTTATTCAGTATTAAACTAAACTGCATTTGGTTTACAAAACAAATTTTAAAGGCAAAACTGCACACGGGCAAAGTAATGGTACTGTGAAAGACATAGTGCCTTCTCATTGTTAGGAGCAGTGACTTTGGTCATGGTTTTGGTCACTGATAATTTAACTTTTATTGGACTGCTTTTCCTTCTTAGATTTCCTTATCTAAAAGATTAGGACCCAGAAAATGAATGTGATACAATAAGCTATTTGCTTTTAAAAAAAAACCTTTAATAAACTTACATTTTTGTAAATATTTGGGGTTTTTTTTAATCTTTCAGGTCACATGCCACTTAAAAATACGTATTTTGAAAGCAAATGTTATAATTGTGTTACAATGATAGAGCCCAATAAAATGACCATCAATTGCTAATAAAATAAAACCAGAAGTGAATAAATATTTTCTAATGAATATGCATTTATCATCTGGATTAAATGTCCTTGTCTAAGAAAATTCTATTTTACTATAAATGGTGGAATGTATTGCTTCATAGCATGAGTTTGTATTAAGCATCTCATAATAGATTATCCTATTTGTTATCTGTATTTAATTCTTTTCTCTGTTCCTGCAGCTTATGGAATCCATAGTGTTACCATGTCTAACACTCTTACGCAAACTTGTGTATGCTGATCCAGCTGTTCGTCTGTCCCTAGCACAGCAATCATCTTTACTGCTTTCGCTATTCAGAGGTAAAGATTCTGTTTTGACTGTAATACATGCATGAAAAGGAGATCTGTGAAATACGGTTAGATATTTAACCAATAGCCTTCTTAAGAGCCTTGGATCACTTCAGAGTCTCTAAAATATAAATCACTGTGTGCGAGTATTACCTGTGTTGTGGCATCTGTTTAAGATCTTGGCACATTTTTTTTACCAGTGTCATTGTATGTAGTTGTATATATGTTTTCTAACACATTTTTAAATATCTTTGTTTCATTCAGCTTCCCTGATATTCCAAAATGATCCTGCTGTTTTAACTGAAACTACAGTATTGCTTTGTCTTCTGTTGTTTGATGAAGTAGCAAGAACAGAAATGTGGTATGAAAAAAGTTATTTAATGGCATACTCTCTTGTCAAAATTTCAGGTTTTAATGAAAATAAGTTTATGTATATAAGTTAAGTGTATATATATATATACACACATATATATCTCAAATTATGACCCAAACTTTTATATATAAAAATTGCATATTTGTAGGTCAGACAAGTAGTTTCAATACTTGGGTTGCATGCTGCATAGGTCTACATGGCATTTTTTTTCAGTATAAATACTTTGTACCTCAGTGTTTATTTGAAGTTTAATTTTCAAAAACCCCTGGTTGGTCTGTAATCCATGTTTTCCATAAATGGAAAATACAGAAATGAAATAGCTATCTGTAGGCGTGGGTTTTTAAACTTAATTATAATTCACCTTTTTATCTTGGTTTTTAAGTGTAGCAGTTGTTCTTAAACCAACAGACCTCAGCTTATGATATTTTGTTATTTGAAATTTGCATATACGTCAGAAAAAATATGCTTTTGGAATTCACACACATGAAGTTTACTGAAAAGAATTATAATGCATATTTTTTCTCTAATAGAATAAAGCAAACAAGAATGTGCTTTGGCATGTTACCTTTAATTTAATTTTTACCAGCAGTACATCTGCACAAGTATGCTGTATATGTGTGATCTAAGAGGTATCTTAATGTTGCATAATCATAGAATCATGGAATAGTTAGGGTTGGAAAGGACCTTGAGATCATGAAGAAATATTGTTTGTTAATACAAATACTAAAGAGCTAGCTGGAGGAAAAAATACAGCCTTATCTGAATAATAAAGAAATAACAAGTGTAGCATCAGCAGAAAATTGAAGCTTAATAAAAAGAATAATAACTATAACTTAATCTCTTGTAGGGCTGATGGCAAAACCAGTAGTGATACTGGCCTCCCTGTCTTCAGTTTACCTGTTGCTGTTGTTAGAAGGTACGTGTGGGTGGGGTTTTTTTGGTGGTTAGTTGTTTTTTTTTGTTGTTGTGGTTTTGTTTGGGGTTTTGGAGTTTTCCTTTGAGGAGAGAGAGTGGGGTTATTTTTATTTTTTTTTTTTTTTCAAAGTTCTTTTCAGAGTTAACTCTGCTGCTTTCCATTTGCAGTCCTTCCTGAAGTCTGGTGGTGGAAGAATGAAGGGAAATCTTTGATATTAAATCCAGAGTTGTTTGCATTCGTAAGCATGGAGGGTTTTTTCCAGACTTGCTCTAATAGATCACTTAATTAAAAAAGGGAACAAAAACCAAACAGAAAACCCCAAAAAAAACCCCAAACCAACCAGTAACAACAAACAAAAAACCCAGGCAAAAAACATCAACCACTTAAAAAAAGTATTATTTTTCTTTTATTTAGGTATCATCTCCCAGTCAGGATCACTGCTCATCATGTAGTTAGCCCTAATACTGTTGTGGTGCCATTGTCTTCTGAGTACTTGACTATGAAACCTGTGTCAGATATGCTTAAGATGTCTTGGAATCTGTCTTGGTACCATGGGACTGAAAACCTATTGCAACTGATAAATTATGAGAAAGAAGCAGAAAGGTGAGCCATTTTATTTTCATTTTAAATACCAATGTATTTTAATTAAATTATTGTTCCGTTTAGTTTAAATAGGTTTTCAACTTCAAACAGCAGTTCAGGTTGTTACTCATTTGAGAATACTCTCCTTTTAAATGTAAAGGATCACATCCCAAGAGGCTGTAGATATATTGTCAAAGTTAACGTTTTACTTAAATTGCTTTCTACATGAAGTCTAGAGCTTGATCCAGCTTTTATTGATGGTCAGACTAATTTCAAATGATTTAAAGTGGGTTCTGTGGCTGTTTTTCTTTGTAGTCATTACGGTTTTTAGGGAGCTGCCTTTTAATTTTTTTTTTATAGTTGCATAGCTTTTTCCCTGGGACTTTAAATTTCAAATAGTTATTATTTTAATGGAAATACTAAGAATTATGATAGATAATGAACAAAATTCCCTTTACATCCTTTGATTAGCTCTTGATTAATCATAATTTCTCTCATTGAGACTACTTAGTGCCTAGAACTCAATGTCTTTGAATATTCTTGATTTAATAGGACTGAGATAGGTCAATCTAGACCATTTTTTAGTTTTTGCTTGTTTCCTTTAAGGAGTCCTACAAGTTTTATTAGTAAATAGTGTGATTCTGAGACATGGGAAACTGAAGTTATTGATTTGATAAATCATTTTCATTTTAAGTTCCTTCAGGCAATAACAAAGCAATCTCTTAAAAAAGAGTATAGGAAAATAATATAGTCCAAGTGACCAACATTTACAATAGCGTGGAGGAAAACTTCATTACAAACAATGTGAATAGCACCTTTCAAGTAACTTTTTGAGGCGCCATTTTCCCAAAAAACCCAAACAGCTCAAGATTTTAAATGTGGTAGTGGTGTTTGTTATTGTTAATTTTTATTGGGGTTGGGTTTTCTTTTTTGGTGGGGAGAGAGGGATGAGAAAGGATGGGTTAACAATTTATGTTTTGTCTTCTCACTTGAACTGAGAAATGAAGGAGTCAACACTCACTGAAATAGTTTGTAAAAATAGTGGCTGTTAATAATTTCTCTTGTACATTTTCAGATTTTTAGACTCACTAAAACTATCTTCAGAAGACATTCTTATACTCAAGATAACTCACACAAACTATGGACTGCGGGATTGTCTTAATTCGATCATTCAGGCAGTATCCCATAGGGATGTTAGAGCTGCTCTGTCGAGGCTTAGTTTTTACATTCTGAATGACAGGCTCACGTTAAAATGCAATCCTGGGTCTTGTGGAGCCATTTTGAAGAGCTTTGTTTGGCAAAAAGCAATAAACAGGTAAGCATATTGACTACAGAAATCCATAAGGGTTATGATGCTTAAGTTGTAAATTTTCTAGTTTTCATATTTTAAATTTACGGAATTGATTGTTCATGTATGTCTGGTTCTGATATATATATATGTATATGTATATGTGTGTATATATGTGTATATGTATGTGTGTGTACATATATATATATATATTGTTCCCTGTGTCTGTTGGAAGGACAACAGAGGAGGGCATAAGCAATCCAGGAGGTTCCTGGGGCGCATCAGTAACAATTTCCTGATCCAGGTGACAGAGGAGCCAATAAGGAGAGGTGCTTTGCTGGACCTCATGTTCAGAAAGAAGCAAGGACTCATTAGGGATGTGAAGGTCTAAAGCAGCTTTGAATCTCGCGACCATGAGGCAGTAAAGTTCACATTCCTGAGGGGAGGGAGCAGGGCAAAAAGTAAGATCACAGCACTGGATTTCAGGAGAGCAAACTTTGACCTCTTCAAAGATCTCACTGTTGGTGTCTCATGGGATCAGGCTCTGGAGGGAGGAGAGGTCCAAGAAAGCTGGTTAATATTCAGTGATTGCCACCTCCAAACTGAGAGAGCCATGGCATTGAGCAGGAAGTCAGGCAAAAAAACCTGGGGGCCTATGTGAATGAACAAGGAGCTCCTGACAAACTGAGACACAGAAAGCCCACAGAGGATGGAAGTAGGGGCAGGTAACCTGGGAGAGAGAGAGAGATATTGCCTGGCCATGCAGAGGCGCAGTTAGGAAAACAGAAAACCCACCTGGAATTGAATCTGGCAAGTGATGTCAAAGACAACAAGAAGGGCTTCTTGTTGACGAAAGGAAGGCTAGGGAAAAAGTGAGCTTGCTGCTGAAAGGGCCAGGGGTCCCAATGACACAGGACATGGAAAAGGCTGAGATACTGTCTTCTTCACCTCGGACTTTATCAGCAAGACTGGCTTTCAGGAATCTGAGGTCCCAGAGACCATGGAGAAATTCTGAAGCAAGAAAGACATGTCAGTGAAAGAGGATCAGTGTAGGGAATACATAAGCAAACTGGACATACATAAAGACATGTGCCCTGATGGGATGCACCCATGAGTATATCCTGATTGAAGTAATTTCATATCCACTTTGATCAATCAAGGTGACTGGGAGAGGTGCCTGAGAATGGGAGGAAAGCAAATATCACTCCTGTCTTCAAAAAGGGCAGGAATGAGAACCCAGGAACTACAGGCCAGTCCTTGGGAAGGTGATGGAGCAGCCAATCCTGAAACCCATTTCCATGCACGTGAATGGCAAGGTCAATGGGAATCAACACAGGGTCCAGTCCTGTTCAACATCTTCATTAACGATTGAGATGATATGGCAGAATACACCCTCAGCAATTTTGCTTATGTTACAAAACTGGGAGGAGTGGCTGGTATGCAAGTGTTGTGCTGCCATCCAGAGGGACCTTGATAGGCTGAAGAAGTGCGTTGACACAAACTTCCTGAAGCTCAACAAGGAGAGGTACAAACTCCTGCACCTGGGTGGGAACAACCCCATGCACCAGCATAAGCTGTGGTCAACCAAGCTGGAAGGTAGCTTCTAAGAAAAGGACCTGGGGATCCTGGTGGACATGGTGCTGAACATGAGCCAGCAATGTGCCTTTGCAGAAAAGAAGGGTAATGGTATCCTGGACTGGATTAGGAGGACTGTTGCCAGTAGGTTGAGGCAAGTGATCCACTCTGTAATGGTGAGGCCACACGTGGAGTGCTCGGTCCAGTTTGGACTCCTCAGTATGAGAGGGATGTGAACATATAGGTGAGAGTCCAACGAAGCACCAGAAATACAGTGAAAGACTGGATCATCTTTTCTATGAGGAAAGGCTCAGAGAGCTGGTACTGGTAAGCCTGGAAAAGGTTCAGAGCTGGGACCTTAGCAATGTGTACAAGGATCTGAAGGAAGGGTGTAAAGAAGACTGAGCCAGGCTCTTTGCAGTGGTGGCCAATGATAGGACCAAAGGTAATGCGTACACGCTGAAACACAGGAGGTTTCCTCTGAACATCAGGAAACACTTTTTTGCTGTGAAGGTGACCCAGTGCTGGCGCAGGTTGCCCAGGAATATTATGGAGTCTCTATCCTTGTTGATATTTAAAAGCCGCTTGGACATGGTCTTCAGCAACCAGCTGCAGGTATCCCTGGGTTAGACCTCCAGAGGTCTGTTCCAATCTCGATGTTTATGCGATTCTGTGATTTACATACACAAAACCAGCAAAAAATAAGAATGCTGTGTTTAAAATAAAGATTATTTTAAAATGCATAGGTAGGCTTTGCTATTATTATTATTTGTGAGTATTTAATAGCTAATTACCTTTTCTTTCCTGTCTGTGACCTTGTTCAGATTTTTCTACCTTTTACTACATGCAATCCTATGTTTAATATATGTAAATAGACTTTAAACATACATAACAATTTTATAATACACAAGAAATGTGTAAAAGTATATAATAATTTAATATAGCCTATATATATAATATAATTGGTATAATTCTGTATTTGCTATATGTAAATATATGTGATATACATAGTGACTTTATAATTCCACATTTGCTGGTGACTTCAGCCCTATTAGGCTGAGATTTTAAACTTTTTTAATGTGCTACAAGTATGAAAGTAAACATTTTTGTTTGTATTGCAGGTTTCTCCAAGTGCTTCCAGCTTCTGTGGAGGATGAGAAGCTTTTAGTAGATGTCTTAAGATTTTTAAACAAGTTGCTAAGAGAGCAGAGATCAAGTTTGGAATCAAACCATCTAAAGTGGATCTTGAAATCATTGCTTAAAAATGTAAGGATATATCTAAGAAGTTAGCTGTAGACTGTAAGAAATAATATAACTGTGAACTGGCTGGTTTGTTTCTGATGAGTTCCTCAACAAAAATGACTTTAGTAACAAAAGAAATAGCAGATATTGCGGTATTAATGTCTGCTACTTTGTGCTTGGTGCTACAGTTTTAGTGTTTGGGGAAGTTAACTTTGAACAAGAGTAAACTTCCTTCTTTCCTTTGCTTAGTATATGAATTGTTTCTCTAAACTCAAATTTTATATTTGCCAGAAGCAAGCAACATCTACCAGTGTGTCTTGATCTGGTTTAACTATGGTAATACAGTTGTATAAAGCCATATAACTATAGTCAGCTATGCATAGCTCTTTGCAGAGCTCTATATGTACGTGTAACTATATATACTTATATGATATTGTTAACTATGTAACTATATGAACATATGTGTTCACATAGACATAGATGTGCATACATGCATATGTGCTAAGCATAGGCAGTTGTATAAGGTATGCTTAGCTACATAACTAAATATGTGTTGTCTGTGTAACTTAAAAGCTTGATGTTCCTATTGGAATGTTCTGTTTGGCAAAAAGATAGAAATAAACGTTATCTGTCCACATTAAGAACAAGAATTGTAAGTTAGGATAGATTTGCTTTCAGTGTGTCTGTCACTTCAGTTTGTTTTTTAAATGATTATGTCTATTTTTCAGTTTCTCTAGACTCCTGGGCTTTCTATTTGAGATTTGTTCTATCTAATACTGTTCAATTTAAGATGTGTAAAATTGGAAAATATAAAAACAAGTAGAAAATGAACATCACAAAGCAATTCAAACCAACTTTTATTATATTTGTTAAAATAAAATATTTCAATCTTGCTTTATAAAAACAAAGTATAAAAGTGATGGCTGCAGTTCTAGAAGTTTGCAAAGTACTTGTTTGCCCTTTTTTCTTCACAAAGCAAGGGCAAACTGCTCACGTGCAAGATCATTCATGGTCTTAAAAAAGATATCATATTAAGTACAGTCTCCATGCACTTGTATTTCCCCATTTTAAAATGCAGTCTAAGCATCTAGGAAAAAAAAATGCTAGTAGACAATTTTAATTACATATAGAACTCAGGTGCTTTAATTCATATGGCTAACTGCAAATCCTGTAAAATTTTGTAAGTATGGCCCATTCAATATATTAATGTAAAATCTTTATGTAAAATTATTTTAAGCCTTTCAACTGAGACATACAAGATACAACTTGATCTAATGTTTCTACTATGTGTTTTCTGGTTTTTTGTGATCTACATTTTTATTGCAGGTTATTGCTGTATATAACTGACTTTCACACTTCAAAATACACTGTGTCATGGCTGAATGCCAGGAAATTTTAAAGGCATTAACAGTAGATTCTTTTGTGCCATTTAGTAGATTCAAGTAATTGATAATTACAGGATATTTTCACTGTGCTTTTTACAGAAATACTCCTTAATAAAATGATCATGGAATTTGTAATTTATACTTTTTGTGGTTTGCAAGCTCCCAACAGAAAAATGGCTTTTGTGTGGGTATTAAAATAGCATTTAAATAATGCATTTTCTGACTGTATTTTTATTCTTTTCTTTTAGAAGCCAAAATCCCTTTTGGGCCTCCTGGTGCGACCAGAATCCCAAGTGCGGGATGAAATAGATGAAATACAGACTGGTGTCAGGCAGCAATTGGACAAAGAACTCATTCGTCTTTTTAACACATTGTTATTTTGTTCCATGTCAGTGACTGACAGGTACAGTATAAATTGACCTGCCTGTGTAATTCTGACTGGGGATCATAATACTTAATGCTGCTGTATCGTGGGCTGAATTTGAATATAATTACATCATGACCTAATCATCTTTAATTGTAAAAATGGAGTATACTCCTTTTGAAGATCAACATTAGATAGGCCTTCTCACAGTAAAATTAGGAAATCAACTAGGAAAATTGGAAGATGATGTACTAGTGGTCATTTGTTCAGCAAATAGACAGTTAAAACTGACTGCAGGGAGAAGATGGGCCATCCTTTGTCACTGCTGGAAATTTTCATAAGCAAATGATAACTTCATTGATTTTGTATCATTTATTTATAGCAAAGTAAAACATAGGAATATTTGAAATATCAACAAATGTTTATTTCAGTTGAACTCCATTTTGGCCTAATACAGTATATCAGTGCACATTAGTGATTATTTAGTACAGCTACTTCCAGCATGAAGTTCCACCCTTTTTCTGTCAATTAAGCATTTAATTTATTTTTCTCCGAGTTTCTAATATAATATATTCCCACATTAAATCTCTCTGTCCATGTGTATTCTAAGAGATACTAAAATTGCAGCTTAAGATAATATTTGTTTATTTAAGTGCCACAGTGTAATTGTTTGTAAAGATACTTTCAACATGTTATCTTCTTCACTCTTCCCACTCAGTTATTCATTTTCTAAAAGTCTTGGCAGCTGGTAAAGGGAGGATTACAGAAATTGCTGCTAGTTATATCTCCCATACCTGTATATCTACCTGAATTCTAGACTGATGGTATTTTGCAGGAAATGTTTTTAAATTTGTCTCTTCAGCAAGAACAAACATAAGTGTAACTACTAAGCTTTGCAAATCTTCTCATTGTTATCACTATTTTCAGTCTCTTACTCTTTATTTAACATGCTCCTTAGTAATTAGTTATATCTCACTTGTCAGATTTAAGTTAAGCAGCCCTGTTATAATCAGATGCAGTATTATGTTTTCAGAACCTTGTTGAAGCTAGAAATGTCAAATTTAGTTCCATGCTACTCTGGAACTAATTGCATAAGGCAATAGTAACTAATTGAGATGCTGAGACTTTCAGACTAACAGTAAGAAGAATGAGGCATTGCCCTCTTAGAAAATAATTCCTTGTAATAGCTTTGTGTTGACAGTTGATGATTTTTGTTTTTTATGATTAAACCAGAGAGGGCTTGGAACTTGCTGGCTCTTTCAGAACTGAGCTGGCCCTGAAGCTGCTACAGTGTTTAAGGCTAACAGATGCACCACGTTTTTATGGACTTCCTTCACTGGAGAGAACATTACGAGGAATGGTTCATGTTACTGCACTTCCAGGCTGGAGTACCTGTTCTGCTGAAGTTGAACCTGTCACAATTTGTAAGAAATATTTAACAGGTCTTCTTGAGGTAAGTAGCTTATGTTATTACTTAGCTTTAGGTTTGAATGCTTGTAAAGAAGTGCTTAACTAATTACACTGTATTTTTTATGATGTGCTTTTAGAGAGTATCATCACTAGGAATAGGTGGGGGAAAGATGCTTTTTTCTGCTAAGTAAATATAGAAACTAGATTGAGTGATCTGTATCTGTTCTTCTAAAGATTGGTTGTTTTGTGTGTTATGTGTGTGCCTTCATCCCCTGTTTAACAGGTAATACAAAGAGTGACTATAGTTTAATCAAGACGAAGAGTAGATGTGGGTGGGTTTGGTTTTTTTTCTTGTTCTGTTTTTGTTTTGGTTTTTTTTTGGGAGTGTTGGTTTTGTTTTTTTTTTTTTTGTTTTGTTGAAACACTAAGAATAAAAATCCAAGGTACTCTCCCATAGGCAAAATCCATGTGAGAAAGGTGGTCTGGGGGAACAATAACACATTAGGCAGGTTTTTAACACAGAGAAAGCAGAAACGAGGTAATTCAAGATGATGCAGCTGTTGGGAAGCCAAAATTTCATTGTTGTTTTCAGTGTTCTTATTTGTTTGTTAAGTCCATGGCCATGATAGACAACTAGGTTTTGCTCCTAAAATTCTATCTTTTGAAAACTCCAGTCTTCTTAAAGCTGTAGAAAAAGCATAGATCTGGCTTGTTGATTGTTTTACAGGTATTCAGTAAGGTAGGTACCTTTTAAAGTTTTCTTTTTAGTTTCAAATACTAAAATCTGAGGCTTGAAAAGCTTTTAAAGCAGGTTTAATTAATTTGCAATTCTGAATGGTATGAATAGCAGCCAGATAAGTGTCTGGCAAGTTTGTATACAGATAGTAATCATGTTTGTGATGGAAAAAAAAATAGTATTTTAGGGGGAAGTCTTCACTTGCCAAGATTTCCTTGAGTAGAAATAAATATTTTAGAACCGTTTGATTAGATGAGTTTCGAGGTTTGAAGTCTAGACTAAAAACGGCACCAAGGTTATAGATGTTATGCAAAAGAAAGATTATTACTGGACAAAAGCCTAATGAATATTATGGAATGAAATCAACTAGTAATGCATAAGCTCTGTGTGCAGAAGAATTATGCAGTTTTACTTGGCTTAAATATAAAAGTAATCATAGGTCTTTTTGGATAAGGGGAGAAAGCGGGACCGAAAGAATTTCTGTAGAGTGGGCCACTGAAAGAAAGAATAGCACCAAAAATGGAGACATTTAAATTGCCATGTTCTGGGGAGAAGAGAATACATCGAGAAGTATAAGTCTTAAGATTATGATTTTAATAAAATATTTTGGGGCATTTTTTGTTGAAAGCAGCATTCTTTTATTTTAACATATATGGAGATACTTGGTCAGAGAGTTTATTTTACATTATGATCCAGTGACCTTTATTTCTGTTGATTAGAATCTGATACACAAAGCTGACACATTTTTATTCTAGTTCAAATCAGAATAAAAGATATAAATTACCCTTCTTCTTGAATACAGAATTTTGAAAAGAAATTATATTTTTAATTCCAAACATAGCACAAAAATCTGTGTACAATAAATGGGCTGTTCACATTAAAAACAAAGTCTCAGGTCTCTGTTAATATTATGGTTATTAATAAGCTTGGCTGTGTTCTTCATTTGAGAAGCAAATAAAAATCACTGATCTTCAGAAATGTAACCATATAGGAAACCATCACATGACCAAATGACTAATAAATAAATAAATTCTCAAAATTCAGCTAAAAATCTGCCATCTTTTAATAGGTTTAAGTTATATTTTAGTGGTGTAAGACAGTTTGTACTCTACCTGTATGCTGCTTACCATGCTTACCTGTATAAGTCTACCATGAACTTGTACCCCTACTCCTAGGTCATCTCATCGTTTTATGTTGAATGGGGAGGAAATGCTATGTCTTTCATGGGTAAAGGTGTTACGAAAAGCACAGTTCTTTGTTTGCTTCACTTATCTCATGAAATGACTGCTCAAGCCAAGGATATGGTGAGTGCCTTACAGTTGCCCTTATCTTGTCATTTGTGAGGGCTACACACATAGATTTTCATATGTGGTGGCGGAAGATGTCTTACATGGCAACAGATAGTAAAAATAAAAAAAAAATCTGCTCAATCTCATTTGGTATATAATGTTAGGTAAATGAATAGGAAAGCTGAAGATTCAGTTCTTGCCCCACTGAAATTATTCTGCAAGTAATTCTGTGGATTTAGAAAGGCCGCCTTTGAGAATAATTTTCTTTTTATTTAAAAAAAATAATCAGAATTTTATGTAGGATGAATAAATGTAAGGATTTATGACATCGTTATTTCTTCAGCCTTGTACAGATAATGGGCTTTCTAAATGTTTATACATGTGCGTATTCTTTCATGTATGTATATATGTGTATATATGCATACATAGAATCATAGAATAGTTAGGGTTGGAAAGGACCTTAAGATCATCTACTTCCGACGCCCCTGCCATGGGCAGGGACACCTTGCACTAAACCAGGCTCTGTCCAACCTGGCCTTGAACACTGCCAGGGATGGAGCATTCACAACTTCCTTGGGCAACCCATTCCAGTGCTTCACCACCCTCACTGTAAAGAACTTCTTCCTTATATCTAATCTAAACTTCCCCTGTTTAAGTTTAAAGCCATTACGCCTTGTCCTACCACTACAGTCCCTAAGGAAGAGTCCCTACCCAGCATCCTTATAGGCCCCCTTCAGATACTGGAAGGCTGTTACGAGGTCTCCACGCAGCCTTCTCTTCTCCAGGCTGAACAGCCCCAACTTTCTCAGCCTGTCTTCATATGGGAGGTGCTCCAGCCCTCTTATCATCCTCGTGGCCCTCCTCTGGACTTGCTCCAACAGCTCCATGTCCTTCTTATGTTGAGGACTCCAGAACTGCACACAATACTCCAAGTGAAGTCTCACAAGAGCAGAGTAGAGGGGCAGGATCACCTCCTTTGACCTGCTGGTCACTCTTCTTTTGATGCAGCCCAGGATACGATTGGCATTCTGGGCTGCAAGTGCACACTGCCGGCTCATATTAAGCTTCTCATCAACCAACATCCCCAAGTCCTACTCTATAGGGCTGCTCTGAATCTCTTCTCTGCCCAACCTGTAGCTGTGCCTGGGATTGCCCCGACCCAGGTGTAGGACCTTACCCTTGTCTTGGTTAAACTTCATAAGGTTGGCATCGGCCCACCTCACAAGCGTGTCAAGGTCCCTCTGGATGGCATCCCTTCCCTCCGGTATATCAACTGAACCACACAGCTTGGTGTCGTCGGCAAACTTGCTGAGGGCACACTCAATCCCACTGTCCATGTCACCGACAAAGATGTTGAACAAGACAGGTCCCAACACCGATCCCTGAGGGACACCACTCGTTACAGTTTTCCAACTGGACATCGAGCCGTTTACCACAACTCTTTGCATGCAGCCATCCAGCTAGTTCTTTATCCACCGAGTGGTCCATCTATCAAATTGATGTCTCTCCAATTTAGAGACAAGGATGTCATGCGCGACAGTGTCGAACGCTTTGCACAAGTCTAGGTAGATGACATCAACTGCTCTGTCCCCGTCCATCAGTTCCGTGGCCCCATCATAGAAGACCACCAAATTGGTCAGGCAGGATTTCCCCTTAGTGAAATCATGTTGGCTGTCACCAACTACTTCATTGTTTTTCATGTGCCTTAGCACGTTTTCCAGGAGAATCTGCTCCAAGATTTTGCCAGGCACAGAGGTGAGGCTGACTGATCTGTAGTTCCCCGAGTCTTCCACCTTCCCCTTCTTGAAAATGGGGGTTATATTACCCTTCTTCCAGTCATCGGGAACTTCACCTGACTGCCATGATTTTTCAAATATGATGGACAGTGGCTTAGCAACTTCATTCGCCAGCTCCTTCAGGACCCGTGGATGGATTTCATCAGGTCCCATGGACTTGTGCACGTTCAGGTTCTTAAGATGGTCTCGAACCCAATCCTCTCCTACAGTGGGCTTAAGGTCTTCATTTTCACAGTCCCTGCATCTGCTTTCCAAGACTTGGGTGGTGTGGTCAGAGCATTTGCTAGTGAAGACTGAGGCAAAGAAGTCATTAAGAACCTCAGCCTTCTCCAAATCCATGGTAACCAGTTCTCCTGATAGCTTCCGGAGAGGGCTTACGTTGTCCCTAGTCTGTCTTTTATTTGCTACATACCTATAGAATCCTTTCCTGTTATCTTTGACATCCCTTGCCAGATTTAATTCTAGCTGGGCCTTAGCTTTCCTAACCTGGTCCCTAGCTTCCCGGACAACGTTCCTGTATTCTTCCCAGACCGCCTGTCCTTGCTTCCACCTTCTATAAGCTTCTTTCTCCCCTCTAAGTTTCCTCAGCAGCTCCTTATCCATCCATGGAGGTCTCCTGGCCCTCCTGCCGCACTTCCTTCTAGTCAGGACGCAACACTCTTGAGGATGTAGCAGGTGATCCTTGAATATCAACCAGCAGTCTTGGGCCCCCCTGCCCTCTAGGAATATATCCCATGGAACCTTACTAAGCCGATTCCTGAAGAGGCCAAAGTCTGCTTTCTTGAAGTCCAGGGCAGTGAGCTTGCTGCATGCTCTTCTCACTGTCCTGAGGATCTCGAACTCAATCATATCATGATCACTAGAGCCAAGACTGCCCTGGAGCGTCACATTTCCAACCAGTCCCTTACTTTTGGTGAGCACGAGGTCAAGCATGGCACCTCTCCTCGTCGGCTCCTCTATTGCTTGAAAAAGGAAGTTGTCTTCCACACAATCGAGGAACCTCCTGGATTGCTTGTGCTGGGCCGTACCGTCCCTCCAACAGATATCAGGAAAGAATACATGAAAGAATATATACATACATGAAAGAATGATTGTATCATAAAAGGACTTATCATTACTTATTAGCAAAATTCATATCTGCGCTTGTACTTTCATATGTTGAGAGCTGAATTTTGGCAAGTTTAATAAAAAATAACCTTCATCCTGAAGCATTTAAAGCAAATTCATTAATTTAGTGTAATCATTTTTGAGAATTAAAAGCCACTCTTATTAATTTCTGTGATAGCCACAGGTGAAAACCTTTCAATATGATCAAGTAACCCTGCTGATCAAGTAACTAGAAAAAGCAGTATACCCACTTCTCCAAATTCCAGATATCTATTTCTTCAGTTGTATACTTCTTAGTATCTTCAAAATATTAAGTGCTGACAAGAGTTCACTAAAATTGCAGGGGGACAGGGAATTAAGTATGCTGCAGGAAGACTGTAGCCTCCAAGAATTAGATCATGTATAGTAGCATAGTAATAGGTGGCATTTTTGCATCTGTAAATCATATACCTTGTGTATGTACAACAGTGTTAATGTCTAGACTGTACTAATAACTTATATTCCAAAAAGATTTTAAATCCTGGCTGTTTACAGTCATGTGATTCAGTGTCAAATCTTATGCAAGGAGGAAATACAAAATTACCCTTCTTTCTTTGTGCAAGCAATGTTATACAGAGTATACTGGATAACTGTGATTTAAAAAAAAAATGAGTACGAACTTAAAATGCACAGTCTAATGACTTGAAACTAAAACTGGTTAAAGCAAGTTATTTTTTGATCATTAGTGGTATTATGAACCATTACAGTTCTTTGTTGTTAAAAGAACCACCTTGTTAAATCAGACATAACATCCTTTAGGTCGTACTGGTGGATGGACGTTTGTAGTACCTGAGAAATAGAGCATATACTTAGGGTGCACTAGAACGGCTGAATGTTTTGTTTGTTTGCTATAGTAACATTTCATTTGTTGTGCTTTGCTCACCTATGGTTTATATTTCATTTTGTATTTCAATGTCCTCCCTCCCCAAATTAAAGGATTTTAAAATAATGTGCTTTTTGTAATTAATATCGTGTGTATTGAGAAAATCCAAGCAAAAAACGCTGCTCCACATGAAACATCAGTCATATACGATGTAATGACTATACAGGACTGAGATGGCCAGAATACAAATACATAAAATTTTAGGTGTAATAGTGCATTATAAACTTAATGCATCATTTTTGCAGTGCCATGGTTAAAGAGAGCGAATGGCAGGTGTGGAGGTTTTTTTAACCTGAGCTAAAAAATTAGTTCAGAAAGTCAAGTATGATTTCATGGAATCTGCAGCTAATTGGTATGTGATAGTCTGAGAAACTTTATTTAATCATGTGGCAGATGCATGAAGAAAAAGAATAAATTGTGATCGAAGTAATAATTGCATGTTCTTTAGTAGTTTTCTGCACGTGTACAAGAGAGAAAGACATTTTAATAATAAGCAGAAATTAAAAGTGTATGGAGTAAATTTTGAATGGGAATAATTATCCCAGTATATTTAATCTCCCTTTAGCACTGCTGTCCTAATTCTATGAAGAAGACACAAGTCCAATTTTATTCAGTAGGTGAAGTCAACATGTTTATAGAGGCAGAATCAAAAACTTACCTGGAATATCAGTGCTATGTGCGTAAAGTGTTTTAGTATGTAATTAGTAGCTCAGAGGGTGGGTAGACTGGCATGACATTGAAAGATTTATAAAATAATTTCTTTATTTTCTGTTTTCTAATCAGGACTGGATATCTCTTTGGTCTTTGCCTTATGAAAACGGTGAAGAACAAGTTCTTTCTCAGCTAGGTTTGGCATGGCTGGTTCCTTTATGGGTAGATAGAGACCCTGAGGTTAGTTAGTGCAATGTGAAGTTGATATCTTATTTTGACCCTTATGTATTTGCAAAAATTTTATTTCATCAATTTATTTAATACTGAAACTACTGGTTTGCATTATTTAAAATGTTACTCACTATATACTGAATTACAGTATCAATAAGGTAGGGAGAATGTTCCCATATAAATATCTTCTGAGAAATCCTTCCCTACATTTTGTCTTGTATGCTTTCGTTAGTCACTTGTGATCATGATTCATAGGCAGTTCTCATTGATATTGCTGTTACTTAACTGCAAAGCAGAAACATTTATATCAACTACAAATTTAGAGCCAAGTGTATTTGATGCAAATCTCTTAAATTACAAGTTTGCTAAATGGAACTATTTTTAAGTGGTAAAATGTAAAGAATATTGAAGACTTAGTGGTTTTATATATTCAAAAGCTGTTCTATTAATTCAGTCTTTTACTTATACATAGTCGTGATTATGAGTATAGGGCCAGAGAAATATAGGAAAAGAGGTTATTACTTTTTAAATTATTCCATTAAGCTCTGGGTTCAGTTGATACAACTTAATAATTTTTAAAAAATGTGTTGCTAATTACAGTAAGAAATATCACTTTGTGTTTCATTCGTATGTACTAGGTCAGATTTACAGCACTTGGAATAGGATCAGCTCTTACATCTCTTGAAGCAGGGTGTATTGCATTAGCAGAAAGTTGCCAGAATATTTCAGGAGGTCTGTGGGGAACAGTGATAAACATCCTTCTGGATCAATCTGAATGTAGCATGGTACGCAGGGAGGTATGTTTCTTGTGTCCTTCTGTTGTCTAGATTGTCGAGTTTTTTTCAGTAAGGAGAAAAGATTTTATCTTTTTTTTTTTTTTAAATATTTTATTCCATATATTTTATATTCTATATTTTATTCTATATATCTGCTCTATGATGCTGCACAACACCTACTGCTTTGTAAGTTAAATGCTACCTAACTAAATGTTTAGCTGCTTATTTAGAATTACTCAAGAAGCAACAAATACAGATGACTACTGTAAAAGTAGAAATGATCTAAATAATATAAGGGAACGCATAAAAACTCTTAAGTCTTACTCAGGCAGATAAATAGGTTGCTAAAGCATAACAAGTTAGCCCAGGTTTTAATGACCATTTTGTTCCGTTTATGTATGCTTTGGTATGAACTCATCAACTGATCTGTGACAAATATCTCACCATTGCAAGCATGAAGTAATCTGTCTAGGCAGTGTACTCTAAAAGAATAACACATACAACTATATAATACTATATTTAAGCTGTGTACACATTTTTTGCAACTTTATCCACTCTAATGTTTTTCTTGTTTTCCAATGACTAAGAAAGAACAACAGTGAAAAATAGTGGGTTATTTTTTTCCCAGCTCTATTGCTCAACTAATAATATTTTCCAAAGTAATATTTTGAATTTATTTGTGCAAAATGCTTTTGAGAATGGGCACTTTGTTGTTTTATTTAACTTCTAAATAATTTCAGTAGTATCTTAAGAGTCAAATTATTGACAAAAGATTGACAAAATATAAAATAAGCAGTTTCAGTCCACCCATATATACATGCAAAATGTGTGTGATATAAATGAGCAAAACACACATGCCATGTATTGAGAAAGGAAGATATTGGGAACTGATGTGTCTGTGTATCCCACTGTGTCCCCAGATTGTCTCAATTAATACAAAACATAATGACAGTAGAGTGAAGGGTCATAAACAGTTAGGTTTTCCTGCTTGGGAATCTTTTCCCAGTACTTCTTGTTATGCTAATTGGATAGTGTTGACTGTACTGTAACAGTGATTAAACTGCATGCCCTAATGACATCTATTGTAGGTGAAGCTTGACAGGTTTTGTGTTATATCCTTCTAATTTTTTTTTCCCAAACATGAACATGAAAATTCTTATGTCTAAAGCAGTGGAATAATATGTAGACTTGTAGACTGTGCTGTTCAATCTGATGCACTTTTTGTTTGGTTTTTTTTTTTTTGAGCTGTGATGGCTAGATATCAATAATGACGCTTTCATTTCTTTCAGGCCGCTTTTATTCTACAAAATCTCCTTGTGATTCCACTTCCTACAGAAGACATGAAAGACTGTGTTTGGCAAGTGAGTGACTATAACATTGGATGAGAAAGGTCATAGTATCACAGAGAGATGTTACTCGATATAAAAACTTTTGTCAGTTTACCTATAAAATATAAACTTAAAGAATTACATGTCTAAGGTGACATTTCAGAAAGCAAAATATATGAATAGACAAACTTCTAGCAAGCCTGAGAACAGAAACAATGTTTGTTTATATATGTTGCATTTCATGAGTATAGTATCTTTCGGTTCCTAGGAAATTCGCTTAATTACATAGTATCATTAACATTTAGGATAGAAATTGGTCATTAATATAATCTGCACTTAAAATGCAGCATGATTTGACAGGTATGAGGAAGATGAAATTCTGATAATGTGGTGATTATAAAATGTTTAGGAGAGGGGGGGAAAAAAAATAGGTAAGTGTTGAGAAGCAACCCTTTCCAAAGAAAAGGTTGCTTAGGTAAATTTGAATGCTTCTTAAAATCATATCTCATTGCTCAAAGCAGGGTGAACTAGAGCAGGTTGCTTGGGGCTATGTCCAGTGGGTTTTGAGTATCTCCAAGGGTACAATCTCTCTGGGCAACTTGTTCTAATGTTTGACTACTCTCACACGGATGAAGATTTATTTTTTTTTTTTGGGGGGGGGCTATTTTTTTTTTTTTACAAATTCTGTTCATGCTGAAAGATGTTATCAAATAGCACTTCATGGTAACTGGTAAATTAAAACTGTTGAAAATACAAGCAACACTTAAAATTGTAAGATGCAAGATACCAAGATAAAATTCTGTATTTCAGAGTGGTTTTTTTTTCCTTTTTAATGAGTAAGATGTTTCATCTGTTTCTAATTACCAGTCATGAATTTTCTTTCCATAGTTCTAACTAGTTTCTTCTTGAAGTACTGCAAGAAGCCACCTAAAACTGCCTTGCAGAATGAAATTGGTTTGAATTTTTCTCAGTCTGGGTTCTTTTGGCAATTATTACTTCTAATTTTTATGGTTAGTTGGAAAGAGGTTATCTTGTAGCTTAATAAAACTTCATGTTGTCTTCTGTTACCATAGAAATACTGTAACAAAAACAGTCAAACCAAGCTGTTTATTTGAAATACATCTATGAAATCTTTCTTTTCATGTATAAATCCACTGCTCTAGAAAGTTTCCCCTGAAGTCAGTATTTAAAAAGAAATGACTGAAAACCATTCTTCAAAGAGAAGTTCTTCCTTTTCATGTCTTGTTTTCTAAATAAATCTTTTATCATAGTAGATTGACACAGCTAGTTGTAGTATAATGGCAGTATATTTTAGAACAGGTTGAACTTTTCAAGATATTTACTCTTATCTTAGTATGACTATGCTCTTTTTCTAAGGAAAACTTTTGCATTAGTTGATATCTGTAGGTAGAATTAAACAAGAAATTGAAATTGTAAATTTTAATTGATACATACACAGTCTTAAAACCACCCATTTACAGCTTTCCATCACTTTCTATTTAGCTGTTCATAAATTTCTCAGGAGCCAAATAGCTACTTAGATTTTGCTAAAATATTACAGTTTTTGTAATATGTTATAATTTAACTCAGCCTTAATAAAATCTACATTTGATTTTTGAAATCTATTAGTTACAGCCTGTAAAGCAGCTATGTATATACACTCGCACACAGTATTAGGTTTAATTTGGGGTTTTTTTGACAGTTTTTATGTAAAACATTCCTTTAAAGAAATGATGTCTGTGAATTTCATGTCTTCAGGGTCCATGTGTACATGATGAAGAATCTGGCCTCTCTCAGACAGGAAAACCTGCACTTAAGGCCCTATTGTATCACTGCCAGTTCTATGAGCATGTGAAGCAGATGGTGAAACACTGTTACCTAGGATGTTACATGTTTGATTTGAATTCTTCCAAGGAAGACAACCTCATTATAGAAAAAGGAGGTATAACTGGTAAGTGCCGTTAATATAATCTTGTAGTATTTTAAACCTACGTAAATAATTTCTAGTTTTGAGTAACTTACCTCAAAAAATTCTTACTAAAAATGGAACTGAAAATGAATATTCAAGCCATGCCCTTAAATATGGTAAGAAGAATACTGCTCTGAGGATTTAAGTGGTGGATAAGCCACTAGTTCTAACATAGGGCAGAAGAAGCTCTAAGCTGTAACCTACATCATCAAAAAGTTATAAATAGAAAAGATGCAATTGGTTCTGCAGTATAATTTCTTGCAAAATATCTTTGGTAAAATACTTTTTAAAGTTATGACTTTGACAGACCAATACAATGAAAGTTCAGGAAAAAGAAATATATGGACTGTTTCTAAGACTCCTGTTTCTTGATGTGTTCAACATCAAAAATGCATGAGTAGGAGTGGGCTCTTATATGCTGAAGTTAGCTGCATTCTAAGACATCAGATATAATTTAATTTGTAGACTGAAAAAAATTTAATACTCGGATTGATTTTTTATTTTTTTTTTATTATTTTTTTTTTTTAACCTGTATGCCTGGAGTATCTCAGATCTAATTTTTAATATTGCTTAATTGTTTTCTGAACAATATTTCTAAGTCTTGCTATGATGCATTGTGGGAACCAACATTCCTGTCCAAATATGCATTACGAGCTTAAGTTTAGAAAGCTAGGAAATTCTTCAGAGAGCTCAATTAGTAAAAACTGTTTAAGGGAGGGAAAATCAGTAAGTTCATTCTTCTTGGTTTCTTTCTTTGATGTGTGCCTAAGTTTTTGTATTTCCACCTTCTAAGGTTACAGATTTAAACAGTTCTTGTAGGCCTGCTTCTGTTAAACTTAGTTACAGAAACATGAGCAGAAATGTGATTTCCCCTACCAAGTTATTACTTTGACAGACCCAAGGAAAATAAATATTACTGGTTATCTCTCTGATTTTCAGAGACTTACCTTAGCAGTATACAAAATTCAGCCATAAAAATCCTCAATTTCCTCTGTGGCTGCTTTATTTATCTATAGGTGTAATTTTTTTCAATCCAACACATTTCACTCCTTCCATGCTTGTCGTATTTCTGCCTCTTGGTAGTTCTGTTAGCTGATGCAATATCATATCTAAAAGCAACTCAAACTCCAGGATTGTAGAACTTTTCAGTGAGCAGTTGAGAAATGTCTTATCAGGTTGTTGAAAAGCAAAGCCAAAAAAAAAAAAAAAAAAAATTTTCCGGGAGCTTTGAAATGAAGGAGGAGAATAATCTGTGATATTTCAGGAACAAGATACAAAATTTTTGTTTGTTTAAAAAAAAGGAAGGACAGGACAATGTTTGCTCTATCTCTAAAACTGTAGTGCTTGAAAGGCTTATAAGTCCTCTATTCATATGTTCAGAATTGTGGTGTTTATCTATAATGACCTTTTTTTGCTTTTTAATAGGTCCCTTATCTCTTAATAGAAGATCTTGCTTTGGTTTATTTTGCTAAATCCATTTTTGTCGTGTTTTTCCCAATGAATTTTCCTCACATTTTTCAGGAGTACAAAAATAAAACCCATCCACAAAGTTAAAGTTAAAAATAAAATTAGTTCAGTTTAGTAATTAGCTAAGATATGTATAGGATTTCTACTTTTGTGGGTTCTGCATTCAGAATCTGTTTAATCTAGTGCTTTATTCATTGTTTTTTTTCTAAATATATGAAAGCCTCAAAACCTACTGTTGACAGGTCTGTACTATTTTTGGCTCTTTTTATTCTGAAACAAATCTACAAAGTAATTCTGTCTTCATTATCATAGAATCATAGAATAGTTAGGGTTGGAAAGGACCTTAAGATCATCTAGTTCCAACCCCCCTGTGGGTTCTCTTGAAACTGCTTCTCTTAAAATGTGAATTTGAAGGGTTTTTTTAAGACAAGGACATCTGTTAGTTAGGTTTGTGCTGTGACACCCCAGTATCTTCAATACTTTAGTACTATTACATTTTAAATAAAACTAAATCTGAACTATTTCAAATTACTAAAGTCTATGCAACTGCTTAAGTGTAGATTTTTCCAGACTATTTTGTAGCACTGAAAATTGTATTATATTTAAGTCCAGTTTATTGAAGGGATTTCCTGAATAAAAATTCATAGGTGGTACAATGTGTGAAAATTCATCATTCTGAAGATCTCAGAATATAACTGTGGTTGCTACTTTTCTGTTTCACTGAAACAGTCCTCTGAAAATCTTGTAATGCTCTCTGCAGGTCTTTTAGGAATGAAGAAGAAAACCTCTTTTTTGTTTGATTTTTTTTTTTTTTTTTTTTTACTACAGATTTTGATGATTCTCTTAATCTTTGGAAGGCTCCATCCAGTCAAAGCCAGTCTTCACATTCTCAGTCAACATCTGAAACTATGGTAACTTGCAGAGCAATCTATTGATTTTATATTTCAAGTTGTTCGTGAAATGCTTTGAAGAAAATTAGCGCTTTTATAAATGCTATAGAAGCCCAACAAAACATAAAAAAAGGCTGAAATTAAACTGAAAATTTAAAAGCTGAAACTAAATTAAAATTTACTCTGAAGCAGATTTAATGTGTTGAAGAAAACTTTTATGGTTATTTACCTGAGCAAAAATAAATAAAATAGCTTACCTTGACTAGTGAAATGCATAAGGCAGTGCTGAATTCTGTAGCTTCTCACAGCAAGACCTGTTCTCTATAGATTACTTTGTAATTCGCTGTATTGACAAAATGCAGTCATCTCCATCTATAGCTGTCACTTCTGCTGCTTTTATCCTAACTGTCCTTCCAGAGTGAACCCATATTTACACTACACAGGTACAAAACTGGATCAATCAAACCACATAAGTATATTAGGTTAAAATTATATTCTGTGTCACAATAAACTCTGGATTCTGAAACTGCTTTTATGGAATATAACACTGGCACAAGTGTTTGCAAGACCCAAAATAGACATGAAAAATACAAGAAAGCAAGTGGCTGCTTGAAAAATTTGTTTCTGGCTGGGACGATTATTGCAATGAAAAGCTATAAACATATGCTGTCTTTCAAGATGGCAGATGCAAAGGAAGAGAAATTGAAAGACATTCTTCCACTTCCAGAGTAGATTTGCAATATTAGATCAGGCTGTGGAGGAAGCTTTTATAACGTTCATTAGTTACGTGATAAAAATTATATATTTTCACAGACTGCAGCGTAACTCCAAGAAAACTCTGACATGTTGCACTGAAATCCATTTTAATAATTTTTTCTTCAAAAATCTTTGATTTGTGAAAGACCATCTAATGTAATATGAAAGCCATAATGTCATAGCTCAGAAGTTTTTCTGTTAAACAGATGTGCCTATATGACAGACTGATAAAGCACAGGGTGCTATCTTATTTTATTGACTAAAATTTAATGCTCAGTTTTCCTGTGGATTGTGACAAAAAAAATATAGAAAAGCCAGTACTGGAGTTTTGTCTCAAAATATTTTGCAATTATAACTTTTCCTTACCATTCTCTTTTGTAGATTTATTGCTGTCTAGTACTGTGACTGTTATCTATCTGGCGTGTTTTTAGTAATTGAGGAAAAGTTGTACTCTAGTTTTAAGCTAAAATTTCTCTTTTTCAGAAATTGTGTTAATTATTTTGATTTTCATTTATCTAAAGAGCCCAAACCCCCCAGAAGACACTTGGGGTTATTTTAAACACAAATATTCAAATCTGAATATTTGAATATTTGAAACTAAAATAAATGACAGTGCATGTAAATCAGGAAGTAGATGCTAATAGGAATAGTGCTCTAAAAACATTTACAAAAAATCTCAGGTTGTTTAAAAGCAGTTGTTTCCACTTTGCTTTGTAATGAATAAATTAAGTGCCACTTATAGGAATAAAAGTTGAACGGATTTCATCTTGTTTGGTTCATGTTACTTGAGTGAAATGTAAATTTCAGCAATTCATCAGGGTTGAGTGTCTAATCTCCTTAAAATTGTGCTTGAGTTCTCATGAAGAGTTCATTACATGAAATTGCTTAAGCAGAAAAAGGGAAAAAATAATTTGAATCTACTAGACCAAATTTGTATTTGTATGTGTAAAGTAGCACCATAGTTTAACGTAAAGGCATAGCACTACAGTTCTATTTAACAAATGGGCAACTAATTATTTAAAGTGGGAAACTCAATGTAATACTAAGATAGACTCATTTGTGTCAGTCTTCCAGATGTTGAGGCTTCGTATTTGCTAAGATTATGCTCTAACAGTTAATGTAAGAGAGTTTTATTCAAATGTGAGTTTTGTTTTGTTTTCTGTCTTCCCCTGATACATATGGAAGTTTCACACAAAAACTTTGCTTGTCATTTATAGAAGTTAATTTCCATTTGTCCTTCATGGACCTTTTTAGCAGCTCTAAATTCTTGTTCTTACTAAGTTTCTTTAATAAAGTACCATTGCCAACATGACAGATGGTAAGATGCAGAGGTCTGATGTTCAAATACCAATATTAATTAGGAGAAGAAAGATGGAAGAAGAGAACTGAGGCTAAGTACAAACCGTATTTCAGAGGGCTGTTAATGACTATTAACTGTCTTTCTAGTAAAGTTTGGAAATACCTTTAAAATCGCAAAATTGTCCTTAAGTCAGGCATTCACAATTTATACCTGTATAAATTTAAATTTTGTATTCCTACAGTTTGGCCCAAAGTTTTCCATTTTGATGTATGAAAAAAAAGAAATACATGTATGAAGTCATTACCAAAAGTTTGTAGAAGTTTTATATACTGATGGTAGCAAGATGTACTTATTCCAAGCCCGCTAGATGGCATGCTTTCCCCATCACAGATGAAAGGGAGTCTGCAGGTCTTACTGAAGGGAAAAATGTTAGGTTTTTTGGGGTCGACATGCACAAATAATTGAGAGCTACCAGCTATCAAGCCAAGTAGAATTGTTTCTGTGAGAAGATCTTCTCTGATATTAATTATTTATTTATTTTTTTTTTAAGTAGTTCTAAGTATGTCCATATCTATTCCTTTTATGAATGTCAGTCTAGGAAGCTGAAACTGCTTTTTTCTTCAGTAAGCCATATCCTGAATGTATTTGGAGAAGCAAAAGTGATGTATTTTTACTGAATTACGTGAATTCTTTTTCTATGGAAAAGTCTGCGTGTTTTTTGGGGTTTGGTTTTTGGTTGGTTTTTTTTTTTTTTTTAATACTTGGAAACAGTTTGGACAAAAAGAAAACGACACTGTTAGTTTTCCTCTGTTTTCAGTTTTCATGTAATCAATACTTTAATTGAGCTATCTGCTATCAAAGGCTGATTTCATACAGTGTTCATGTGACCTTAAATGAAAGTAAAAATCGAAATTACTTTTTGGCTTCATCTTTTTTTCTCCATCCGCAAATTTGAAGAAAATAAAATTGAGAAAATTAAAGAAAAGGTACATTAATAACAGGGAACTTTCTTTTTTTAATTTAGTGTATAAAATAGTCTGTCAGAGGTCTTGCAGAGGCCATAAGTACACTTTTGCCCATTTTGGAGAGTAAAGAATAGCAATGTGAGGATGAAATCAATGTTTCAAGGTCATGTAAAAGACAGCAGCAGTGCTGCTCTGTTAGCTGTTAACTATGCACTGTATTTAGTGTCTTTAAGATCTCAGTGGATTAAAGATTTCTATCAAATTTATATTTATTTTTCTGCAAACTGGAATGTGAATACTGCAGAATGTCCAATTCTGAGGCTAAAAATCTATGGAATTCATAGTTTAAACGTTAACTCAGGTTATCATTACCGAGGACAAATCAAACCACGTTGCAACCAACGTGTTTGGTTTGTGCTTACTACGTGTGACTGAGAACACCAATCAGCATAGATATACTAACTTGCTTCACAATGCATAAATACACTAGGGCTGTGCTGTGCCCTGGACAGCTTAGCAAAATGAGCAGTTATTTAAAAACTTGGGCTAAAAATGGTGCAGGTTAAAGATCTACAGACATTTCCCGGATAGTGTTAAGTCGTAGCCATTCTTTCCTGTGAAATCTTCTTGCTATTTTACAAAAATGTGTTATTTTCTGGAACCATGGTTACCAGACTGCTATACAGTTAAGTGATTTAAACCTTTGAAAATAGAACTGAATAGAATTAATCACTGCAAGCCTATTAAAGCAATGCCAGAGGGACTTTTATACTAGAGGTTAAGAAAAGACCTTTTATTCATATGTGGTAGATAAATGGCAAAACCCTCACATTTCTCCTGTGTTTCCACTCAGACAATTTTTGTATTAGTTCTAATCTGCAGTCCTCATCTCCCCCCCCCACACAACCCTTTCTATTCCTCAGTTGAACCCCCTTCCGAAGTCTGTTGTTTCACTGTTAAGCCACAGAATGCTGCATTGCTCCCAGAAAGAATATGGTGGCAATAGAAAATATCCATTACCAGATACAATGTCCCAGACTCCCAGTTCATCCTTATCAAAGGGATTTATAAAAGTTGTAATATCTTTTCTCTCCTGGAGGGCAGAACATTGTGGAAACAACTTCATTGTGCTACTATGTCTCTTCTGTTAAGAAAGCAGAAAATTTCTGGTTTTAACCCATGTCCCACTGTGAAACAATTACCAGTAAATGTTCCGTCAGTGCAGGAAGCTGATATTATTCTAACTAGATAAAGCATTTATTGAATTTTTTTAACATCTCTAAGCACTTGTTTTTTATTTCTTTGCCCAAAGTGCTTAGACATTTGCAGAAGGTGGGAAAGAATTGTGCAATGTAGGTGATACTATTTACTAATACATGAAAGCTTATATAATACATAATAATATATTCAGAATTACTTTCAGTGTAGTAAAAATTCCTTTTAGTGCTTTGCTTATTGCAGAAGAACCATATGGACTGTTAGAAGTTGCATTTTGGGTTTGTACTTTTTAAAGAGTTGGTTTTTGTTACTTATTAGAATGCTTGGAATTGAAGTATATTGCTGAATAAGTGCAGAATTTGTCATGTGTCAAGGTGGATTGGTTTAATATAAATCATGGATTTTAATAATTATTTAAATCAGCAAGCATGAAACTTTAAATAATTTGTTTCAATTGGCAAATATGATTTTTATTTGCATAATCTGACCAGAATTTGAATTTAAGTTCATTGGTACAATTTCGTACTGCATTTTACTAAGAAGAAAACTATTTAGCCAAGCATGTCCTAGTGTTTCTGTGACCCAAGCTATATGCGAATCCTGGGGTTCAGACATGCACCCCACATCTTACTATAGCTTGTTTTCTGTGTTACAGTAATCTTCTGTCTTTTTTAAGGAACGACTGAGCATGCTTGAGGAAAAAGATTCAGGACTGTAGGATGGACAATAATGTGAGACGAGGGAAAATAGGGGAGAGAAGGGAGTTACAACACGGAGATGGCAACCTTTAGCTCATGCAGGCACTGTGGTCTCAAGTAAAGATGTGCTGATAGAAGCCTAACAACATTTGAAAGTGATAGGGAGTGGGAGGTGGGGTTAAACCTTCTAGGAGATGAGAAAAGGCTAAGCTGACTGTTCCTGTAGCTCAAAATGCTGCTGAGTAAATCAAAGCTAAACCTGGAAAGCAGTGACCTAACTGCAAGGATACAATAGCTAGGAAGGGAGTAATCTGTGATTTCCTTCCTTCCACAGTTTTTGTCAATTAAGTCACTTTTGACTTTCCTTTAGGTAAAAAAAAAAAAAAAAAATTCCAACTGATTTTCTAATAGAACTTGGAAAAGAAAACATTTGAAACATTTTGGTCTTCCTTAGGAAGTTTGCTGTGAGGGAAAGTCTAATGCCGTCCTCCTTCAAGCTCACTGGATTCCCCAGAATTCTGTATTCTTTACACCGTATAGTTACATTCTTGAAGAAAACTTTTGTGATGTGAATTGTCCAGCTAGAAAACCGAAAATGGAAATGAAAAAGTGACCCGACTTGGGAGATATTTATCCTATACTCTTGAAACAGGTCACAGGTCTTGTGTCACAAAATCATATTATTAAGCTGAAGACTCTAGGTCTCCTGATCTCCGGCTTATGGTTTTAAACACAGTAGCAAGAGCATTAAGAACTTTTGAAAGCATGCAAAATTAATAACATGATAGATAATGTAAAACTGGTCGGAGGAGCATGGTAGTATGACAGCAGAATTTACTATTGTGTAAATATATCTTCACTATGAAATGAATACACGTTGGCCTAAGATTAAGAGAAGTACGCAGAGTCAGAAAGTCTCTGGAATATCAGCTTTGGCTGATGACTAATGCGCTTGTGATATTTTTATCTGAGCATGTCCTGTTACAAATGGATAAGTGCTGATGTTCTCAGTAGAGCAAATAGTCCATGAAAAAATTGAGTTTAAATGCTTCAGTAATGCCTTTCTATCTTTATCCAAATGTAGATTGAATCAATTATATGGATGAAAGGGGGATGAAGAGGAGGAATTTTCAGTAACATGACCATTGATCAGTTTTTGACTGAAATGTGAAATATGAACAGCCTGAAACATCTTTCAATAGTTTCAGTTACTAGACGTTTATAGAATGTGTATATACATATACACACATATAAGGAACAAAATGTAATCAGATTAGTTCTGAACAGTAATTTTTACATTGTGTTTTGATTTTACTGCGTCCTGTCATGTCGTGATTCCCCCTGCACCCCAAGCAAAATATAAATAGAAGTCTGCTCTGTAAAAGCTGGAATCGACTAATTTCCTTTTTATGGCTTTCTAGATTCTGTCTGTGTCACCAACACTCGGGACTGCTACTGAGCTTCAGGCAGCAGTTCCAACAAATTCAGTCAGTTTTATTCCTGAAACTGTAGTTGATCGGCTTATGGCACAAGGTAAGTCAAACTTTGGGTTTGGTACCTAATGATGAATACGATGTATTAGCCTGCCCATATTCCAGTATTTGTACATGCATATGGAGCTTGTGTGTTGCTGGAACAATGACCATTGATGCTCCTAGTGGTTATTTTAGAAGACAAACATGAAACACTGCCTTTAAAATGAAGTAAGGGTAAAATATATTTAACAAAAATAGGTAAAAAATGGTTGATACTGCTTGAAATGTCACTCAACACTTAAGTTCTATTTCTGACATCCAGTCACCTTTTCAAAACGATCAATTTTGGTAAAGCTATCCTGTACATATATGCAGACATACAGATATGTATATATAATTCTCTGTATATGTAGATAGATAAAAATGTATGTAATGTAAAAAAAAAGTAAAATAATGCATGTAGAGACATCTGTGTACAAATATAAAACACTTTTCTGTGGAGAAAAGAAGTGAAAATATATATCTTTCCAAATTTACCATTTATCTTTAACAATTATTAGTGCCTTGTAGAAAGAACATTTTATTTCAGGGCTATTTTAAATAACACTTTCCCTGTATCTGATTTCTTTTTTATTTTCTGTTGGGTTTATTTTGTTTATCTTTTTCAGAATACACCGTTTAAATGTAAAGGGAAATTGGATGTTTTATGAAAAATAAAATGCAATTTGTTTTATGTAACTGCTCTAATAAATCTGTTGTGTTTTTCTTTTTTTTCTTCTTTCTTTCTTTGTTTTGTTTTGTTTTATTATTAAATACATTCTAGGTCAAAGCGATACAACTACAACAGAATCTCCAAGTCAACATGATTCTCCCATGTCTGCTGCCCTTTCTAAACAGTGGGCTGTAGTCACACCTGCTCTTTTGTCAGCTGTTTGCAGCCTTCTGCACAACCTGCTGGTTGTTGATTCAGAAGATACTGGAATTGCTCTTCAACAGGCGCATTTGCTAGCAGATCTCAGCAGGTATGAAATCAGTAAATAACTGCTGAACCAGAAACAAGGTTTAGCAGTAGGCATGAAAAGTTTGAAATAAGATCTACCAGTGTTTCTTATCAAAATTATTATACCGATCACTTCTTGCTTCTGAAGTGTCCAAAAATGACTTAAAAAAGTACAATCAACAAAAAAGAATCTGTATTACTTCTTTTTGTCACAGAAAAGGTAGTCATATTGGAGATTCCATTTGTGGTGTCTGTCTTCTGTAGCACTTCTGTATTCCTCTGGTAATGTTTTAGGTTTTTGTCTAGATAGCCATTTAGTCATCCTTTTTGGAGGGATAATTTTTTTTTTTTTTTTCTTTAGTAGAACAGTAAATGATATAGTCATTTACTATAGGTATTCAGAATTGCAGTTCTTTTCAGTTCTTTCTATGATTTTTTTCTTTAAATTGTATGCAGTATTTTGAGGTCTGTCTATCTCGCTAAAAGAAGAGTAAAGAATGCTTGCCATATTTGGGAAAGTATTGGATGATAGTCCTTAGTGTTTTGTTTCTTTTTTTAAAGAAGGAACCACTTTAAAATAGTCTACAGATTGTATTTCATGTTTCCATTTGCATAGTAACAAATTCTTTCATCTGTACAAAGTGTTTGGAAGTTCTGAAGTGAAGCATGAAAATTGGTTCAGTTTTTCTTAAGGTTTTCAAGAGCTTTTGTACTTGCACTTCATACTGCAATTAGTGAAAAAAACCCTCAACAATTAAACAAACATATACCCACCCCCTCACCCCCCCCAACCTAACGGTGCAGTAACAGCCATTGGAATCTGTTAGTCTATTTTGAAACAACTCACAGCTACTACAGTTGCCATTGAATAGACTTACTGCTAAACCCCACTATTTTAAAAAAGTGTTTAAGATTTTTTTTTACTGTTGATTTAAAATGTTCTCTTCTATGAAATGTTAAATTAGTAGAGTGTTTAATTATTGAAGTATATTTCTAACCGACTTTATTTTATTTTAGTCTTGTAAGTGCTAATCTGGTTGAGAGATGTATCTTGGAACTGAAAGCTCCATTGGGTCATCCTTGCCATATAGAATATGTAAAAGCTCAGGTTAGAGAACTGTTTGTTACTTTCTACTTTTTTTTAATTATGAAAATAATTATGTTTGAGTAATCTATATTCATTATCATGGTCCAGACACACTGCTATAGGCTACCTTCATGTGAATCTGTGTTTTTGACAAGGTTTAAGAGAAAATAAACCATGTTTCATTTAACAAGAACAATTAATTTTTGTGTTAGAACTACACATAGAACCGTCAAACTGAAAACCAGTGTTTGAAAAATACAAATTGAGTTTAGTGGTTGCAGAAATCATACAATAGAATTTCTTTGAACAGTATTAAAATATGAGCCAGATAGTTACTGACACATTTCATATTTATTTGCTTCAACAAAACAGGCAGCTTTGCTTTGCCTCCAGTCCTGCAGACACATAGTTCTCAACTAATTTTGATGTATGCAAAGCATATAGGGTTACTGCCAATGGAACTAATTTTGTATCAAATTTAACTCTCTATATATAACATATAGAACATACTATGTTCATGGCTCAGCACTATTTTAAAGCTTCTGCTGCTCTGGATTCAGATTTACTTTGAAGAAAGATACACAGGTTGTTAAGAAAATGTGTTTCTGCAGAAATCTTGGGAGAATAAATAAATATAAAAGGAATATTTTTTTTCCTAAAGCTTCAAATTGAGTTTGTTTTTAGGAAATACATGTATTTGTCAATATTAAAGACCATTTTTAAGTTTTTCTTTGTGAGCTTCCAGAGAATATGATGCTGTACATATAACGAGTTGCGACTTTTTCTCAAGGAAATTTATTCTTCATCACTAGAAAATTGATTTCACACATGTGTTTCCAGACTAGGGATTCTGTTTCATCTTCTACAATAAAAATTAGGGGAACAATTTTAATTAATATCCTATTATTTCTTATAAGTCATATATATTTATTCAAAACGTTAGGAGTCAGTAGAGGCGATGTATTTAAATTAAAAAAAAAGTGGAAGGTTCAACTATGTGGCTTTATTTCATATGTTTTTAAAAATATTTAACAGGTGTTATTACTACTTCAATACTTGTCATCTGTGTCCAGGCTTCTGAAATCATGTTTATTAGTGGACTCTCAGCTTGTAATCCAGGATGAAGTGTTGAAACCTTTCTTGGGAAATACCTTTACAATTCTCGCCATTCGCTCCAAAGATGGATTAGGTAATGAAGCACTTTGTTCCCAGTGCAGCCAGCCAGAGTCAGGTCTTTATTTACATACCACCTTCATTTACATTGGTAGTTGTTGTCAAGCTTAGCTGTCCGGGTTTGTGCACACATGTGAATGGTTTGATACTTTTTTCCCCCCCCCATTATCTTTGCAGATATGGAGTTAACATCTGTACTTCATGAAACATGGGTAGACTTTTTCAACCTTCTAACTACATTATTGTGGAAGAGTGGCCAAATATCTTTTCCATCTGTGACAGCAGCCCTTGCAAATCATTGTACAGCAATAATTGGTAATGACTATTCCTGGATGGGTTTTAACCTAGCAACTAATAAAATAAACAGAAAAGAGGGGCATTCATGTTTAGATACTATTAAGTAATCAGCAATGGCATATGCAAAATGAAAACCAGATGTGTCCAGAGCTTGACTAGCTTTTTCCCTTAACTGGATTTTTACAACTCTTTCTGATCTCATCAGGCTAACCTTTGAACTGTCAGATAAGTTCACAAGTTCTGTTTGCATATATGGGTTAGTGATTCTAATTGTAAATCTTAACCAAATATGGCACCTGTGAGTAAAGCCTGAAATAATCCATTAGCACTTCATTTTTTTTCCTTATATGTTATGTTGGGGTTTTTTTGTTTGTTTATTTGTTTGGGGTTTTTTTTTTTTAAGTTTATTATAAAGGGAGTTGTTGGGGGTTTTTTTGGTTTGTGGTTTCTTTGGTTTTTTGTTTTTTTTAATTGTTTCTTCATTAGTTACTTGCCTAGTCAGGGCTCTAGGTCACCAAGATTCTCTGACATGTTTCAGTACTGAATTATGAGCATACTCCATTCAAGCTTGTGATTTCAGGCAGTTGCATGTTAAGTGATCTGGTGAATCCAAATCCAATTGCACACAAAGCAGCTGATGGGTACTGTTGGCATTGTAATGTAAGCTGTTGAATAAAGTGAAAAGAGTTCGGAAAATTGTTGAACAAATGAGTGATTTAGCAAATCGAAATTGGGGTTTTTTTTATTCTTGTTTTATAGTCAAATCAATGCAGACGAATTAGTTCATTCAAATGTTATAAACCCCAAATTTTTCTTTCTTAGATTTTTAAAGACTTGTCAAATGCATAGAATTTGTCAGTTCCTTGTGCAGTGAACAGATATAAGTGCTTCTTGGCTTACATGCTTTCTTTTGATAAGTCTTTCTGAATTCCAAAGCACTTAAGCTTTATTCAGAATGAAATATTAAAATTATTTTCTTTTTCTGTTTAACCTTTCAGATAACATTTGTGATTGTATTCATCTGTCAACCACATATCCTGCATTATGTATGACTAGTTTACAGTTCCTCTCTGTCCTTTTGAATGAAGAAGGAAGACGACAGCTCCAAGATAAAGAGAATACATGTCAGAATCCAACTATTAGCTTTCTTCTGGATCACATTGAAGGATGCCAGGCATCAGTAACTCAACTTACTGCATTAATTATTCAGGTATTTAGAATTTGACGATGTGATTGCAGGATGTATTTTTACATTTTTGTATTTTATTAAAAAGGAATGTAGTTACCTAATCAAAAATCGTTTCCAGTTATGAACCAAGACTTCTTTAATTTGAGACATCTATCACACTCATTTTTGAAATTCAGGTAATAAGCTGGAACAAATGCAAAGCAGCAACTTCTAGGAAGTGCCTTGCAAGGCAATTGTGCTGCAGCAGCATGGTAATATTACATAGAGGAGATATAACACATAGAATATATTTGGCTAAATACATACACTTTTATTTTTCTGCTTTTCCAAACATGTAATGAGATTTTTAAGGTTTGACATGTAGTTATCCTCACTGTAAATTACAGCATGGTTTTTTATAACAGCTGCCTTCATAAAAATTGTGAACCAAAATGAATCATCAGTTCATTCCCTGATAGTGTAAGATCAGTGTTGTTGCATGTAAGGAGCATATATTAATGTATTTTCCAGGCTAGTTTTAAATTGGCCAGGTAATGTATTTTCACTAATTTTTTTTAGGAACTTTGTTGCCTGACAAAATATATATTTTGGTGACAAGATGCTTTTTTCCTAGATACTTATTCTTAAGGTTCTGTCTTGCTTAGTGTAATCTTATCATAAAGTCTTATTTATACTTTTATATACTGTCCCAACTGATTCTTTTTACCTCCTTTATATTTACATCCTTCACTTATGTACAGACTGATAAAATATCTTCCATTACTTAGTAACAAGAAAAGTAATATCTGAAATTTGTGTCGGATTTATTTTTCCTCGCAAATTGGTTCCTTTTTGTACTCGCTGTCCTTCTTTAAATTATGTGCATTTTGTCACTGCAACAGTCATAGTGGTTCATGACTGTGTTTGTCTAAAAGATGCACATTTCATATAACATAGTTTATGATTTCTCATGTTCTGGAGTCAGTGTCTCGTAATTATTTTTTCTGTGAGAATCATATTTAGTACTGTTTTGCTATGTAAAACATTAGTTTTTCAACATGTGTATTGGATTGTGTGACCAAAATAATGCTCATAGTATCACTTAATCTCCTCTCTTCCTATGGTTGCCGAATTCTTGTAGACTAACCTTATTCCTACCAGGACTTGCCTTGATCTAGCTGGTATCTGTCACACAACCTCTGTTCCTCTGCTGCAGTCTTACACCACTGTGTTTCTACAGCATTTATTTGGGCATAGTTTCTGTCCACTGAGAACCTGGTGTCTTTTAGAGAGGAGAAACTTCATGAGAGGATATTTCTTACTGTCGCTATATAGGCCACTAAAACTAGAATTCCTTGGGCAACTAATTGCAGATAATTTGAGTGCATAGAGATTTCCTGTAAGGACGTGATTTTTCAGAGATTCTTAGCAAAGTAGGGATACTTTATTGAAATCCCATAATTTGATAAATATCCTATTACGTTTTTGTATTTAATGTTCCTGTATGTGCCTAAAACTGAACTCCTTGGCTCTGGCACAAGAAATGCAATTACATGGAAGTATGTCACATTCCCTTACTTTCATACAAGTATACATAACTGATTACCAGTCTTTGCTAGCAAAAAGTGATGATTCTTATGGTGACAGCAGAAAAAGTCTACACAATGAAGAAGTAACTGCAGCCCAGCCTCAAGTACATCAGACACTGTGACATGGTATTGTAAGAGATAGCAGCTTTTTAACTTGCTCTTTAACTGTACAGAGCTGTAGATAGTCATTGCATTTTGTTCATAAAATAGCTCAAAAGATAACTTATGCTACCTGGGGATTTATAATGCATTAAAGGGGTATAGCTGCTATGATGCCCTCAAAAGAATAGCAGAATTAGGAAAAAAACAGCTTCAATTTTTAGAGGAGAGTGTATATATTTATTTACTTCTTCCCTCCTTCCCCTCCAGTGATCATTCAGAGGCAGCTGAAAGAGGAGCCCATAGGATGTAAAGTTGGCTGTTAAAAAAAGCCAAACACACACAAAACATCACACAAAAAAATATCAAACCACATAACAACTGAAAAATTTAAATATAACCTTCCTTCAAGAGAAGCACTTAAGCATATAGCTGGCTAACATAGAAAAGGCAGTGAGAGAGAATTTTCAAACAGTTGTCTCTATTAATCATCCTAACTACATAAAATCTGCAGAGTACTTGATATGCAATGGCAAATGCTAACTTGGGACCTTGTCTGTAGGTGTGACCAGGTCCGAAATTAGTATGCATTATTGCATATAAACACTTTAGTAAATGCACATGCTGACAAAAGGTTTTGGTGCTTTTGTGTATGTCAACTTTAACCCTTGTATACATATTTTCAATATCAGAAGTAAAAGTAATAAGGAAACCATAATCCATACATAATGTCTCAAATTTAGGCCCTAGCTTTTATTTTCTAGATATAAAATATATAATGTTTTAGAAAGTCTGTGATCGCCCCTTCAACTAACTTACAGAAGGTGCAGACTAACATAGCTATGTCTGCTGTGGATTTATGGGACATCTTAAATTTATTATACATCATAATTTCAAAAAAGTGTTAAAAGTGTCCATTCACATTTTAATACTTTAATACTAGTCGTTTAAAACTATAGAATCTGCTGGCAAAAGGAATGATAAATTTACAGAAATTTTTTTGCATTCAACTAGTAGTTGTGAATTATTAATGATTTAAATGTTCCCTATGATTGACTTTTCTTCTTAATTAAAAACTACAGTTCTTGATTGAAGAGTAAAGGAAAAAAGCATAAAGGAGCATGCTTTAAGAAAAAATGGAATTTTGATACTTTTAATCTACATTTTAGATTATGCAGGATTGAAGGAAGTCATCATTTTGGTTTTTTTCATAGAATCATAGAATGGTTTCAGTTGGAAAGGACCTTAAAGGTCGTCTGATTCCAACCCCCTCACCAGAGGTAGAGACACCTACCACTAGACCAGGTTGCTCAAAGCCCCGCCCAACCCGGCCTTGAACACTTCCAGGGATGGGGCAGCCACAGCTTCTCTGGGCAACCTGTACCAGTGTCTCACCATCCTCATAGTGAAGAATTTTTCCTTAACATCTAATCTAAATATACCTTTTTTCTGCTTGAAGCTTTTCCCCTGTCCTGTCACTACATGCCCTTGTAAAAAATCCCTTTCCAGATTTCTTGTTATATGACTCCAAATAAATATTTCTTTGAAAGCACAGAGGTTATATTTATGTTATTAGAGATACTGTGGTGTTCACAAAAATAAGACAAATGACAATTTTTCTCTGGCTGGAAAAATATCTAAAAAAACCCCCAACTATCAGTGTGTCAATGATATTTTTATTCTAAAGAATTTCACTGATATTTAACATCTCTTCTTCATTGCTGTGTTGAAGGAAAGTGAGATTGCACTAACGGCATGTCAGTGAGTTGTCTGCAATAGCAAGCCTGAATATTAGAAAAGGCCTGGAATGCTAGGGCTGGGAATCTAGGCGTTAGGAATTTAGAATGTTAAGAAAATAGTAAGAGGAGTGAGCTTGGGGGGGGCTGTGTGTCTGAAATCTTAACATTGTAATTAGAAAAAATAATTAAAAACTTCAATGCGGACGGACTATAAACATGAATATACAGAGGGAGAACTCTAGACAGGAATATAGTGATGAATCATCCAAATGAAAATATAGGTCATGATAACATATTTATAGATATGAATACTACTTTTACTATGGTCACTTTCTCATTTTGGTAATAAAATTGCATTATCTGTAGATCTGTGAAAGAAAATCTTCAAAGGATGTGCTGAAAGAAGTTGCTACAAATGCACTGCTGTCTCTTTTAGCTGTCAGTAAAAATGCCCAGAAATCTGCTTTGGAAGGTGAGCATTTCAAAATGTATGTTAAATTATATATGAATCAAATGCTTGCACGTTTCACGTATTTTTTTAAATCATAATGGTTTCTGTCAAAACAAAAGTCCTAGTTTTCAGTGGCATTTTTTTGCAGATTTTTACAGAAAACATTATTAATAATTAAAATTTTCAGCTACAGATAAAATATGACATTGTAGCCAGTGTAAAAACTTGTGGTGAAATCACAGCTCTGTGTCAGAGTGAGAAGAAACCTGTGAGCTTTTACTGCTAGTGGCATATTCATCCATTCAAAACGGGAGGTTTTATGCTGGTAGTATCTTCCATTTCTTGTTTCATGCTATGCCAGTACAGGTTTCTAGGTGAAAGTACACCCTGTGTTCTCAGTTC
The DNA here is from genome assembly GCF_004027225.2 of Strigops habroptila. NCBI lineage: Eukaryota > Metazoa > Chordata > Aves > Psittaciformes > Psittacidae > Strigops > Strigops habroptila. The sequence continues at coordinate 57,478,395 of NC_044277.2, read as the reverse complement.
TGACTAGAACCTTAATGACCTAGACATGAAGAGACTTTTTCTCAGCTTTGTTCTTCCCTGCCGCTTCCTTTCTTTCTTCCCACTTTACAGTTTAAGTAGGACCTTCTTCCCTTGCAATGCATCATCTTTCATGCTAAGGTTTTGATTTTACAGCAGTAAAACAAAAGTTAAAAATCTCTAATCAAAGGCTTTTTGTGCCTAGTAGAACACAGGGGAGACTGGTTAATTTGAATTTTTCTTGTGTCATGCATTAAATACCTGCTGATCAGCCCAAGTGCACTTTGTCTTGGGTGCTTTCTCGTTACTTACATCTCTCTGTTGGTTTGTTCAGTACTTTACACTACGCTGAAATACATAGCCTAGACATATCTGCTCAATGTCTCACCGTAATAGCAGCGGAAAACTCTGAATTTCAAATCCTATGCTATATACCTACTTTCTGCTCTTTCCTAGTGGTCTTCTCAGCCCTTGCTTTAATCAGGGCTCTTCTTCTGTTGATGACCTTCTAGATCATATAAGACCTGACTTCCTGTGAAGGCACTACCAGCGCATGAAATGCATCACATTTTACACTAGAGATGCCTTCATGTCATCCTTGCGGTGACGCAACACAAACCTTAGAGGAAAGGAAGAGAAGTTCTGAGGTTCAAATCAATGTCTTGAAGATATCTGTAGCTCTAACATCACCTGTTCAACTGTTAAGGACTACTTTTTAAGATACAAATACAGTCCTGCACCTGGAAAGGAACAATCTCTTACAGCAGTACAAGCTGACTGGGGAGCTGAAAAGGACCTTGAGGTCTTAGTAGGCAGCAAGCTGACTGTGAGAAGAATAACAGCATGCTGGGCTGTGTTAGCAGGATCATAGCCGGTAGATCAAGGGGAAAGGATTATCTTTCTTCTACTTAGCACTTGTCAGACCAAACCCAGAATAATGCATCCAGTTTTGGCCCAGTACAAGAAAGACATCAACAAACTGGAGCAAGTTCAGCAGAGGGCCACCAAGGTGGTTGTTCCTACCTGTCCTTAAAGGAAAGGCCGAGGAAACTGGCAGTGTTCAACCTGGAAAAAATAACATTTTGGGATGACCTAATAGCAGCCTTCTCGTACCTCTGAGATTTTGAAGAAGACAGAGATGGGTTTTTCACAGCAGTGCATGATGTAGGAGGGTGAGAGTGAATGGGCATAAATTGAAATGTGTCAGGCTGGCTGTAAAGAAATATTTTCCATTCAAAGGCAGTAAAGCAGTGGGTAGATATACTGTGCAGTCTCTGTCTTTGGGCATTTTCTATACCCAACTGGATAAGGCTACAAGTAAATCTTGCCTGATCTTATAGCTGACTCTACTTTGAGCAGGAGGTTGGGCTAGATGACACCTGATGGCAATCTCTTCCAACTTGAATTATCCCATGAGCCTATGATCATAGAATCATAAAATAATTTGAGTTGGAAGGGACTTTAAAAGTCATCTAGGCTAACCCCTCTGCAGTTAACAGGGACATCTTCAACTAGATCTGATTGCTCAGAGCCTCGTCCAGCTTGACCTTGAATATTTCCACAGATGGGCCACCGACCACCTCTCTGGGCAACTTATTCCAGTATTTCACGACCCTCATTGTAAAAACTTTCTTCCTTATATCTAGTCAAAATCCCCTCTCTTTTACTTTAAAGCCATTACCCCTTATCCTATTGCAACAGGTCCTGCTGAAAAGTTTGTCACCATCTTTCTTACAAGCCCCGTTAACTATTGAAAGGCTGCAATAAGGTCTTCCCAGAGCCTTCTCTTCTCCAGGATGAACATTCCCAACTCAGCCTTTCTTCATAGTAGTGATGTTCCATCCCTCTGCTCATTTTTTTTTTGTGGCCCTCTGGGCTGAGGGCCCCAGAGCTGAGCACAGGTGAGATCTCACTGGAGTGGAGTAGAAGGGGAGAATCGCCCCCCTCAAATTGCTGGTCATGCTTCCTTTCATACAACCCAGGATACAGTTGGCCTTCCTGGCTGCAAGTGTACATTGTCAGCTGTTCATCCACCAGTAACCCCAAGTTCTTCTTTGCAGGGCTGGTCTCAATCCCTTCATCCCAGCCTGTATTGATACCAGTGGCTGCCCCGGCCTAGGTGCAGGATCTTGCACTTGGCCTTGTTGAACCTCATAAGGTTCACGAGGGCCCAGTTCTCAAGCTTGTCCAGGTCCCTCTGGATGGCATCCCATCCCTCAGACGTGTCAGTACTGGTCCCGGTATGGACCCCTGAGGGACACCGCTTGTCACCGATCTCTGTCTTGAGAGTGAGCCATTGACCACTACTCTCTGGGTGTAACCATCCAACCAATTCCTTGTCCACTGAACAGTCCACCCACCACAAATTTTGAGGGAAGGATGTTGTGGGGGACTGAGTCAAAGTCCCCCACTTTGACTCAAGAAGTCTTGTATGAGATCCCTAGTTCTTCCCTTCTCCATTGGTGTAGTCACTCCATGATCTTGTAACGAATTAAAGACTCTAGATCCCAAGAAAAGAGCCTAATTCAAAATTTTGCACTTTGTGTCACCTCAACATTTGCTTTCCTTCTTCCTCAGATGCAGCAAATCTGCTGCATTTACGGAAAAGTTGAGTAAGATAACATAAATGCATGCCATAACCTCTTGAAGCTTCAGTCTTCTAGGCAGCATCATTGAAGATATCCCGAAGAGTTATGACTTGCTATCCTCTTCCTCCCACATCCATCTTCCCATTTCCATCTTAGCTTTCCTTCCTTTTGGCATTCCTCTCACAGGATTCTGTTGCAAAAGGACTCAAATGTATTCTTGCTTCTTAAGATCATTCAACTAGACGTATTCTATTTCAGACACGGTTCGTTACTTTCTAATACTTCCTGATAATCAAAAAGATAACATATGAACTCACACAATTTGGATATCTGAATCCTTAAATCTCAGTTCAGGAGGGTAACAGTAATCAAGATCATTGCAAGAAAGATATTTTATGTTTCATAAAATACTTTTGATTATGAATGAGCTTCAAAATGTTAATATTTTTTATCTTCCAGTTGACTTGATAAACAGCTGTATAGAAAACATGAAAGATATTCATGCACAGCTGAATTTGGATTCCTTAAAGGCTGGGAAAGCACAGAAAAAAAAGGTAACTCTAAAAATCAGAAGACTGATATATTAAGGCACTTCCAAGCTCATTTGTTTGTTTTCTTTGTTTGTTTGTTTTCTTGAGGCCATTACTGTTATTATCTGTCACAGGTGAGATGGAGTAAATGACAGCTTGTATTGGATCTGGATACTAGCGTTTCTTTAAGATTCAGTGATTTTAGAGCTTTTACCAACTTGATTATCTTACACACTCACTCTCCCACCCACAGTTATGTTCATTAGGTCTCAATTTCTCTTTCCAGTATGTAAATGTCTGCTGGTTCAAGAAAGGCAGAAAATCATATCGGATTGTGTTTTGCAGTTGCGCAGTTACCAGTCTTGGGTGTTACTGGCCAAAGCCCCTGGGCGTGCGCTGGTGTTTGTCTCGATGCGTCTTTCTAGTCTCCTGGATCTTCTCTCACTTGCAGAGTGACGCTTTCTTTCAGAGACCATTTCTTTCCAGAAATCCTTGTTGCCACCAACTTTTCTTTCCAGAACTAAGCTCCTGTTTACCTAATCTAAATATCCTATACAAGAAATACAATACATGATAGGCCTCTGAGTTAGTGGTTCTGTCTCATGTCTTTTCAGTAATTGGAGGATTCAGGACTTCCCATTTTTAGTCCAGTTTATCAGAATTAGCAACTAGCCTGTTCTGGTTGAAGCCAGCAGCTAGCAGGCTTCCAGTTGAGAGTTCAAAAATTCAGTTTCAGACATTCACACACATACATGTTCATCCATTTGTCACCTGTCAGTGCTTGCAATTTATATTTATTTAGACTACAGCAATATCTAAGAGTACTGTATTGTTTTCAAACATGCTTGGATTTTCAGCCTTGACTTCATGGTCCTATCCAATCCAGCCAATTTTTCCCATCTAGTTTCCACAATAATATGTTTTCTGTTTCTCAGTTTTTCTCTCTGTGTCTTTCAACTAGTGCTAGTCATTTTGGTTTTGTCTGTTCCTGTACCAGTCTTCTCCCCACCCCAAACCCAATGCCAGTCTGCTTGCACATGTAAGTCATAGATTTTTATTCTCTACATTCTCATATTATCTGGCTTCCAATTCTAATTTGTTTCCGTCCTCCTGCATATTTGGTCTGGATGTTGCAGTCTCTTGTCATCAGACTCAATTGTCCCTGGCTTTAACTTGTTGTCAGAGTTGGTTTTTTACCTCATACTTCTGGTCCTTCCACCACCTGTACTCCCAGTTTCTTCTATACATTCACAATTTCTTTAGCCTTTCTTTTCTCCTTTTTTTTTTCTAAATAACTTCCAGTTGTTCCAGACTCTCACATCAGCCAGCTCTTCCTTACCACACCTAGACATAGATTATTCCTTACCATCAGACAACGTTTCATAAGATTTTTGTGGCAGTCTGTTGTTTTCTACCACTTTCATCTAAAAGAATTATTAAAATACAAACAATAACCTCTGCTGTCAAGTTTGATATCTTGTCGGCTTCCACATAAAGCAGAAATTGCACAAAGCATCTTCCTGCAGGATATTTCTGAATTGTTTGAGCTCAATAGTATTTTTCTCCAAGGCGTTGGCAGATACAGACATTAGCCTTGATTTGTGAGCGTGGAACTGTGTTTTATAACAGCGAGCTCTTAAAAGAATTTGAGTTTGACCCTGACATTTGAATGCTACAATATTTTTTCTTGAGATCTCCTAAGCACATTTGTTATCCATTGTTCAAGGGGTGAAGGCTGGAAGGTGTCCTGCCCTGGACATATCCAGTAAGGTTGAAGTCAGCTGGTTCTTTATATTTCTTGGGTTGAGAAGGGGAAATCTGGGGACATTTGTTACTCTTCTAAATGTAGAAGGAATTTAAAACTCAAAAGAAAGAAGCCTCTGAGAAAGGTCAGAAACACTGTTTAATTAAGAATTATTTGAAAGAGATTTGCAAAAGACTTTGTGGCAGATTTCTCTGCTGAGCTGGGACTATAGGTTGTTATATCATATGTAAGTGTGCTGTTCATCATATGTGGTACATAATGACAAGCAATCTAGTTTCACATGAGGAAAAGTCAGATTCAGCTGATGATTCACTAAACTGCCCCCCAGCCCACTTTGAGGCACAGTTCTCAAAGTGAAGTTTTCAGAGCTTCTTTTCTTTTTCTCTTTCTTTTCTTTTAACTGTTTTACCTGATATTCCTTTTTGTTCACAAGAATTACTGTGATCTTAACCAAGGGCATGAAAACTACTTACAAATAGCTAAGCTTTCAAAAAAAAAAAAAAAAAAAATTAAGAGAGAGAGAACCAAAACACCTCAAAATAGGATTGTAGTAAAAATCAAGATATCCTAAAACAAATAAATACAGACAGTGCCATCGACACAGTCTATAGCTTTCTCAACCTTCTGGAAGTTTAACGTAAATATAAGTTGTAGCTTGTAGCATCTTGTAGGATTTAGTGCTATTTGTATTTATTAAATAAATTAATAATGTGGAAGTTCTTCAAGGAACATCTTAGAGTTACAACTCGTGTCTTTTTCATCTTACACCTGACTTTCATTAACTTTTTTGATGTAGGCTTTTACTTCTTCTCTAAATGTCATCAACTGTATGATATGATTTATAAGCAAGCATTGTTGCGTCACCTTGTCTTTTTAGGATTAAGCAAGAATCCTATTTTACATTTTTGTTCCTTTATGCTTGATAGAACAGAAATAGTCTGCTGTGGTGAACAAGCTTATTGGAATTTGATTATCTTTCAGAAGTGGTTTAGTATGTCAACTTTATAGAAGTTAGGTCAGCCATCATTAGCCTTTTAGTGTCACAGCACTATCACAAACATAGATTTTTTTTTCATTTACTTGTATATTTGAATCTCAGTATAGTACCTCACTGTCCAAAGGTCTGTATTTATCTTTGTAATATTCTTATCAGGATGGAAACTATTTCTGTTATTTTGGATAGGGAACAAAGACACTGGGAATATAAGGATGGATTGTTCTGACCAAATGTAGAGATCTATAAGACAGAGCTAATTTATCCTTGTTATCCAAGGAAGAAAAATAGGTGCTTCTAGGGCGTGATTCATTTGACTTATTTTAGATGTCTGCTTTAGGGTGGAACAAATACTCAGAAAGTGTTCCCACCCATTCTTCATTAGTTGTAAGCGACGTGGAGTTCTACATTACAGATCTCTGCATTTGGCCAGATCAGTGCCCCTAGAAATAGTATCTGTGGGTTATAAAGAGAGATGAGAATGACTCCGAGTAACTTAACATAAATGTCTTTAGTAGTAACTTATAAATGTCTTTAGTATACTAGTATTTAAAGCTAGCTGAGATGAATCCTACCTGAGATCAGAAGGAAACTCTACTGCAGAGATGTGACCCAAGTGTTGATGTCTTAAATTTGCACCTCTCCTTTGAAATCACCTTTGTTCTCCTACAAAATTCATTCTGGTCTTATGTTGATGATCTTCAAATATTTTTCTCTGAATAGGAGGATAACCTTAACAAACAGTTAAGGTGTTGTATGCAGCTCCTCAGAAACTGCCTCTTTCAAAATGAAGAATGTAAAGTAAGTATTCACATTCAGTTAGTGAATGAAGATTGTGGGTTTTTTTTTTTTTTTTTCTACTTTGAAGTTATTTCAAGCTGGCTAAATTGAAGCTTGATATTAATGGCAAGAAATTCTTTAAATTCCCGCCTCCTAAGAATATTTCATACATGCACAGGAACTCAATGTTCTCATTGAAGCATCATCTCCCAAAGGTTTTAGATGACTATTGTCCTTTATACCCACTTCTGTTTGCTGAAATTAATAATTGCAGTTTTCAAAGCATATAATATAAAAAATGGATGTGGGGAAAGGTGTGGGGCCAGAAGATAAGACGCATAAGAGATACACTTCACATCTTGGAAAGTTAAGTTTCCTTTCCTTCCTTACTCTCTCTTTTCCTTTCCCTTTCTGAAAGACAAAAAACTCAAACAAACAAGCAAAACAAAAGTAAAACAAATCACCCCCCCAAAAACTACACAAAAAATCTCCCCAAAAACCCAAACACTAAATAATAATTTGGCATTTATTTTTCTTTGAGTTAAATTACACTAATCCTGCAAGGCATAATTTTGTTCTCATCATTTTTTTCATCATTTTCCTTGCTCAGAATCTTGTTTTGAATTTATTCTTTTCATTTCACATTCTTTGTTGGGTTGTTTTTTTTTTGGTCTTCTGTTTTTGTGGTGTGTTTTTTTTTTGTGCTTTTCAATTTCTTTTCTACTTCAGTTCTTCTGCCTACCTGTTTTTAACATGGGTAAAATTCTACATTACTTTCTTTCGTTCTTTCCTGTATTCTTCCTTTCTGATCACTACTCTTTCTTATTGCTGATACCTTTCACACATTTATTCCCATTTTCTCTTTCACAGTTAAATTTGTCTTGGCACTGTGATACAACTTGTGCTACTTTTAGCAAATGCATTGGTGGAAACAAGATTTCCAGACCTTCCAGAAGTATCCCTATTGTGGGCATGTGTTAGCATCAGTTTTGTATATAGAACACCATGTAAACTATGGACCTGAATAAGCCATCTCGTTATCTTTAAGGTCCCCATAACTTTGTTATGTCATAATATCAGATAAGAGATATTGTGGAATATTTTTGTTTGTTTATTTTGATCAGGGATCTGCAGAGAATTTCTTGGAGAAGAGAAGGAGGTTGCGGTTGATAACTGAAGTTTTCTATCATTTGCTCTGTAGAACTGCAGTCTTCTATTTCCATGCTTTTTGAGTTCTAATAATTAGTTTAGTTGAGTAATATAAAACTTTAGAATAGGCAGCTCTTGAACAACCACAGTTAGAATGAATAAATTTTTACTTTTGTTTGCATGTCTCAGTAATTAAAATATGTGCTGGTTTTGACTGGGATAGAATCAGTTTCATTAGTGTTGAAATTAGGGTGTCAGTTCTTCCCCTACAATCTTCTACAGCAAACAAATTGGACATCATAAGATAAAAATATGCTTTTCTCATTCTGTTTATGCTTCATTTTCAAAGTACTTAATAGTATAGCAGTTCAAATTCTTCCTCATGCTCTTGTAGATGGCAGCACTCAAAACTCATCTTGTTCCTGTTCTGCATTCACTATGGCCATGGTTTTTAATGGATGACTCCTCAATGCAAATAGCTCTGCATTTGCTTTGTGTCTACACTACAAACTATCCTGCAGGTAGGAGAGTCACTTTATGATGTAATACATCAAAATCTTTAACCAGAATAATTAAGACAGAAAAACATAATAAAGGGAAAGGAATGTTTATTAGTACCATTACAGGGAAGTATAAAAGCCCCGGTCCATCAAAGTCTATCGAGAATTTTGATTTTAATACATTCAAGACTTTTGTTCGAATCCTGTTTCAGTCTGTTGGATTTAGCAAGAGTACAATTGTATTGAAGGATTAAATAGCATTAAACTCAAACTGTTATGTTTGAAGGTTACAGTGAAAATCCTGGCAAACTGAATAGTATTCTGTAAAAGTACTACTCTAGGAATTCTCTCACAGAAAACAATGTATCAGTACTTCATACAGTTTGTACTTCAGCCCTTACTGAGAATGTTCTGGTTTTGATATATACAAAAATCTAATTTAATTCTGTACTAAGTTTCTTCCATTTATTTGTGCATTGGTCTCAGTAGCTTATATTTGTGTATTTTTCTTAAAGATTCCCTTTGTCATTTGAGGAAACCTTTTATTTCCATTTACGGGTAATTTTTTTTTTTTCCCTAATATGAATTTGTCTCATTCTGTATCCTGGTTATTGACTCAGGTAATGATTTGCTAGTGGCTTGAAGAGACATATAAGTATCTGTTGATTTCCCTCTGTCAAGACACCATAAAGAGTTAGCATGGTTAAAATATACTAACCGAACAGTCTCTGAGCTTTTCAACCCTCTTTTCAGTTAATTTCCCCATACCTTAAAGGAGCTTGTGATGCCTTTTTTTTTCTTTTTTTAATAAAGACTTTTTTTTAATGTGGACTGAAAAACGGTCAAATGCGTATTAGTCAACCACAGGATATAAAATTAAAATGCAATGTCCTGTGGTGTACTGGAAGTCAAGCTGAAGTCCTGATGGTTTTTCTTGTTTCTTAACTCTGAGTGACTCTAGGCTGCATTTTTTTTTCCTCACTAATAAGGGCAAGTGATTTTAGCTTCATCATATTTTGTCTTTCTGTTCAGAATAGTTGATTTATGAGGTGACCCAAACTTACCTACTCTGAACTGGTTAACCACTTCCCCTTAGGGTAATCAAAGAAAGAAATACATGTAGATGTTTTTAACGGTTAAATCTGCACATTTCTATTCAAAGCATGTCCCACTGACTTCACTGTGGTTCAAAGAAAAAATAACATAGTCCTTTCAAAAGTTCCATCTCAGTCTTTGAGCTGTTAGACTGTCCTTTCTATAGATCTTTTTTTTCTTTAAATGTATATGCGCATTTCTCATATGATAAACATTTAATTTTTTTAAGGTTGTACTTCACTTTGTTGGGCCAGTGGTGGACAATCACCATCACTTCCACCTGCACGAAATGCAGCTGGCAATTCATTAATGCATAACATCTTGAAATTGGCTTCCCACGTGTCAAATGATAACAGCCCAATTCAGCAGGTGGTCTTTTGTCTTCTTTCTAACCTTGCTTTGTCTCATGACTGTAAAGGCATTATTCAGAAGGTAAGTACATTATATTCTCGATATTAGGAATGTGTGGATGCATTTTCCTTTTTAATAAACTCTCATATTTCAGTATGGAATGTCTTGTGATCATATGCAGATGCTTCTGCAGAAATCAAAGCCATTGTCTCCTCAGTTGTGTTACTGTTCCCAAAGAGAATCATTTAATTTAGTCCTATTCATAGTCTGAGCAGGAACAGCATATGGAACCAATTTTTGCTAGAGCTTTTTATAACCTCTCAGTTTCAGTGAGGTGTAAAAAAATTAATACCTGTGCATATTGAAGCAATCACTAGTGGATCGTGGAAATGAGCATACAGTAGAAAAAACTGCATGGGGGTAAACAAGAAATTACACATAGTATGAGTCATTAGGTATACTGTGTGAAACAATCTTTGTAGAAATTATAGTTTAAAAGATGTCCTACATGTCTGTAATTGGCTGTTAGGTAGAAATCTATTTTTATTTTATAAATAAGAATACATCGGTACTGTCTTTTCCCTTTTTAATTTGCATATTGAATGATCCTTACTCTGTTTTATGAAATTTTCTTTGAGAAATCTGTTTTGTTAAAATTTAACATTGATCATTTAAATAAATTCAACACCTTGAGAAGTCAAACCATGTAGAACATCAACTATAGTGGTGATATGGTAAAACTAGCTAACACAGAAGAACTTATAAAATGTGTGTTTGTTTTTAGGATCTTTTATAGTAGTTTAATAATTTCAACAATTTCTTTCAATTTACATTAACAATGTTCTGTGCTTGGACCTAATCACCTGTTAGAAAAGGCAGGGAGAAGTATGATCTTTTTGTAATGCTAATTCTGTAAAATCTGGTCATACAGTTACAAAATTGCTGATACTCAAACTTTGTGACAGAAACTAAGAAATTGAGTTCTTTTCTATGGTAGTTGGCCTGTGAATTGGTTTGGCTTTTGCTGTGTTCAGAGTTTCACTCTAGTGTGATAATACTTAGTCTTCATTCTCTCTCCTGAGCTCTGCTTTCATGAGTGTAAGCAATGCTGAATTACTAATTCCATCTGTGAAAATTAAATTGCCAGTATTATATTCACGTGAAGAAAACCACAATGAGGTTTTATGCTGAATCGTTTGCTTTTAGCCAGGTGCCTGTATGTGTTGTTGAAGGTCAGTGAGGTTGGGAATATTTAGTCGAGGATTTGTTTCATCATAGTCATAGGAGTGTTATCTTAGAACATCTCTCCCATGCAACAAGAGAATAGGTTTTCACCTGCTCAGAGTGTCTACTTAAAGTGGAGGCGAACACTGAGATTAGGAGGGAGTAGTGTATGCCACATCAACACACAGATCTCTTTCTTCAAAGATTACAAAACCAGACAACATTCCTATGGCTGTCAGTGAAGGGGGGTGTGGAGCTATAGATCCTTATAAGTCCCTTCCAACTTGAGATATTCTATGATCTCATTAACATTTGCTAATAATGCAACCAATAATAAATAAGGAATCAAGAATACATTAAGTAAGTAGAGCATTGATTCAATTAAATTTTTTCTAACTTATTTTTGGGCATAAATGCTAAGTGCATAGCAAAAAGCTTAGGTAGTGGTGGGAATTAGCCTTTAAAGAAATACAGTCAACTTTTATGTAACTACACTGCCTAAATTATTAGAGAAGAAAATGTATTTTACCGTATTAACATTTTAACGAAGATGCGGACAATTTTTCATATCCAATTCTTTCAAAAATCCCTGATTATAATAATGGGTTCTCTGAAATATGTAAATGAAACATTAATACTAGGTTTTGGTCAAGTGTGCAGGCTGGAAGGTCAAACAGCAATGAACAAAACATGGACTACTATAATTTCTAACATCTTTGTTCTTCCTTCTGACAGAGTAACTTTCTGCAGAACTTTTTGTTTCTCTCCTTACCAAAAGGAAGTAATAAAAATCCTGGTAATGTGTCTACTCCTTGGCTAAAACTGCTACTGAACATATCTTTTGGAGAAGATGGACAGCAGATGATTATGAAGATAAATGGGTTTTTAGACCAGATCGTGGAAATGTGTAAATACAAACACAAAAGCAGCCAACATCTAGCACTTCTTATTCTACATAACGTATGTTTTAATACAACTAATAAGCCGAAGATATTAGCTAATGGTAAGTATCTAAAAGGTATTCAAGCTATTTTACTCTGAGAATATTGTGCCTTCCAGAATACCATGTTTTCATTGCAATTTCAGTTGCTGACCAAGAACACAATATTGTTGTTTAGAAAAGCATTTTTATAAAAATTATTTTTGTAGAAGTAATTACGGAACATATATTTTGGCAGAAAAGCAATTAAATAATACATAACAAAAAGAAAAGCAAATAGTCAAAAAAATAAGAGATGAGACTGATAATATATAGTAACACATGATGAATAAAAGGATTTTTGCAGTATTCTCAAACAGCTAGTTTTCAGCGAGGTTTTGAAGGATCTTTTTCTGTCCTATCTTTCCAATCTTTCAGTTGGACAAAATGTATTAGCTCCTGCAAGTAACAGATGTCAAGACAAACTATTTTGTGTTATGTCGTGGCATGTATATTTAATGTAACAACATTCACAGAACTTTTTTCTCATTTTTTTTGATAAAAGGCCTGTTTCCCCTATTTAATCGCAGAGAATGGTCCTGTCTTTCTCAGCAGGTTTTCCATGGTGTCCATGCTTTTCTTTTTTTCCTAAGGTGCTGATTTGCTGCTAAATTAAGCATACATTACTCAGTTCCATAATCTGTGAATTTTTATTAGGAAGTGAAAAAGCAAATTTGAGGAGTTCAGTGCAAAGCTAGGAAATTAAGGCACCTATGATGGGGTGGCAAATAATTCTCATTGGTTAGAAATCATCTACATGATAAGTACTAAGGAAAATAAAAACATCTTAATTTCCATCCTGATGTGGCTCTAATTGTGGATACTGGAAGTTATAAAACAGTTTCATGGCTTACTCTGTGTATAGCTGATGGCTGTGCATGTTTTATTACTGGTGGCTTAATGTTCACCTTCCTTGGGTTTGTTTTGCTATATTCTTTTTACCACTTCTTTGAATGTAGTCTTCCAATTCCGTAAGCACGTTTAAATTTAATCGGATAATAAAGTTTCTGTAATTCTTCTGCCATACAATACTTGTCATAAAAGTAAGTGTGCTCCAAAATACTGAGACATGTGTACGTATTTCTGTGGGTTTGATATTTTCTAGGTGTAGTTTGGGTTTTTTGTGGTTTCTTTTTTCTGGGTTTTTTTTTTGTTTTGCTTTGTTTTATTTTCTTCATTAGATAAAGCAGTTGCAGTCCTGTCTGGCTGTTTGGAAAGTGACAGTTGTGGTGTTCGGAGAATAGGAGCAGCTTCGCTTTGGGCTTTGCTTCACAACTATCAGAAGGTTAGCATTTTGAGAAATAATTGAAAAATTTGTAATGTAACTTTTATGCTGTAAACAATACAGCAACCTTTAAGTAAATAAAGTTTACAGTAGCAGTTCCATTTTATTTTTGTATTCGCATAGGTGCTCAGACTAGGAGGTTAAACAACATGGCGAGGAAGCAGCTTGTCTTCTGTGATTTGTGACTGCTTATATAAATGTAATCTGTATGATGATACGGTCATATGCTAATTCTAAAATTCTGCTGAATTACATTAATTTTCTAAGCTTCACTGGTAAAGTGTGAACATGTGGGGAAGAAAGTCACGTCACTATATTTTGTGTGGTTTTGTGTGCTACAGGCAAAAGTTACTTTGAAGAATCCATCGATAAGGAGAATAATAGATGAGGCTTATTCTTTAGCGAAGAAAAGTAAGTCTTATTTTCAACTAATACCAGTTCTGTGTTTTTTCGTCAATCAGATCATGAATACATTTCAATTTATATAATCACAGTAAGTTTTCGTTGTGCTACAATTTTTTGAAAGGATACTTTTGTCTCTAAAATCATGAGTAATAATATGGTTTATGGTTAGGTGTTTTATAAATACAAATGTAGAAAAATGTCTCTTGGTTAACAAATTATAAATAATACCTCAGGTAATTGCTAAGGTTAGTTTGTAACAATAAGTCTGATCGTGCTTGGAGCAAAATTTGCAATAAGATAAATTGTTCATTTAGCAATGACTTTGCTTAACAGTGCTAAACCTCACTGTGTTCAGCCATGGAGAGAAGGCATCAGAACAGATCATTGTGCCAGTCTTAAAATACTGTACCGTGAGTTAGCTGACTTTCTGAAGACTTGAGTTTTTTGGTCAACTAACTGAATATAACTATCATTTGAATAGCTTTTATGTGATAGGTTGCCATCTTCAGTTTAAGAGCATTTATTCTGAAGGATGTTCACCCACTGGTCTGTAGCTGGGGTTTATTGGAACACTCTGATCTTGCAAAATCTGATCTTGCAAAAATATGCAAATGTCTCATTTTAATTGCTCTATAGATGTAGTCAAGTAGGTTTATCAATTTGGGAGACCTATGATACCAGGTTCCCATAGTACTTTGCACAACTGAATTGCCAAAGAATTTCTGCGCACACGAAACATTGTTTGTTAGTATGCTAATAAGGAGATGTATTCTTGCTAGACTATCTCATGCTAATTCTTCTGTACTGTCACCCAAATCCATTGATTTTGTCAGTGTACTGTTTCAAACTCATCCTTTACTAAGTCAATCATTAAATATAACATATGCAACATTTCATATATTGATAGTGTGTTAATTTATGGGTAAGTTTTTGTTGTTCTTTATAACATAACTACCACTGATCAGGGAATTTTCAAAACAGTATGTTGAATCAGCAAGGTAGAAATTTGAATCTTTTCCAGACTAGCACCTCATAATGTTAATCCCCATTAGGTACTGCTTTAGAACACAGAGTTCTCGCCTGAAATAGCAATTTTTAATTCAATAAACATTGAAGTATCAGAATATTGAGTATAGAAGTTTTTATGAACTGTAATTGTTACAGTTTACAGTCATGTGAAGTTGCAATCTATATTTTCCTGTATTAAGGTTTTCAACTAGCCTACCCTAGTTAGTACCCTTTTGATCACATTACAGTAATAATTGGGCTAAAATGATAGATTGTTCTTCTGAGTGTAAATGAGGGAATTGTTCGACATGGCTACTGTTATTTTACATTTGTTGAACTTTGTTGAACCCAATGAGAAGTTTGAGGAAGAACAAAGCATGACTGCATTGTAACATAGCATAACAAAAAGGCAGTTCTCACTTTTTTGTCACAACCAAGTGGGGGCTTGGAAAGCTGTGAAAATCTAGCCTTTGAACAAAACAAAACAAAACAAAAAACCAGACTTAGCAACATAAAGTATAAGTACTTGATTTGCTACTCATTAATATACAGGTTAAGATCATAAATGAATTCTAGCAAGGCATTTGATGCAATCTTTGAAAAAGTAATTTTTTATTAAGAATTAACTAGAAGTTCAAATCATGTTTTTTTTATTTCCTTTTAGCTGTTCCACAGCCAGAAGAAAATGAGCTACATGCCTACTATTTAAAATGCTTAGAGAATATAGTGCAGCTTCTTGATTGTTAATCATCATCAAATGACTTCGTATGTTGAAAGTGGACAGCTTACTCAATGAGAGCCCGAAATTTAAAGAAAACACTTCTAATTCACGGATCTGTAGCAGCAGCATATATGCAATGGAGGAAGCTTATGAAGCCTTTGAGGAAGAAGTTCATCACTTTGAACCAAAGAAATCGCACTAAATGCTGTAATGTAATCCCAATGGGAAATCATAATGATGCTATGTATAGTATGTACACAGAAGAAGGATGTACAGATGAAAAGGATGTGAAAAATCAGTAATTTTCCTAAATTATGTGTTGAAATTGTTACTGTAAAGTATTAGAATTGCTGTTTTGCATTGGTCTTAATAAAGAGGTTTTTAATTGAAATCAGCATTTGTCGTCAGTGGATTGTAATTTGTAATGTAGATGTGCACAGTGCATACTGTGATTCAAGAAATGGAAATGTTGGCAGTCACGGTATGTTATAACTATTAGGTATAGAACAGTAAGGTGTGTGGTTTAGTTTTGACAGTTTTCAGTTCAAACTGTTGCTTTTTTTCTGTTTTTTTAAGATGCTAACAATTGAAAAAGATCTCTCAATTGCTGGTATTACAGGTGACAGGTTAATATAGCAGTTTATTCAGCATGGGAGGTATGTGAATCAGTTTTAGTTATGTTACAACATTGTAGAAAATACTTGAGACACAATCTATTGGTTTCCAATTTATAAACACTTCAAATATTTTCCCTAAAGAAAAAAACAGTCTGATATCCAGGCCTGTGTTATCTTTGAACTGCTACCATTAAACTATTGTCGTAAGCTTTTCAGTATTCTGTTCTGAATGAGTTTGAAAGAAAAATACATTGATGCCTGAACACATGACAGTTTTGCTGAATGTGCTTCTGAAACATTCTAGCAGGGTGTTTTGGTTTCCTTCAACACGTAAAGCTTTTCTTTTATGTCAGGGACAGCTTAAAGTGAGCAAACAGAAAACACAACTTTGAGAACATCTCTGATAGGGTTGTAGCAAGGTCATGTCTACATGCAATTAGTCTTCCTAACCAGATACTGAAAGTATTTTCCACTAATAGAGGGGATTTTGTTTGTTTGATTTGTGATGCTTATAAATAATGTGTGACTTGACATTATTCTGCTGACATAAGCATGACACTTAGAGTCGCTGGATTAAATCATTACTAGAAACGTAATTATCAGCTAACCTTCTGCTCCTCCACTAAAGAAAAAGCACCACCAGAGCCTGATTCTTTCCCACTTGATACATTGCATAATTATTGTAACTTGCAAAGCTTTTGTTAAATGCTGTCATGCTCATCCCATAGTATTGCAGAGCTGTAAGCTGCAGGGCAGGGGAACACTCAGCAGACAGGTCTGCAAGTCAGTGTTTGCTGTCTGGGCTTTGGTGGGGGGTCTCTTCCCCTCAGAATAGCAAGTGCCAAGTCTCTTCAGAGACTTATGTTTCAGCATACTTGACCCCAATGATTTCTCTCATAAATCAGGTTGCCAGTCAAAACTCAGATTGTTTGCCAGTTTGCTTTCTTTTTCAGAGACACAAAGAATGAGAGCACTCGATGCCAAATTAAATGCAATGGACCCCCTCAGTTTCAAAGTGTAGAAGTAGTACACGTGGACCTAGTGAGATGAAATTGGGCTGCATAGTTGAATGGCTTCGTTAAATGTAAGTACAATAAAATAACATAAAGGAACCGGATTCTTGTTTTCTATAAAACATTTCAATTTTACTGAGCTGTACAAGTTCTTGAAGGAATTATTCATATTGAAAAATCCAGATAAATTGTGAACACATTTCTTGTTACAGTAAGCCTTAGTGCAAGTGCTCTGTTTATCCTAAAATGAGCATAGATCTAGCCACTATTTTCTCAGTATTTTGCAATATTTTATAATTTTGGGAAGCAACTGCAGCAATGGCAGAAGTAAATACTTCTGTTTTGATTTTCCTGAGCAGCAACACCAATTTTTAGCCTCTAAGGGCATGTATATCAAATGTCTATATTAACGTTGTGCACAGTCTTCACAGAATACTTAAAACTTTTCTCCTTCAAGATTAAGGAAAGATAAATTTATTTATTTATGTATTTATTTAAAAGTCAGCATTCACTTTGTTTTTTCCCTCAAAAATCGGGGACGTACAGTGGCTGCATCCTGTCTCCCTGCATGTTAATAAAGTAGGTTATAAAACATAAATGACACTACAATTTCTGTTCACTGGCACTTAGAGTAGCTCAATTAGCCTCACAATAACTTTTAGTCTTCATAGCTTTCATGAAAGAAAATTAAAATATTGAGACCTCATTCACAGTTAAATTTAATTTCAGAATTTTGGAGATGCATCTATTTCCAAGCATGTGGTATTTGTCATGTCTGGGTTTTCAAAGAAAATTAAATCCTAAAATACCTTCAAATTTTAAGAGCTGTAAAATAATTTCTTATCCTACAGAGGAAAGTGCAATTAAAGTGGAGATGGATTCCCTGAACAGGCTACAGAATTTAAAAAGTAATATTCAGCATGTATCTAATTTCTCTAAATAAAAGGCATGGCCATGCAAGCTAGAGTCTCTTGAGAATCCTTATCCAGGAGAACACAATTACCATTTGCACTAACTGCAGATATATCATGCTCTTACTGGTTGCTTTATCTTTTATGAGAAGTTTATAATCAAGAAAGAAGTTACTTTAAATTCAGAAGAGGCTTGTACATAAAATCCATTACAAATGAGGCTTTCAGACTTTTCAAGACTGATGTGTCATCTATGCATGTTCAAAACTTTCAAAGAAATAATTTTCCCTTGAGTGGTAAAAAAATGTGGGTTAAACTTAAATCATTTAGTTTTGATTGTGTGTGTTTTCATCCAAATAGAGAAATTAAGTCATGACTTGCTGATGAAGTTTTCAAAGCTTTGAGTAATAGGTTTTCAAGCCTACTTTAAAATTTTCAGAAGATTTCCTTTGAGTAAGGCACTATTTTTTGCTTTTCCAGCAATTTGGAACTATGGCTTCTCCTCACTCAATCCTAGCAACTACACAGCCCCTGGTGGAATTCATCATTGGTTCCTCTCCACATCAAACTTGCAAATTACAGCAATTACAGGCTTCTAGCTTCAGTGGAATGATGGAGCAACATTGGCCATAGTGGGGAGGGGAATTTTCTGTGCAGAGTCTTTGGCCCAGCTTTATATCAGGATTTCCCTTCACAGCAAAGTAGAAGCTGCTGAGAATGCTTCTCATCTGATTGTCCTTCAGAGAAGGGTTTTACTCTCCTCTAGCGAGGAAAAATAATAATTGGTTTGCAGACACCTGAAGATTGCTGTCCCCAGGGGAGTTTAGGGACACTGTACTTCTCTTCAGGTTTCTTATGGTTGTAAAAGAAAAAAAAGAAGTGATCCCTTCAAACCTCAATCCTTTATAGCTCATGTTTTGGCTCCTGGGCCACACTGTAGAAGACGTGTGTTCTTCATTCATCACCTTCTCTTCCTTATTTGATGATTACCTAACCTCATTCAGCAATTCTCTGTGGCTTGTGGGCATTCCCAAGACCTGGTTAGTCTCCCTTTTGTGTAATGCAGAAGGGTTTCACCCTATGGATGAGGTTGGTCTGCGTCCTCTGGTCTCAGTGCCAGCTACTTTTGAGCACGTCTTATTTTTATTGCTGTTTACAGTGGTTCAGGTGCTGTAGGGATTTTACAGTTCAGTTTGCTATTCAGCTGCGTGTTCCTGCTGCCAAGCCTATCTCAGCCACCACACATTTTAAAGAAAAAAAAGAAAGATGGTGTGAAAGCTGTTCCCTTTTTCACTGGAAGAGGAGACTCTCACAGCACTTGCTTTCCTACATTCAAAAGAGAGCCTGTTGGTCTGTATTCAACAGCAAATGTACATGCTTAGGTTCACAAGTGTACTCATTCTTCATAAATGCCTGGACTGATGCTGAATGATCAATCCAGATATGTTCTCATTCCAGCTTCCTGGCCACTTGCCAAGGGGATCATGAAGTTTTACACTTTTAGATCCTGATCCTTGGTATTTAGCAGGTGAGGGCAAGTCTTTGCTGAACGGAAATGTAATTTTAATAGAAATCAAAACTGTGTGGTTTTTATATACGATTCTATAATTTTATTCAAAATGGAAATGTTGGGAGACAGTTGGAATTAAATGTGTTTGTAATAAATACAGGATAGAGCTCTTTGGAACAAAAAAATAACTTGTTTTTCACAAAATTTTTACATTTCCTTTCCACTTCAGCTGAAAATCCAAATAATCTACTTTATAAAGAGATCTCAGTAGGCTCATAAGTAGATTTTAAATTCGTATTAAATATTAATGGTTATTATTTTTATATGTCTAAAATGTTTGTATTTTTTCAGAGAATTCTAATAAATTTTTATTAACTTCAGTGTTATTGTTTTTCTGCTTTTATTCTCTTTTCCTTCGTTGTGGATTACTGACATGCCATTATCCACCTTTTAGATTCAGTAATGTAAAATCTGGCTGGTGATTCTGTCAAATACACAAATCTTGAATTCATTTGGTGTTTCTAATTTTTCACAATATGAACAATTATGCCATCTATATGTTCAGCCATTGTTATCAAACTAGTCTGAAATAGAATGTTTATTTTATAAAATCAAACCATAACCCAAACATGTTTCAATAATCTTTGCTGTTCTATTAAAAAGTACATGCATTATTTCAGGTTTTTATTGCTCTTTATTTTTTCTAAGCAGCATCTGTTGTTTCTTCCACTTTCCCCAACTTAAGACCAACATTCATGTGATTTTACTGAAATCCCAGAGGGTAACAGTAATTCCTGCTACAAAATGCAACTGATGATTTTCAAGAAGTTAGCGGGTATCTGTTTGTCTGTGGTTTTGCATAGCACAGGTGGTGCATACAAGCCCCTTTTGGTATTTCTAACCTGTCAGAGAGATGCCCTGTAACTTAGAGAATGTGCTTTTCACTGTAAAAAGCTGAAAGCTTTGCTAACCGTGCTTCCTTCACTTGCAAATCCAGTGCAAGAAATTATCAAAATAAATAGTTGTGGCAGTTATCACAAGCAAAACAAATAGTTTCTTAGTGCTAAATTATGCATATTAACAATGGTGCAATGTCCTAAGTACTTCACCCAAATGTGTCACACATGCAGTGCTTTAAACTTGCAAGCAAGATCTCTCTGTTTGTATTAGAATACTTGTTTAATAAGCATTTTGTAGCAAACAAAACATTTCCAAATGTGGACTCTGATGTAGCTGATTAGAAATAGTCTTCTATTATCTCATGTGTGGTATTTGTTTACTTGGTTATGTGGCTTTGCAGGATATGCTGGAAAAAAGCCCCAAACAAACTACATTCAGAACTGATATAAGCAGTATCCTTAAAACTCCATAGCTATTTCACAGTAAAGTTATGCTAGGAGAGAACCAGCCCAACCTGTGTATGTCTGAGATCACATGCCATGAGGACATAGCATTGAACCTGACTTCCAAGTGACAGGACAGACTGCATTCACCCGCATCTCCTGAAAGGACACACTGGTCAAAGACTACTGATTCACTTTATTTGGAGCAGGAAAGCTCTGGCTGAATGCAGATTCTAGCTTCAATGATGAGAAGGAAAAACTGCAACCAAGTTCCAAATTGTTGCATCTCTCTGAAAATCAGGGAAAAGCTGGTTTAGGGGTGCCTTAAATATTCTTGGTCCATTGCTGACAACGGCAGGTAGAAGCTGATTGTTTTTCTCTTTGATGTGTCAACCATTTTAGTGCAATACTGGTTCAGTTGGACAGAATTTTTGGAAAAGATGAAAGAGGGTCAAGAAATTCTGCTGTACTTCCTTTCACAATTAATGCTGGCCAAATCATGTCTGCTTTCAAAAGAATCACTTCATAAGGAGATTTTTCTGACTGTTAGTATCAAAGCTGATACTCTGTCTTGAGAAGCCTGAAGTTAACAACCCCGAATCATGCGTATTACATGACTGCTTTCTGTTAAAGAATGTCTAGCTAACTTACTGTTTAAAAATATAAATTCATCATTGTCCTTGACCTAATGCCTAATGTTTGCCAAGAAGAGCAGAAAAAAGAACCAAAAAAAAACCAAACCAAAAACCCCCACCAAAAAAACCCATAAAAGTGAAAAGTCTCATGGGAAATGGGGGAAAAAATACTTTTTATGTGTATGTGAAATAAATTTCTCATCAGTCAGGTAGGATTCACTAAGTCACAGCAGGTTCTTAATGGCCAATAGAGTAGGTCTAAACCCACAAGCAATACTTATCCATATGTAATTTCTGTGGGAGCTTTCACTTTGTAGTGGCACGTAAAACTTATGTTTTACTTCCCTTCTTTTTCCATAGGAAAGGTGCTTCTAAAAACAACTTTAAGTGTAGGTAGCATGACAGAAGAAACACTGCTAGTGGGTTGAATGTCTGAAGCTTTCAAAGCCATCAGAAAACAGGCTGTCAATTCCCAGTGCTTCATGTAACTAATACAAGATTTTGTTCACTAGAATAAGTAACTTGCAATTTTTCACAGTGTTGCCTATCTTTCTTTAGAAAGCTTCCTATTTAAGAATTTTTTCAGAAGACTGATCTAGGATTGAAATACATATGATCATCTGCCTTTGAAAGCCAAATATTTTCTATTCTCACTCCTTCAATAACCCTAAGTAGCAGTGCATAGCCTCATGGGACAGAGCAAAACAGGAGAGAGGGATTGACCTCACTGCCTGTGACCTGATACCTTACACATACCAGTAGTTAAAAGATCACCTGTGTCCTTGTATTAGGTCTTCAAAAAACTAGTTAGAGAGAGTATAGTTGTCCACATCTAGGTGAGCTGAGAAAGATGCACTCAACTGAGGCAGTGGCAACCAGCATACTAGCATCAGAGTAGCAGTACTCATCACATAAATCCAAATTTAGAGTGTTGTAGAAAAGCTCAAAGCGCTTCCACTTCAAAAGTGGATTTCACCAAATCAGGAAGGGGAAAATTGTCTTTCCTCTTGGTTTTCATTCCAGGACTCTCTGTAACTGAGGATTTGCAGAGGGCTGTGTTCCCATCACTATGGCAGCTGGAGTGTGAGTCACTCCTCCTCAGCCAGAGTTCTTCATGCCCAGCGGGAGGTTTTTCCGGAAAGGTGTCTTCCAAAGTTGTGTAACAAGCACCTGAACAAAGACTTTGAATTGCTTCTAGTTAAAGCTACTTTATCTGAATTTCAGAGCCTTCCTGAACCTGGAATTTGGTGAATCCTATGCGTCTTTTTGAATTGATACTCTGCACTTCTTTGAAAGTTTTTCATAAATGACAAATAACCCCGAAGTGTCAAGGGCTCTCAAGCAGGTAAAAGCAGTGTCATTGGAAATCTGAAAATTTTCCAAAACTTATGGTGCAATTTTTAGTCTGTTTGTGTAAATTAAGATATCAGCTGCTCATTAATCCACAGTTCAGGAAACTGTTCCTTAGAATGTTCATTTCGGTGGTTGCTTCATGCCTGCAAGATATACAGTTTCCAGCGTTAAAAATAAGTTTAAAAAGGAATATTAAATTCACCTGCATGCTGGTTTCTGACCTAATAAGATGCTACACTTGAGTGAAAAATCTTGCATTGTCTGAAATTACTCTGCAACAATTGAAGGTTTGCAAAGAATCCCTACATAAATGCATATTAATACACAAGAAAGAGTGGAGCCATTTGACAGGAGGTTGCCAGAAACCCTCCCTATGCAGCACCCATACAGCAGCCAAACTAACAAGAATTACTTGAAAGTGAGTGGTGATGTGCAGTGTTAAACTAATAAGGATTTCTGAAAGTCTTTCCTTACTATTTTCTGCATTCAACAAATATAGGAGAAAAACTCTTTGCTCACGTTGAGTGTTTGTTGACAGTAATATACTATTGCATTATTTATATTTATTGCATTTATCATGAACCAACAGGGCAACCTCCCTTCCAGTTTGAATAAAAGAACTATTTTTTTACAGTTTTAAATGGGGATATGACTGAGGCTAGTGTCACAAAAATGAATATTGTTTTTAAAGCTGACTTTCTTAGTGACAGGAAGTTTGCCTTCTGTAAGAACAAAAAATTGTAGCACAGCAATGGATTGTAAAGATTTATATTCTTCTTTTGGTATTATTCAGAGTCTCTATATGGTTAAACATGCAGTTTAATGTTGTGAGTTTTTTCCAGTATGCTTTTAGAAACATTTTATGACAGAAAAATTATAATGGAAAAAAAGAATTGTTATAGATCTAACAACAATTGATTTTAAGAAGCCAAAGACCATAAAAATCAATAGAAAAATCTAACTTTGGGTGATGTTGGACTAGTTTCCAGCAGGGGAAACATTATTGTATGGACAAATTCACTAGGGAATATAGCAGGAGTTGAGGTCAAAATGTAATCACCCAGAATGTAGCTCTTCAGGGTGGATTATTTTACTCTCCCTCTGAACTGAAACAGCTCTTAATGTTAATAAATCTCCTTTATGCTTGTATCAGAGTAAAGATCCTTAACAGCCTACGCAGTTTTTCATATGACTCTTCAAAATATTCTGTGCTTTCTCTCCAACATGCTGTCATAATTTTATTTTCAGTTAGAGATAAAATGGCCAACTGGAAACAGTGGTAGGTGGCAAATGCTAAAAACAAAGGTTCTTAAAAAAGTGAAAGAGACAAAAAAATAGCTGAACAGGTAAAACAGCCTGATACTGTAATAAATAAGTTTAAAAGACCTCAGCTATAAACACTTGTGAAAACAGCAGCTGTCTGTGCCATCATAGTTTGTTTGAATTTCATTTGTTTGATCTTTATTTTCCTCTTTTTCTTCTTTTTTTTTTTTTTCTTTTACCTTTGTGCTTAGCAATGACAAAAGAGATGTTTTCCATTGCTGCGGTTCAAGAAACTTTTGTTGAACCTTCCTCTATGAATTGCAGTTAAAGCACTTAACAATAAGTCAACAGATTTTGTGCCAACAACTTTAATGTTGTATATTTTTATAGCAACATAGTTACAGTACTTTAAGGTGAGGGTTTTTTTAATACCAATGCAACAATATTATTAGTGACTCTTTTACAAACACAGTACATAAAGTTGACTTCCATGTGTACATTCACCTTCTTATGTGTGAATGAATCAGTAAGTGATGAATAAACAGAATTTTGTGTTGGTACAAATGCACCTGTCCAAGGATGATGACATTACTTGAACCATTGGCAGTGTAAAGGTACAAGTTGCTTGCACACCAAAGCCCTTGGTCTTTTCCATGGGAAATAAAGAAAGTACACCATGAACTACTTTGTCCGTTCCATATTTCTTCCCCTTAAAACGTTCCCATTCTGCCATTTTCCTGTGCTGTGATTGTAGGTTTTTTTGGGTTTAGTTAGAACTTTTCTATCATTTCTTCTGGTTTCACAGGGACTAGCACAGCCTGTTTTAGAGTTACAGATAGTCTGATGCTGACCAGCAGAGAGTGAAATGGTGCCCAAGCCCGCCATCAGCTTCTGTCGTGGACAAAAGTTCCCCCACAAAAGATGTAAAAACTATGTTTTGGTGAAGTCACTGGAAATGCTTTACTGGGTCGCTAACAATGCTAAACATAAGCTTTGTTTTGTTTCATTTTGTTTCATTTCACTTCCTGGGTTTTTCATTGTATGTATGAGTACAGCAAATGTGACAGCCTTTTTCAAATGCAGCAGAAGGTCATGTAAGTGTCAGAAATTTCTGTTAGCAGAAGTAATTAACACTGTCAAAATCTTTTCAGCAAAGAAAACTGAGAACTATTTAAGATGCTTTTGATGTTACTCATCCTATACAAAGAATGGCTAATGTCATAATGACAAGAAATCTGTACCTTTGTTCTCAGAAGAATTTATTCACCATTTGATAAATTAAGTCAGCTGCAGCATTCTGTATATTATTATATATATGGGGTTTTAAGCAATAGATCTTCTGCTTAAATGAAAGGAGGATGCATATGTGCTCATCTCAGGTTTAGTAGAAAATACAGTTGATTCAGTTGTGTTAAAAAAAAGCCCATTGAGACTGGAACATGATATCCAGGAAATACAATTTACTGTCATCTATAACAGAAGCAACAAAAAACAGCACACAAAGCTCTCAATCACAGGAATCCAGGGACAAAACACAGCTATAAGAATACAGGGTATCTTTTATTTTATGTTTTGCAAAAGAATCAATCGAAAAATACTAATACTATATAGCCAGGTTTCCTATTGCAAAATCCATGTAGTTTGCAATGGATACAAATGCTACTGCAAGGAAGTTGATAAATGCAATTTTGATCTTGGAGCTCTTGATCCAGGCTATTAGCTTGAATAACCCAAACCCTGAAGTTGTATGTGTGACAGTCCAATCTGTGCATGACGATCCCTCTCCCGTTAGATCGTTAAGAATGAACTCCCTGCAAAACCAAGGTCTCTGATTATTTCTGATCAACCTAAGTGGGTCAAACAGCTCTTTGAAATTATCCTACCAAGGTTTACCTGGGATTATCTGTTTAAATTCCTGACCATCTAATGCACCACATTATTCTGGTAAACCTTTAAACACTCTCACATCATAAACTTGGACTGCTACCATTTAAAAAAAAAAATCTCTTTCACATTAACAAAAAGAAACAAAAAATCCATTAAAAATAGAAAGACACAATTGTAAGAAAAGAAACACCTGCAATTTTTAACTTTGTAAGTTCAAAATGGGTTATATTTCAAACTGTCAGGGGCTTCACACATGATTTCAACTAAAAGGAATTGAACCTAACCATAAAAATAGAAGCATAATACTTTTAATTTATAGCAGCATCGATCTGTTAGGATAGTTACATTAGGACAGTTGATAAGCCTTTTTTTAGCAGATATGCTACTTTTATGATTCCTATAGATCACAGACATAATTAAAAAAAAAAAAATCTGTCAGAGATCAGTGCACATTTCATTATGGGCACATTAATGAAACGAAAGATCTATGCAGTCACCATAATTCAATTTAAAAAAATAAATCCTTATAAAATAACTTGTGATGATTCTGTAATGGGTGCTCAGAAGCCCTATAGATGTAATTAAACTTTCAGGTTATTAGAAATCTGTGAACATGGTTATAGGCTAGATTTTGGAAAAATAAAGAAAAGTCTCTGATATTCCTTCTTGAGCTGAAGAGTCTCATTGAGAATATGACTCACAGCTGTTTTATGTCAGTATAAATATCATTGATTTCTTTGGAACTACATTAGCATAAACCAGATGTAGAATGTTGTAGTATATCTGGCAGGAGTTTATGGTACAATTATGCTCTTTCTACTAAAACAAATGGTTGTAGCAGATATTCCTTGGTTCCATTACTTGACAGTTGACTATGTTACCTCTCTTGAAAAAGCTCTACTGTTTTGTTAGGCTTTGCCTAAGCAAATGAACTGCAAAATAACGACATGCTCAAGAAACATCTGTTCTAGATTTTAGAAGGAAAGAGATTTTTACTTGAGGAATTGCTATGTATCAGTATATGGGGGTGTAAATATAAAAAAAAAAAACCCAAACTAACTCCGAACCCAACAGGTTATCTGAGTTCATTAAAATAGAACAGAATTCTAAATTTTTCTTTAGACTATGTTGATGCTTTCATTTCATGTGTAAGGATTTGGTAAGAGGTAGTTCTTACATAGTTTCTGTGTCCTCCCTAATCCCCTCTCCAAAGCCATTTCCCCCTCCCTGGAGTGAAGAGAGTTTAGTTTATTGTTCATTCAAAAGTATGCTAGAAAATATTGGAGGGGTTATTTGTTTCTATTTTTAATATATTTAAGCAGTGTACTTGCAGGGGAAGATGTTTGTTTGTTCTGTTTTGAGGGGCAGTTTGAGTTGGGTTGGTACCACTTGCAACATTTAAAACCAGTCAAAAGAGGAAAAGAGGAAAAGAGGAAAAGAAATAAATGTTGATGCATTTGTGCCATGCGAATACAACCCTTTCTGTGTAAAGGCCCACTAAGTCAGCATGTAGGAACTACTGCTGCTTTCCCTAAAGCTACCCTACCAAGGTACAACCTTGGTGTACTTGGCTGAGTTTCTTCAGAACACAATGATCCAGAACAAGACAACTCTTTAAAAAGTCAGATCTCCAGACTAAATAAAAGAGTTTGGAAATACATTTTCCCCTGAAGCCTGTGTCTTCATGTGAACAGGTTTGTCCCTCAGTTCTGCTGTGAAGCTTCTCCACTGCGCCTGAGCAAGCAGCTCCACTCCAAGCCTATAAGGCAGCCTGACACTGAGTCTGCAGGGCTTGTCTACTTTGGGGTCCCCTCTCACATGCTCCTGACTCCTCCAGTCAGCGCCTGCATGACAAGCGCATGGCATCCTCCCCGATACTCATCTCGAAGCCTGTTGAGATCTGCACCCAGCTCATCTCAGCAGCAGAGCAGGGGAGAGGCTGGCCCCTGCTGCAGCAGCCAGGTCAGCACCACTAGCAGTTTCCACCTCTGTTGCCCAATGGCAGCCCTTTCCTTTTTTTAAACAAAAAAAAAAAAATGCAGAGCTCATAAAACTAGAAATACCTACCAAAGCAAACAGTTATCTGTTTTTCTGCTTTATGCGTCATCATTACTAACTGGAGAATATTTGGGTTTGATGTTTGGGGTGGTGTCCTTTGTTTTTGGTTTTCTCTGTTTTGTGTTTAGGAGGGAGATTTTAGATAGCATTGGCTCATTGAGCTGATCTTGTAGGAAAGAGAAGTGCATTATCAGAAAATGATTAACTGCCACTTGCTGTTTACCAAGCTTTTTCCAAATAAAGGGGCACAAAAAGGGCTTAAGAAAAAGAAGATGCTCAAGATAACTTTCTTTGCAAGAAAGGTAGGTTGTGTCAAGTCCTGGATGCATCAACAAAAAAGGTTAAAAGATGCCATATATGAAAGATGCATTGTTTTCTCTCTTTGCCTTTCTCCCTGGATTTTGAAGGCCATTTTAAAAGTCATAAGCTTCTTTGCCATATAAAAGTTACAGATTTTTCTTGGAGACATATCTGAGCTGACAACATAGAATCATAGAATCATAGAATAGTAAGGGTTGGAAAGGACCTTAAGATCATCTAGTTCCAATACCCCTGCCATGGGCAGGGACACCTCGCACTAAACCATGTGGCCCAAGGCTCTGTCCAACCTGGCCTTGGACACCGCCAGGGATGGAGCATCCACAACCTCCCTGGGCAACCCATTCCAGTGCTTCACCACCCTCACTGTAAAGAACTTCCTCCTTATATCTAGTCTAAACTTCCCCTGTTTAAGTTTGAACCCATTACCCCTTGTCCTACCACTACAGTCCCTCAGGAAGAGTCCCTCCCCAGCATCCTTATAGACCCCCTTCAGATACTGGAAGGCTGCTATGAGGTCTCCACGCAGCCTTCTCTTCTCCAGGCTGAACAGTCCCAATTCTCTCAGCCTGTCTTCACATCCTATAATTACAGATAGCCTCAAGCTTAGATGAACCACCTCTGCAGGAAGTTTTCACATCCAGGCTGTATTTGAAGGTATTGTTTAGGAAATAGCTCTATAAGCCTCTGCCAGCAACATTCATTTCCTTAAACTGACTTTTAGCAGGGATTTTTTTTAGCAACATGATGGACATAAAAAGTAGAGTTGAACCAGGAAAAGGATAATTCAGGAAAAATAACAGGTGTATGACAATGGCTGTGCTCTGAAACGGAAAGGTCCGTTTCCTGTCCCAGTAATTGATTTGTGTGAGAACCTTGAAGCCTTTCAGCTTTCATTTTTCTTCGATTAAAACAAAACTTCAAGGTTTCTGCAAATAATATCACTTTCTGGAAACTAATAGAATCAGAGACTTCAACAGGAAGCCAAGAACTAAATTGAAAGATATAAACACCTTATTAGTACTTTAAATTCTTAGATACACAAGTGTAATTTACTACTTTCGTTTGCAAATTAACTTCTTTCGTGTTTTCTAACACTGTCTTCCATGTTATTACTGGATGAAAATGCATAGACTAATTATCAATAAAATGTGAATAGAAATCCAGTACTACCTTCTTATTATAAAAGTAAAACAATTTATAGAATATTTTATGGGCATTTTTGATACTTTATTGACCTAGGCAGTGGCAGACATTTACAGCCAAGATCACTTAGCAAAAAAGGTTTAGATGGAAGAAAAAGGCATGGTGATAGCTTTTATCATTAAGTAATCATGTAAATAAAAATGTAAACAAAACAAGTTAACTGGATGTTTTCTTGGGATTATTTGTTGATGTTTTATCTCTTTTTTAAGTAGATCAACTTGGCTTTTTTCATTGTCTTCATAATTATCTTCAGTTCACTTTTTTGTTCTATTTTCCACTTTTGTTTTATTCAAATGGACAGAGGAGTACTTTTAATGGCTACTTTAAGGATTTCCCCCTCACAGGCAGACATGCAAACTTCACTGAAGTTCAGCAAGTCATCACAGGTGGAATCTCCTAATATGAACACGTCAAAGGTACATTACTTACACAGTGAACTTAAAAAACCCCACAAACCTTATTATCTCCTACCAAAAACATTTTGCTTGACAGGTGGCAGCAGTATTGCTCTGACGTATTCAGAATGTCTTCAGCAGTGATGTTTCTTCCACTGCCTAAATCAGACCTTTAAACCATTAGTACATCTCACCATTGGCTTACTCTGTCACTAAACATACCTTGCTATGTTCCAATGGCATTCACTACTCGTGAAAAA
Source organism: Strigops habroptila (assembly GCF_004027225.2). Taxonomy (NCBI): domain Eukaryota; kingdom Metazoa; phylum Chordata; class Aves; order Psittaciformes; family Psittacidae; genus Strigops; species Strigops habroptila. The sequence continues at coordinate 57,448,255 of NC_044277.2, read as the reverse complement.
TCTCCCTGAAAAAACTGTGAAAATACCCTTCCTGAATCTCAACATTTAGTCTTATCTTGCCTTCATAGTACAGCTGTGTTTCTTATCACTAAGAGTCTTTAACTTCCTGACCCACTTAGGTGTTATGTTAGGATGAATATCCAGTTAGTGTTCCAGTGCCAAAAATGTAAATAATTTTCCAGTTCCAGAAGTGCAGAAACATAGTCTTTTATCTAAAGATTTCTGAATACGTATCCTCTCGCAATGATTGATTTTTTGGGGTTGAAGCATTTCATCATAGAACTATAATTTATATAACATAGTCTCTTGGAGGCCACTGTGTTTAACAATAAAAAATTTTGAGAAACTTGAGCATGTAGATTATATTTTCTTTACTTTTCTAGATTTGGGAAAGCCTTTTAGATTTTTTTTTCCCCCTCTCTGAATCATCTTTACCAATATATACCCAAAATGCAATTGTATTGGATTCACAACTTTTTTCTTTCTCTTTGAAGGTGAGAGAGGATGTGTTAGAGAGAAAAGATGGTGTTAACATCTTGGAGGTTAATGAATACATGCTGAAGAATGCTATCCGTTATGTTACTGAATCAAGCATGCCTATAGATGAATCTAGTTTTGGGGACTTAACTGCTTCTGTTAGATTAGATGCAGAATACAAAAAAACAATATTACTTGTTACTGAACTGTTTTGGATTGGTTAACCTGGCTTCTACATGGTTAGAGCTAATGTATAGGGATGCTCATACCAAGTGCGAAAGAGCTAAAACCTCCCTCTTCCCAGCCCATTTGATTCATTATCTTCACTGAAACTAAAGATTTTTTTTTTTCCCTGATCATTTTCCTGTTAGTCATGTATGTTCGCAAAGAAGTGGTACCTGGAGTGGTCTCCTTTTTTGCTGTTCCTGCTTCACTGCACTGCCACAGTCAAGGCCTTTTTTTTTTCTCATGGTAACAGCAGTCTGAAAGTATATTTTCTACTCTTTCTGCAGTACTGCTGCAGGCCTATCTGTTAAATCTTAAATACTAATGAATCATTAAAAAGGATATTAACATATTGTGCTGGCCCTGTGTGTATGTCTTTTTCTTCATACTTTCATAGCAATTTCCATTAAAAAACCTCATTACAGATATTATTGCGACATGCTTTGAAACAGTGGCATTCATTGCGTATTATCTCTGTGTTGGAGTTTGGGAAATTAATGCACCAGGAAATGAAATGACTCACCCAGGGTCACCGAAGATGTATGTTCAAGTCATGATTAAAATCCAAGCCATAGACCTCCATTGTGTTTGCTGCACAATCTTTTTTGCTCTTTCTCTTTCTATCTTGTTGTTTTGTTTTTGTTTTTTTTCTTTTAACCACATCCTACAGTTGTACATTCAGCTGAAAAAATCCCCCCGTGATGCTTTTGGTGTCAAACTGCAATTGGCATTTAGCCAAAAATTAATAAAATGCAGCTTGTTTATGAGCCTTCCGTTCCTTTGCCTTGGAATTCAAAGGATGGAGAGAAAGTGGAGTTACTGGGAAAGAAGTAACTTTGGGGAAAGTTGAGCAGAGATCCAGACATGCAGAGCCCGAGGTGCCTCTCAAGTGATGGAGTGACTGTGAGATGTGCAGCTGCTGCTGCTGTTGTGAGTTTCTTATCCACAGAGATATGTGGATTTTCCAGCCTTTCAGTACTGGGGGGTAGGGAGAAACAGAGATTAGAGGTAAGCGAGGTACGAGGAGTGGCTGGAAGGGAGAGGGCTGAGTGATGGGCCTTCCCTTACACTACCTGGTCTGATGGGTCCACAGCCCAGAAGGTAGGGTGGAGATGGAGTGTATTTCTCTTTTTATGGGTTGCACCTTCTGCGAAAATACGATGCTTTAAGTGTGAGCCTGCTCCCAAATTATACCAGTAGAGTCAACATCTGCAGTGCCTACAGCTTTCTAACTTGTGACTTGTAGGCATGTTGCCCAGGTGTTTAGAGGGAACTTGCATTGCAGTCTTTAGAGGGAGATGCAGGAACACTCCAGTTACAGGCTGCTTTTTTTAGCAGGTATGACAAGGAACCCAGTTCTTGGGGCTAACTGACCAAGAATCCCTGACTTTTGTAGTAACTGTGACTGTTGTACAGCAAATAAACGTCTCTAGACATTAATATATTAACATTGATACTCAGTCATCATGTGGGGTTGGGCATTTATTTCTTCTGTTTTTCTTTTAATGCCAGATGGAGAGAAACAAGCATGAAATTCAGAGTAATAAAATTTTAATTTACATATATAAATGGGTGAAAAATAATTTTACTTTAAGGAAATTTGTCTTCATTTCTGAGACTTCCTGAGTACTTCATCTTAGCTTTAATTAAAGAAAACAGATGTGTAAAATAATTTTTAATACTAATAGTAAAAAACCCACCACATATGTTTATCTTTTTCATTCCACTTTAGATTTTGTGGAACATCACTCATCTGTAAACTACTACATATGGAGTATGACATAAAGAATATTTCAAGCTAGAAAGATACTTTGTCTTTTCAACTCTTTTGCAACTGCAGTTTGAGAACAGCCAGCCACTGAGATTAAAGATTTAAATGTGGGAAGCATACAGATCCTATGTAGCAGGTTTAAAGTCTGTGATGCCACACAGCATCCAGGAACTGGACCCCTTAAACTCACAAGATCGGTTATTTTCCAATACTAAATCTGCAGTTCAGTTTATGAAGCTTCCCATTTCCTGCTTTTCTTACCAGTAATACTTCTGTTTCCTGAGACAAGCTAAATGGAGGGTAATCTTTTGATCTTCTCGAAATGATAACTTTGTAATGCAAATAAAACAAGACTCGTTCTCCAAATCAATTCTCTTCTATTTCAATTATTGCACTCAGCATCAGATAGGCTACTGACTGGGTATATGTACCTTGTAAATCCAGATTTTGGGTTGGATGGGACAATTTCAATTGCTTAATTGAAATTTAAGTAAGTCCTACTGTTAGAGAATGTGAAGTTGCTTGAAAGAAGCTTATTGTCTTGTAGGACTTTATTAGTCCTCAAAACTTGTGCTGCTGTGAAGTTCCAGTACTTGCAGAAATTCTCATAATATTGAAGTAATTCAAATAAAAACAATACACAAATGAAGAGACAAGGTCATTATAAATTTTTATGAGGAGTCATTTTTATCAAATATTATTTGGAAGGCTAAGCTCAGGTTTCTAGGAAAAGATTTTGCATATAGTATTTTCTATTTTTTTGAAAAGAACTTCTGATCTGTGAGTAATGTATCTGGTGAATTCAAAGAATAAAACTTCTTCACAAAACAAACAAAAAAATCCTGTTGAGGGGGAATACATTACTTGCAATGAATGCAATTACCTACAGCTGAGAACATGATTTCTCATACAGGAAAAATTAGGAAGTCACTTGTGAAAATGAAAAATCATGTGGGATAAAAAAGCCTCCAAACTTTATTGCCTTTTCTCACTGAATCTCAGATCTCCTCTCTTCCAAAGAGAGGCCATCCAGAAGAAGGAAATTAATAAAATGCTTGAATTCTTAGTGAAAATTGTTCTAGATAACAGGAATATAAGGATCACGTCAGCTTACAAGACTGTGGGAAGTAACCTTTAATTTTTTTTTTCCAAAATTTTAACAAAAGACACATTATTATTAATGTATTTATATATTCCTTTTTGAGATTTTTCTAAGAGTAAATCAGGATCTCATTCAGGTAGTATATCCTCTTGAGTAAAAAACTGATACAGAGTCCAGTTTTTTTATTACTTTGCTGTTTGGTGGATTTTGTGTTTATTGATGAGGTAGAGTAGAAACATGTGCAATCACAACAATGGAGAATTACAGATCTAACTAGGAAGTGGCAATATGAAGTGATTGCAAACAGTAAAAATATTGTATTATCCTAAAACATGCACAGATTGATACAGATAAATATACCCAGATTTTGGTTTCCAGACAGGTTGTTGCATTGTGGAAGATGTTTTAAACAGATCTAATGCTAAGTCCTGCTCAAGTTTGTGCAGGTTATTACTCACCTCAAATACTCATTTCTGTTATCAGCTTTCATTCAAATTACATTTGTTTTTTTATTTGAAAATTTTAACCAGCTGATTCAAGCTTAGTTTTGACTTCAAATCAATCATATTCCAATTTTAAGCAGCTCCATAGAACTTAGGTTAGGTTTCTTTCCTAAGAAAAATACATAAAAAGTGTAACAGTGTGGCTTGTTTTGACAAATTTCAACATGAGTCATGAATACTCGGGATTCTTACACCTTTGAACAAGAATTTTCGAGCTGCATAATTTTGATCCCAAAATACTATTTCATGACAAGTTATCAAAAATAAATTTTCAATCCTTAAGACACTACTTTTTATAACTAGTCACAAAATTATGACCTCTAATGTATAGGAACTGTCTTATCTTCTCTTTAGATTTCATACTCCCTGAATAATAGATAAATGTTTGACTGCAGTGTCAGAAAAATTGAGAAATTCTGTTGATTTTGGATACATAGCATGAAAGAATTCTGTTTGCTTCTGCTCATGAAACCTAAAGATCCCTGCTTCATCAGTTGTCATAGTACTCATGCATGCTGCTAGAGAATCTTTAGCAATGAAAACTTTACTCTGAGGTGGATTTTGATAGGAATCTAGACTCCTTCTGATGCAACCGCACCAAAACATCAAACCTGGTGTTTCTTAGAATGTGAAAGTAAAAAGCATATGATGTTTTGCATATTTCAAAAGAAAAACATCCTTTTTACATGAAGGGCACATGGTGCACAGAGATTGCATAAAACTGTGTCACACTGTAATCAGTGATTCCAGTGTTGTTTGAGATGGACCATTCAGCTCTCGTTATTGCTGTTCTCCACCTTTGTCTAAGTAAGGTTGCTTTCTTATTTCTAGTTAACATCTTTCCTTTTTTATCACATCATGACAGATATCGCAATTCACAAGTGTGTTACTGTGTGGTTCAGACAAATTTTAACTGTTCAATGATATTCACAAGTTAGAAGTAATAATGATTTCTAGGGTTTGCTGTTTTGGGGTTTTAGTGAAAATTTTCTTCAGTATTTGGCTTGTAGTGCTGCCAAAGTTGTTTCTGAGTTATTCTATAATTTCAATTTTCAGTTATGTTAATTCTGAAACTGAATTTCTATGTGTGCTTTAACCAGCATGGAAGGAAAGTTTATGGATTCAACTGTAAAAATTACTGAGAAGGTGAAACTGGAATGCATATATCCAAAAAGAGCCAAGACAAACCAGGCATCCTGGATGAAACTTAATGTAACTCAGGAAGAAAATATAGCGGTCTTGCATCCAATCTATGGTATACATATTGAAGACAAATACAAAGGAAGAATTTATTTTGAAAATGCTTCCAGAGAAGGCAAGTCCTTATCCTTCATCAAGAGCACTTTGCAGGATGTTGGTATGTACTTTCACTCCATCCTAACTTACCCAGATGGAATTTGGGAAAAGGTAATAGAAATTATTCTGCCAGTTAAGTAAATCTCTCATTGTTTTTTAAATTTCTGATATATGGAAAACAGAAAGCCATGCCAATTTAGGAAGTTTCTGGTATTGTAATTTTTCTTTTCAATTATATAGCATGCAGAAATAGAGTAATCTGTTGGAAAGAACAAGAAAAGAATTATATTACTTTGGCAAAATGTAATTTTAAGAGAAGCGGGAAGTTAAGAAGGGGAAATTGAGGAGACAGAAAGAAGTCACGGCAGCAATGTATTACATGACAGACTTCAGGTACTAATGGTCAATATAACGGTGATATTTCCATTGGGCCAAGTTTCTTGTAGCATTTCAACAAGCTTTAGGACCTCTTCAGAGGATGGAATTGCAACTGCCCATGAAATTACAGGGGTGAACCTTGTAACTGCCCATGGAGTGTACCATATTTTTATCTTTATGTTGTATGGTGAACATTGGTCAACTGGCAACTCTGATGCAAATTACGAAGTTTCTCTGACAGGAGACAAGTTTTTAGAAGGTCATTATGTACATATGATAGAATAGTTTTCAAAAGATAACTAGTTTTGCTTATTGGTTTATTGATTTGATGTTGTCAATGTAGAAAGAATCTGTTCCTCTTTCCCATTCTCCAGAGTGAAAATAGACTCCACTCAATATTTTATCGTATTTCCCAGCTAGGGAAGAATGGGTTGAAAGAAAGATTTACTTCCTAGCATTTCAAAGTCCAGAAGACAAAAGTAACAGTTCTTTCCTAGCCTCATCCTTCTGAGCCTTCATTTCAACTGTACTTTAACTACACTTCTGTAATTTCAATGTTACAATGAAACAGTGAACCTGACTCTTGTAGGACATACCTAAACTTCGAAAATTCAACATAGATTGTTTCTGCCTTCTCCACTGAAAGTTTTTCAAACTTGATTTTAGCCAGTACATTTGTTGATGGCACAGATGAGATAGGAATCCCAATCTATCTTCCTGTCTCTGCTAGCATTTTATTAGTAAACTGCCACTCATCAAATCAGAAATTAAGCCTTGATTTTGAAAAAAAATAATTCTGTCTCCCTGGATTGTTTAGTTAGGTAAAATAGTTTGGAATTTAAATGATTTTCCCCTGTGTGACACATCAGCATAGCCACACAATTCACAGTCATTCACATGTAAGAGGGAATGTCCTGCTAGTGAAAGACCTGATCAAGGTCCTTCAGAGTAGGACCCTGCAGTCCAGGTCGGAGTACCTCAACTGTTATCCTTTAGTGGCATCTCTGAATTGCTTCACTTCACTCTGGCTTGCTTCACTCTGGTGTCTTTTTTATTATGTAAGGAATAACATTACTGAAGTAGTGTTTCCTTAGTTTCTTTTCCTCTGTCCGTCCATTTATGCATAGTATTATTGCAAGTGTAGGTATTAGAAACATACTTTTTGGTTGCACTCAGATAAGCCAAGATCTGAAAATACAGGTTACTGATTACAAAAAGTAACAAGCAAAGGCAAAACAGATCTTTTATTTGGTTCAGTCCAGACTGAGTTCTGGCAGTGCTGAGCCCTTAGCCACAGAGGGATCATTTTCTATAAAATCTTGAAAGTCAAATGCAGTAGAGATCTGTAAGTTTATTTAGTCCTTTTCCTGGCCAAGATAGTACTGACCTTAGCTATTTATTCCTGAATCTACTGGCTAATCTGAAATGATGCAAGAAACAAGGCAGTCACTTTCCTGTGAGACATTGATTTTCAGTCCTATACCTTTATTAGACAATCCACTTACAGATTTCAGCACACTGTATACCACACAAAAATAGATCAGTTACCATGTTTTTTAAAATGATACTGTGGGATTCTGTATTCTCAGTAGATGGGATTTCTGTCTTGGTTTGAGCACACTAAAACAGAAACCTAAACCAACAGCAGACACACCTTTCCTCCCCTCCCCATTTTTTCAAGTATATCAATTTAATCCTACTACAGAGGGAGATAATAATGTTAAAGAAAATTTAGTCCTTTTCCATTAAGTGAATCAATGTTTTTGAGAACAATTCTATTCAGCTCTCGATAGATGCCTATAAACATGGTTTTTATAAACACTGATCTGAAAAGAATGAAGCATATCACCAGTGAAGATAAAATATTACAACTTCAATCTACATTGCAAATTAATTATGCTACAGTAGTACAGTAGTGTCACCAGATCCAGCAACTCAAGTGTTAACAAGCCTGACACTATGTGATCAATCAGTTAAAAAAGTTTGAGGATCACAGAAAGAGAAGGAGGAAGAAAGTCAATTATCTGAAAGTAAGAAGTCAAGTATTTGAAAAGCATTAAGCACTTTTTATTAGTATTTCAACAACATTCCTATTTATTTCCCTTTATAGTAAAGGTGTCTTTATAAATAAGAAGTCCACTGTGGTTACACTCTTTCATATGTGATTAAAGATTGTATCAAATGAACAAAAGATCATAACAGATTTGCAGTGTATAAGGTGGAAAAATCATACTGAAGAGACTCTATTTAGGACTCCTCTTCTGGCTTAGTCTCTGGCTGGTAATCAACAGCTCACCCCCACCATGGCCCGGGTGGGGTGAAGATGATTCCCTTTTCTATCAGGGACAAAAGTGAAAAAAAAATAAAAAAAAATTAGTCTTGGAAAGGCAATGACTGAGCTGTCGAAAAAATCTGAGATCCCAGGAGACAGAGGAGGTTATAGCTCTCTTTTTTTTTTTTTTTTTTTATCTAGGTGTGTGCTGTGTATCTGAATACATAATAAAATGTTAGGACATATTTTGTTCTTTTTGATTTAAATTTTGGATAAAGATTTCTTATGACGTCTATGAAATCGGTGAGAAAGAACTCTTGCAGACAGCACAGCATTATCCATGCTTCCTTTATTGGCAGCTACTGAAACATACTGACAGAAAAGCAATAATACTTAGGTGCTCAGCATATCATATTGGAAACTTCACATGTAACTACAGAACTACAGGGTAGTCTTACAAGTGGATGCAGAGCTGAAATTCTATGCCATAATTGCAAAGAACTTGAGAGTATATTCTGGCACTGTTACACATGAACATATTGGCAAAGAATAGTCTAGCTATCCCACAGGAAGGTACTTGCCAGCTGGGTGAATCTGTTACTTCTTTTTTTCCTGTAATGTGAGCATACACCCAACAGTTTTCAGAACAGAATTCAAGGGAGATTTTTCCCTTAATGTTCACACATTTTGTGAGTCACAAATACTCCTGCATTAAGCAAAAAAACCTCATACTTTCAGAGAAAACTCCTTGTACATATTTTATAAGATGTAAAGGTGTAGGAATAGTTTTATTTCACCTTTCTTAATGAACAGTTTAAGTATAATCTGTAGTTTCTTATATAGAGTGCTTAGAGATTATGTCTGAAGACTGATTTTGCATGCAGTATAAAAGTGAGGAGCAGAGACAGAAGTCACTACTAATAGAGGAAGCATTAGCATTGGAGACGTCATGCAGAAATTGATCATCAAAAAGATGTTCTTTTATACACTTGCTGCCTAGAAGAGAAGGCATTTGAAACTGCAGGTGTTGTAATTTTACTTTCAAATGAAAGAGCATTGAGAGAGCAGTGTACTCCATCAGTCCATTGGGCAGGGGTGTAGGGAGGTGCATGTTTAACTGTCACCCCAGGTGGCCACTCAAAACAGTACTCCGCTGTGTCATTTTGCCATTTGCCATCCATGTACCTAACAACAGCAAAGCAGCAGCAGGAACTCTGCCTACTTTCTTTCTTTTATTTCAAATTATAAACTTTTACAAAGAAATGCATACAGGGAAAGGATATGTTTCCAGTCTCTAGCACTTTGGAATGGATATCGGGATGACTTTAATTTACAAAGGAATTGGAAGAGGTATTGGCAAAATTCCTTTTTTCTTCACACTATATCCTCTGTCTTCTTCTGGTTTGTTCGGATCTTTGCTTACCTATGGCCAATTGAGTCATGGATCCACTTGTTTATTTTGATCATTTTCCTGACCTGTCTTCAGTCATTTGGTTCTTCTCTCTTCAGTTAAACCCATCAATACAAAAGCTACCCACCCTTGAAGGGATATTTTTGAATAAAGTATCAATTCACAGAAAGAGTTAAAGGAATTATTCTGGTCTCTTCATCATTTATTCAAGAGAAATTCAGGTCTGGTCCTATCATCTTTAAAGGCATGTCTGCCTTTAAGTTCTTAGTCTGTTCTTTTTCAGCTATTCCTGACTCCATGGAGCATTATAATGAGTATGCATCAACAGGAAAGGTTAATGCCAGATCAGTAGACAAATATTTGGTTCAAAATATGATTTTGATTGATATCTGTACATCAAGATCTTAGGACTTCTACAAATCTGAAGTAGATTTTTGTCTTGTTCCCAACCTGGCAAAATAAATAAGTGATAATTTACATTTATAATGTCTTCCAGGTCCAATAACTTGTTGAACTTAATGTGTTTAATATAGGCCTCCTATATAGACACTATGTAAAACTTATTTCCTATTACACTCTCATATCTGTGATGACACACGATGTACCATTGTTACTTAGTTATAATTCTGTATTGTCTTTGTCCGTAATGATTATCTTGCCTTTTCTGTCTTGCCCTTATGAAAGTATGAGGCATTTCTTTGTTGGCTGCTGTTCAGTGAAATACTTTGCACGTTACCAGACCACTGTCTTGATGCCTCCTACACAACTGCAAGTTATCCTCTGAGTCATTCTGATTTAAGAAGTACTGATACATACATCTGGCTTCGTGGGCTTCACACATCCTCCCAGACCACTTGGCCTCATTAATAGTTAGTTCTCTAGCTTGCATTGCATTAAAATGTAGCAATGCCTGCATGAAGAGGTGTTGTTTCCATTGAAATGTATAATTAAAATACTATTTTAAATTTAACAGAATCAGTGATGATTTAGTGTAGGCAAAAACTGTCTTAGAAGCAAAGTAAATCAGCTTTGTGATGCAGAACTCAATCAGTTGAAGTTAGATCAGCAATCCTAAAATACACGATAAAGAAATTTACAATGCAAACTTAACTTAAAATATAGAATGTAATAAACATCATTAGAGAGATCACAAAATTATATTGTTCTACTCCCATAGACTATGCCTTTGTTACACATCTAGACAGAAAGTCAAAAGTCTTCAGCAGTGAAAAATTATGTGATATGTATAACCTGTTTAGTTGAAAGCTGGCCTTTATGGCAGAGCAGTGTTGTATGTTTATTTACATAAAGAATGAATATAGTTAAAATTACCTGGAATATTTTTGTCCTGCATTTGTTTATTTGGCTTTCAAAACTATTGAATTCTAACATGAATTTCTGTATATTTTAAAACTTACATTTATTTTTTCAGGCATTTTACTTCAGTTAAGTGTTAAAATTAATACTAGCTTGATTTAAAAATTCCCTTGTTATGCTTGGAATACAATGGGAAATATTCTTTTGATCCTCATAGTGACTTTTACATCCATCTTGTGAATTATGCAGAGTTGCATAATTGGTTGGGGGGTGTGTGTGTCGCTGTTATATGGTTGGAATTTTTTTTTTTTTTTTTTAAATTCATGAGTAGGTTTGTGTTTCTGTCAATCAGTGACAATGGACCATTTGCTCAGGGGATACATTTTGCTAGCAACTCTGAATAAGAATGGAAGTTCATTAATAGAGTACTTAAATGCCAGATGTACCATGAAGTACTCCCGTATTTTAAATAGAGTGATCAACCTCTTCTGTGATAGCAGAGACAGAGCTTTTCTATTCTTAGCTACTGTGATGATATCCATGCCACTCAGCACTTACTTCTATATTAATATTCTTCTGCCTGCCAAAAGCAGCACGTTGCCTAGATTTTTTTCAAGTCCCTATTCACCTGAAATAGCTTGCTTTCTATTTATCTCTACCTGAATTTAGAATGTGATTCATAGGTCTAACAGTGAAAAATTATCAACCCTTTAAAGCACATGGAAGCAGGAACTAATCCTAAGGGATCTTCATTCTTTGGCTCTTAGACACTGAGCTCCCTAGAGCAAGAACTCTCTCTATCTTATACAGTGTCAATCACATTGTCAGCACCTAATTGGAAAGTAAGAGGATATAGGCAAGTGAAACTGCCTTCTTCACACCTTTACTGTGATTATTGACCTGTTAAATGCGAAACAGGTCAATAAGTGCTAAAAACTTTTTATCTTCTGTGATGAACTAAGGATTGGATGCCCCTTCGGTAAAATAGACTAGGAAAAAAAAAAGCCCCAAACCAGCTGTGTTGGAAGCAGAGTAGGTATCTCCTCTTCCTTTCTGAATGAAAAGCTTAGATCAAAAGGAATTATAGAATTGTGGAAAACTCAGGCTGGAAGAGACATTCCAAATTCATCTCATCCATCTCTGTGTTCTGAGGCAGGATAAGCATATCTGTATCATCCCTGACTGATTCCCATGTTGGAAATGCATGCATAAAACTCTTGTGTAGTCATTCTAGTGTTTAACCAGCCTTACAAGGAGACTTTTTCCCCCCCGTTATATCTAACACAGATATCTCTTGTTTAATAATGACTTTATTCACTGTAGTCTTCCCTTTGAAAAAAAGGGGAAGGCTTTCATGTTGCCAGCATTCAGTCTTCCCTCTGTGCTAAACAAACACAATTCTTTTTGCTTTTCTTCTTAATTCATGATTCTAAATTTCATCATTTTTATTCTCATCAGCATTTTCTCCAGTTTGTATATAACCTTCTTAAGATAAGATACATAGAATGAAACATCATGTTCCATCTAAGGTCTTACCATTGATAAATGATGCAGACTAATGCATCCTTTGTCTTGTATATGACTATCTGTTGTTAACTGAGAAAATTTGTCTTTTAGAAACAGACAATGTGATAACATTTTTGATTCTATTTGGCTGGCAATCAGAGCATCGAGATCCTTTTATTCAGCACTGGGGATTTTTTTTTTTTAAACTGTTTTCCCCCTGCCTCTTTTCTTCTTTCTACTCCTTACCATTTTGAATGTTCAGTTAGTTACGAAGAGTAATGATGCTCTTATGTACTCTTGGTTACTTTGTTTGATTCAGAATATGCCACGTTAAGGAAAAAATTGTAACAATCAGTACTCATGAGGACTGCTTTTTTTTTACCAAAATAAGATAAAATTAGAAGGGTTGTTTTATATGAGCATTGTTTTGATGAACATGCATTGTGTGTCAGCTAGTTACTATAGCTATTAACTGACTTGCTGTTGTGTGATAATTTGAGGATGACTCTCACTGTTCAGCCGCTGATCCAACTTGCTGTCTGGGGAGATTTGCTGCTTCCCAGAGTAGACTCTAGGATACTGCAGTGAGACTGCCAAGCCTTACCCAGTCCTCAGACTCCTAACCTCTGCTGCTTTTCCATCTGTACACCAAAGAGAAGTCCAGGAGAGACCTGGAGCACATCAGGCATGACCACATGGTGCTGGAGGTGGTGGTCAAGGAACGGGAGGCTTAGGTGGTGTCTCCTTGATCCTGCTGAAGAAGGGAAAGAGGGGTGGATTCTGTAGGTCAAGATCCAGTTGCATGGCTGGTGTCAACAACAAGGTGTTACCTTTTCATAGAACTTTTTGATGATCAAGGATTGCTAGGAAGAAACAGGATCCACCTAAGCACATGGGGAAAAAATATTCTTGCCAACAGGCTGGTGAGGGGAGCTCTAACAGTAAAGTGAGATAACAATCCATAGGTGAGCAAGGAAGTGAACTGGGCTGCCGAGCAAATGACATGGGATTGTATAGACAGTAAACATCCTGAAAACAACAAATCAGGGCACAATGTGACCATTCCAAGTATGTCCACAAAAACAAGGAAATGCTGAGTGGACACACTGAGGTGGGAAATAATTTCTGCGAAACCAGCATGACTGGATGACTATATGAAGTGTCTGTATACTAGTGAACACAGCATGGGCAACAAACAAGGAATTAGGGCTCTGTGTCTAATTGCAGGACTATGATCTCATTCAGATCACAGAGGCACAGTGGGGTGGTTCACATGACTGGAGTGCTGCAATGGCTGGATATCGGCTCTTTAAGAAGGACAGTTTAGGAGCGTAGGGAAGAAGAGCTGCCCTTCATGTGAGAGAGCAGTGGAAATGCATGAAGTTCTGCCTGGGGATGGATGATGAATGCCAGCCAAGAACTAGTAGGTAAGGATTAGCAGGTAGATTAACACAGGTGATGTTGTGGTGGGTGACTGCTACTGACTGCCTGATCAGGGTAATCAGGCCTGGTACAGATCAGACCTGACAACTGGAAGAAGCTTCACATTCTGTGGTCCTCATTGGAGGATTCAACCACTTGATAACCGTAGAGGAGCAACACAGCAGGGCACAATCAATCTGGTAGGTTTCTGGAGTGCATTGATGACAACTTCCTTGCTATGTGATTAAGTAGCTGAAGAGAGGAAGCACTCTGCTCAAGCTCTGACTTGCAGAAGGAAGAACTTGTTGGGGTTGTGAAGATCAGGGGCAAGCTTGGCTGTGTAGTACAGTTCATGATCCCAAAAGGGGGATTAAAACAAAAAAAGCAGGATCACAACCCTGGACTTCAGAAGAACAGACTTTGACCCATTCAGGGATCTTCTTGGAAGAATCATAAGGGTGATGGGGAAAAGATTTTCAGTTAAAATGTCCTCCAATTGTCCATCCAGGCAAGCAGAAAATCAAGCAAAAATACTCAAGGCAAGCATCGATGAACAAGAAGCTCCGGACTAAACACAACCATAAAAAGGAAGCATAAATGTGATAGAAGCAGGGGCAGTTGACCTGGAAGAAACCTTGAAACACTGTGTAAGCACAAATGGATGCAGTTAGGAAAGTCAAAACTGACCTGGAGTTGAATTTAGTGGGTTAAATTTTTTTTTATTTTTTTTTGGGGAGAGCAAGTATCCTCCAGCCTCTATAAGCCAAAAATACTTCAGCTTACTACTTCAGCTACTATTCCTTAATTCTATGCTACCATAGCCACCAATGGGAAATTAAAATTAACTGGAATATGGTATTTTCTCTGGTATCAACCATAGCTGCTGTGATACCCAATAGTTAAATTAATACAAGAGTTTTATAACTTTGATTTTGCTTCTCAAAATGTAAAAGTGATGCATGAAATTTTGAGATAATGGAATTTGGAAATCATTACAGGATGCAATTGCAGGGGAAATGGAAAACGAACAGTGACAGCTTTAAAATATTTAAAAAGACAGACTGAATAATATTTTATTTGGGGAAATATATGTTAGGTTATGGAATGAACAGAGGTAGGTGAAAAGCAGAAGGTAAAAGGAATTACAGATTCAGATAGTTTAACTTCCAAACACTCTAAAGAAAATCGCTAAGAGGTGATTAATATTTTAATTTCTGAAATGTTATTATCTGCAGAACTTATTTCTGCTACTTGTATTTCTAATGATGAATGTTTCTTTCAGTTGGCTTGTCAGAGGAGGAATATAATTTATAACTTAATAAGGACAAAAAGAAATGGAAAAGAAACATTTGATTTCTTCCATTTTCTTACCTGTTACCTAGCTGCATAATAAACTTATGAAATAAAATGTATCTTTCCTTCTTTTCCAATGTATTTTAAGTCCATAAAACAATACATTAAAACTAATAACTAGGATCTGAGATGCAGGGCAGCAATTTCCCACAGTGCAGCCTCATGCTTCACTCCTGAGCTTTAGTTACAATGCTTCTGGGGCTGAGCAACTTGCGTGTGTGCACTGTCCATTGCCTTGGCACCCTTGGCTTTCCCTCCAGAGAAACATTGGTTCAAATAGTTGTCCTTAGGATCCACTTTGATTCTTCACACCCTTTCCCTTCCCCCCTCCCCTGCTTTTTTTCTTCTGTATGGCTTAAAACGTGATATCGTGTGCCCTGGCTGAAGTCCAGCCCTCAGGAGCCTCATGGAAGATATGAGCAGGTAGGCACAAATGCACACACATACACGTGCTGTGACAGGTAGTTTTTCAGCATAGCATTTTTCATCATCCACCGTGAGACAATATGGGTCATTAACAAAAAACAAAGGCTGAGCACAGGCTGTGTCACTCCTGTCTGCACATTGAACTCCTATTGCTGGTAAATTCCCTTCATCCTGAACTGAAGTTCCTAGAGAGAATGAAAATCTGATATTCTGACCTCTCGTATCTTCAAGACTCTCCTGCAGGTGAATCCTAGCATAATGCATTATATGCTTTCATCAGATGACTTCTTCCCCAACAACCAAATTCTCTTTGCTGGAAGTTCATGAATGTTTATACAGAAGAGAGCATGATTTTTCTCACTCTTACAAACACTGTACTCTCCCTCTCCCTCTCTTTGGTTTTCCCTTTTGTTGCACTCTAGTTAACTAGAGTTCAGCTTACAAGGATAAAATAAAAACAAAGAGCAGTGAATACACCTAAACAAAGTTCAAATGGCAGGTGAACTACAATTGTGTGCTAAGTGTTTATAACACCACACAGAATTCATAATTGGTACAGAAAGATTCATCAAATTGTCACACTATAATTTTATTTATATTTAAAGGGATGTTTTAAGGGTATTGGAGCATAAATACTTTTATTTTAACTTTTCTGATCCAAATAGTTGGTATTAGAAAAATGCATTCTTTTAAAACACAGCACTACTACTGGTTTCTGAGTCCGATTGTAGAACGAGTGTCAGTAGCTCATCAGAAATTAAGGTCTTTACTGATCTAACTTATTTAATAGCTATGAATCCATGTTTCCAGGTGTCACCAAAAAAAAAGAACACCAGTTTTTTAGAAACTCAACAAAATTGTGTGGTATGTACCAATACAGTTTGAAGACATTAGTTTAGAAGCTAAATATAATTCCATATTTTGCATATTCGGGAAGGATGAAGGGTCATTCTTGAAGTATTTCCTTACCTGAAAGCTTATTTTCTTGGTGCAAAGAAGAGCTCCAGAGAAAGTTCATCTCCATAAAATTTTAAGCCTCCTTTTCATCTGCAATTTAATTTCTCACTTCTTATTATAGGCAGAAGAAGAATATTGTGTTGATGTAACACTCTTTGTATAAATCCAGCTCTGGTAGTACTTAACCTCTGCTAAATTTTAAGCCTCAACAGCGATGCAGAAAGATGTTAAGCCAGAAAGTGTTTCCAGGAATTTTATTTTACTGTGTTGAATTTTGCCTTTCTGAAATTGCAGAACTAGATTTTGAAGTATGAATATTGGTTTCTCCATAAATGGTTTTAAAGCAGGAGGAATGCATGTCATTTATATGTTGTCCAGAGTGAAACTCTTGAACGTAGTGTAAAATTATAAATCTGGGACTGGTTAAGCTTGCAGTGTACAGCACTTTAAATGTCATAGATAACTGACTCTAAAAGTGAATAAACAAGGTGAAGACAAGTGCAAAAAAACCCCAAAAACTGAAGTGGATAGGACAGGAACCAAGAATTAGAAAGTCTGAAAATCTCTATCCAAAAGAATGGGGACCAAGCTTTTACATAACATTCATTTTGATTTTTAATTGTTTGCAGCAAGGACAGGAAGTGGAAAGGAATAAAAATCCCCACAAAAACTAGACTACACCATTATTTTATTTTTCCTCAAAAAGTATTTCTTAATTCCAGCAATTTCTGTGCTGTAAAATTTCAGTTTAGTTGGTTGATCCTTTAAATCCTGGGAAGCTGGTTTACACTCTTTTATAGCTCTATATTTCTGACATCTGCTTTCCAAGAAAAATATTGAAAGATTATGTATTTAAAGAAAATGAAACCACATTTTTTCTCCTCGAAATGTCTAATGGCAGATAGAATAATTGCAAAATATGATAACATCCTACCAAAAGAGTTGCAGGAGGATATCAAACACAGAGCACTTCTTTACTAAGCAGAGGCAAATGCACCTACAGTGAGTTCTGTTACCTGCCCCTATTTTCTGTCCAGGAGGCAAGATGACTTGGCCATGGCAGGGGCAGAGCAGGCAGCACTGGCAGTGGCTTGAACAAAAATCGGGCAGGGGAAGTCTATTTTTATCAGATGCAATGATACATTTTATTTTTGCATTTCTGAGATGTTCACACATCGTGTGACACCTTGAGCTGTGCGTGTGCGGGGGTGAAGGTGTGTGGGCCTGCTTTTTTCCCATAGAATTATTTCTCAGAGTGGGAGGTTCTCATCCCACACGTACCAGGCTGAAAGCAAAGAAACTGTGTTCAAGAAGATGCTAAATAAAGAAAGTGGTTTAACAGAGAGGGAGGATGAAAGAACTATGCTGATGCTGGTGTCAAAATAAAATGGGACAATCACTTAAAACAAAAGCCTGGAACACTTTAGCGTACTTGGAAGATTTAATTAGAACTACGTAGGTCTCCCCTGCTTGTGCCTTACATAATCATTTAAGTTGTGCAAGGTATCATAATGTAAAAATGGGAGAGATTTACGTCTTTCATCAAGAATGAAAATACCTGAACATTGTGCATACTGACAAGTAAAGTACAAATGCAAGGCAAAAAAAAAAAAAAAAAAAAAGTATCATGATACCTCTGTTTAAAAATGGCTGTGATAGAATGTGCAGGAGCCAAGAATCTCAAACCTTTAATTTCTCAAACCACCATTTTAATGTGGTTGGTTGTACATAGTTCTCATTATTAACATATTATTTATTTTTTTGTATACCAGAAGATTATACACATGTATCAAGATTTGTACCTGGAAATTCTTCACTGAAGTTGCAAGGCTTTGTAATGTGCCTATTACAGTATACTACACTATGTTGTATTATATATTATTGAGAAGCCAGGATATATTGTTTGGCAAATATAACACACAAAGTTAATTAAAAAATTGTAAGGCAGAAGGCATTTTCATGATTTTGGTAGAAAATCTTTTATCTGTTTGTTCACAGCTGACCATATGTGTAATATACATTTTTCTAGCAAATGCACAGCAGAGTGGCAGGGAAGAAGGCTGGTTGTTATACAGTCCTGCGTAGCTGCACTTTGGGTCAGATGGGAATCACCTGGAAGGTGGGAGGTAGCATCATACACATAATTTCCCTAAAAAACATGTTTAGGTAGGAGAGAGTTCAAGGTGTCATTGGCATGAAATGATTAGGACAGCAAGAATGGACCCAGGAGAAGATGGGGAGACTTCAAGATTCCTAAGGCAAGTGCGGGTAGCAGTAGAGCTCACTCATAACAGGAGGGAACAGGAAAGACTGCACACTTAAGACAAAGAGACTTCTCAGAGAAAAAGTGGGTTTTATCATAATGCAGATAGTTGCTGGAATTTAGTGGTCTGAAAAGTAGAACAGGCAAAAAGGATCTGACCTCTAAGAATAGGATATGAAAGAGAAAGAATTGATTTCAATCACCTTCTCTTCACTGGCAGATCTGAATCTCAATCTGCAGATCTGACTCTTCTAGACATAAAAAATATTACCTGTTCTAATGTACTGACTTTTGAGTGACTGCGCTTCAAGGAGCCTATGTTGCAAGTGTACAGCCCCATCATAGTAGTCATTTAGTCTAATTTGAGTAATCCTTAGGCTTCCATGAGTAAATTCTTGCTCGAACTAGCATGATATCTTAAATGATTATCCAGCCTTGGCAGTCATCTTCTGTAATAGACATTTAGCTGTCTTTGGCAAGCTGTCCAAGGATTTAATGAACTTCACTGTGTTGTATCTTCTGCTTAGCTTAGTGAATTCATCTCTCTTCTGTCCTTGTCTGTCATTAACTTTCTGTCTTCTTGATTGCAGTCTACATGGATCTTCAAGTTCTTCATTATTTTTTTTTTTAGGTAAACTCATTAGACACAGTTCCTTTTGTCTTTCAGCATTTCAATGTTATAACCATACTTTTGGTCTCCAAAGGCAGAGCGAATGTAATTTTTCTCTGCTGTGTTCCATTGATAAAAAACTGCAGGCTAGATTTTTAATTCATCATTTCACAGAGACTGCAGAATTCTCAGAAGTCAGAGACTTCCACAATGAGTTCTCCATCCTGTTCACATGGAGGATTATTCCTACATTTCCAGTAGTATACTTTCCCACATGAAATCCTACTTCTCTTTGCACCTAGCTTAGGAGCTGAGTTAGGCCACCCTGTAATGATGATCAGTACCTATGATATTGACAACCCTGGCACTACCAGCATCCAAAGCAATATGGTTTACCAGCATTTATTCCCTAGATTTTTGATAAAAAAATTATATCAAGGAGCATCTAAATCTAGCTCACTCCTACAGTGTATTCAGTTCCACCCAGAGTCCTACTGCAGCCATCCCCTACCCCATGAATCTGGCTACATCTTCATTTTAAAACTATTTTTATAAACACATTTTTCTGCCTTTAATGACTGTCATTTTTCCTAAGGAATTTTAATTTTCTGTCTCTGCTTCCAGTTGTTGCCACAGGTAGAGGCAAACACATTAAAAATGTACAGTAGTGACTTTTTTTACTTAAAGACCTCTAATAAAAAAGAAACTAATTGAGAAGCATGAAAGATCAGTCTTTTTACAGTGTAGGAAAAGCAGTCTGATCATTAACCTTTTTCAACATCAGTCTTCAAAATGATGAAAGTGCTAGTCCTAACTTATGAGGTATAGGAATTACATAGATGACTCTAGAAACCAGGTGATTATTGAACACTCTGAATATCAAAAACATTGACAGTGTTTACACTGAAGATCTTTTAAATTTTTTTTTAACTTCATTTATTTATTAATTTGTAAGCAGTGAATTCTATTACTAAAAACAGTAACTCAGAGCAGGGGGATTTTAGTAAAAAATATGTTAAGATGTACCTATGGTTTATATGTCGTGGAAGTCTTGAATTTGTCTGGAAGTCTCTTTTCATACCACAGCCTGGCTATCACACAGGCTTGTCCCAAGTAGAGTGTATGAATGGGCAAGAATTTTTTTATTTAAGTGGTGAGGTTTGTAAATGGGAGAATTGTATTTCATAGGCTGGGATATCTTTTAACATAACTTACTAATGCATGTCCTGAGGGTCACATCAAACCATTTTCTTATTATAATTAGTGTGAAAGTAGAACAAGACTATTGAATATTTAATTTGACTGGTCCCATAATTTATGCTGTTGAATATTTGCTGAAAATGTTACTAAAACACTCATGTACTCAAAATTTATAGTAGTCTTTTTACAGTGTCATCACAGACTCATGGTTCCATAAAGATTGCTTTGCCTAAACGTGCACAAAAATATGGTCACAGATATTTTACAATATCACTATATTTTTCAATATTTCAAATGATCTGAATATCTTTCTGCTGTAAGTCAATTTCATCAATATTTGCCATACAGGAATTGTTGATACTAAACTTCCCTTGAATGAATTATAAGCATTTTTTGTTGTTTTTCATGTTTTTCAACAAATGTTTTTGAAGTATCTCTGAAACAAAACAATCCTATGTTTACCAAGCCAGGAGGAAATATTGCTTTTACTTGTCCTTATAAAATTGGAGATTCAGTGCAGCAAGTGATGTGGGAAAGGATTAAAGCAGATCAGGTAGATACTGTTGTTTTGTGCAGCTCATCAGGAAGGCAAAGCTTTGGTTCAGATTTCAAAGAGCGTACGCTGGTAGATTGCTCTGATCAGGCAAACTCCAAGATTGTAATCCAAAACAGTATAGCCTCTGACTTTGCAACTTACCACTGAGTAGCTACTGGAAGAAACAAAACCTGTGTGATGGGTTTTGCTGTGGCTGGTAAGTAAAAGAGGAAGTGGTAAATGTTTTCACAATAGGACCTTCTGAGGCGTTAACACTTTTACCCGTATAAAATAACTCTTCAGTAACAAGTGAGGGTTAATTTAAATACCATATTCCAATTAGCAGCATGTAAAAGATAGCAAGTTAGCAATTAATCATGTTTCCACAGAAAGAAGCTTGTTTTAAGCTTGTCTGATCTCATTATTGAACTTGACCTGTGGTAGACTTATCTAAGAGCTGTAGAATGGGGTCTAAAACTTCAGAATATGCGCTTAATCTGTGATATGGTTAATTGAGAAGTGGAGAATGTGCTTGGGAAAAAATGCTGACCTGCTATACTCTTGATACTTGACTTTGAAAGTCCTTGAAACTGAGCAAAATGTCATAAAAAAAGAGGCATCAGGACAAAAATTCCTCTCACCTCTGACAATTTTAAACATTTAAATTTCAAAATATTTACTATATTGGTATAATCAACCATACCCAAATTGTAGAATAATAGAAATATTTTCTGTTTGCTCCATGTGCAGTGCTTCTCATGCCAAAATGAAAGCACATGAGTTGCAAGCAATACAGTAATTTTAAGAATTACCAGTCCTACCTACACAAACTACTTTTTTTCTACAAGAAGAATTTAGTTTCCATGCTTCTTTTGCTCTTGAAATAAATCCTATTTATAATTTTTAGTTCTGGCAATGCCAGCATGCTTATGCCTGTTTATTGGAGGAAAAAAGAAGTATAAAGCCATTGCAGAAGCTAAAGTACAGTCTGATTCACCAATCACTCCCCTGTCTTTTAAGTCCTCAATCAATATTACGAGGTGGATTTTGTTGAATTTTCATTAATTTCAAAAGAAGTGAAGTCTCAAGGATTTCCAATTATTTCTCTTTAACATTGGAAATGTTTCATAACACACAATATTTGCAGTGAGATATGGAGAAACACTAAAGGGAAAGAAGCGACAGGCCAGGTGCCAGCTCCCCCAGCACTGTGTGGCATAGCCAGTGAAGTCTCTCACAAACTCATGACTGACTTTGCTTGATGCAACAGCCATGGCTTGAATAAACCAAGTGCTGACAGAAACTTGCTATGCTAGTTTTTTGTGTATGTTCTATCAATTCAGCCACATCATTTTCTTTGGCTTAGCATTACAGTTAAGCCACACTCAAGCTTGGATTTGCTACCAAACTCCTCCAATTTTTGTAGTCTGTCAGTGTGATTCTGCATGCGTACTGCAAATCTTCTCGCCTTGCCCAGTTCCAGAGATGTTTTGAAATACTAAGTCTAGGACTTGGGAGGATAGCTGCACGGTAAACAGTAATAGTGAAAACTCTGATTAGGTTGAGAGAGAGTGAAAGAAAAGAAATTTTTTTATTATTATTATTTTTTGAGAGACCCCAAGAATGTTTGAAGAGGAGGAATCTTGGGTGAAAGACAGTAGAAATAAGAGCACAGGATTATTTGCAGAGCTGATAATAATTCCAAACCTGCAGATTCTAGGGGGTGGTACTGTAGAAACAAGTAGGTTGCTTCTTGTCTATAGGTGAACGTATTTTTGCAAGGAAAAGCAGCATGGAATTCCTATGAAGAAAAAAGGAAGAGAGGCGGGAAAAGGTATTCAAATGACAGGAAAGCCTGCATTATTCTTGCAGTTGTATCAGTAGAAGTCAGTATGCTGCATTTAACGTTTTTCAACATGAGTGAAAATAAAACCATGAGATGCTTTCAATATCATTAAGTTTGTCCATTCTATCCCACTAAATATTGTGACTGTTGTTTTTAGTAACAGGAATTTCCATCTGAAAAGAGCCTTCTGCAAATCTTTTTGACCTTGAAACCTGGCACATGTAAAGCAGCATATGTATGTAAAGGAGTGTAGCTTTTGTTGGACAACACCTACAGAAATAGAAGGCTGAATATTACATAATTATATAATGTATTCAAGAGACTTTGGATTAATTTCTGGTGTGTTCTTCACCATATTTCTCCTTCTAAAAATTCTAATAATATGGAGATTGGACACGTCACCAGATTCCACATCTGAACCCATTACTGATTTTTACTTACCTTGCTTTTTCCTTTGATCAGATTTCTTTTTTTGAGCATGTTTTTGGAGGAAGGAAACAGACTTACAATCCATGTATTGTTTTGATAGATGACTGGGAAAGAAAGGGAGATATCATATGAAAGAACTGAAAAATTAGCAGGGTTGAAAAAAAAAATGCTTATTCCAACCTGAAGACCCAGCCATTTTTAGAAAGATTTAATAAGGTTTTTCTTGCTTTAATAAAAAGTGGGATAGCAAGCTCTTGTAGACAAAGTAAAATAGAAACATTTTGTGTTGCTCTATGTTTCCACTAGGTCTGAAAAAACTGGTTGGTGGTGTTTAAATGTATATTTAGGGTCAGAATTACATTATGGCTTGTACTAGCCCTTTCACCAGCTTTTTTGCCCTCCTCTGGACACCTTAGTCAAATACCTTAATATCCTTAAATTGTGGGACCCAGAACTACACACAGTGCTCAAAGTGAGGCTGCATCAATGCTGAATACAGAGAGATAATCACCTCTTCTGGCCAGCTGGCTATGTTGTAGTTTGCCTTCTTGGCTGCTGACTCCTGTTGAGCCTGCCACTGACAAGCACCTGCAGATCCCTTTCTGCAGGGCTGCTCTCCAGCCACTCCTCTCCCAGTTTATACTTGTGGCTGGTGTTACTCTGTCTTCAATGCAGAATCCTGCATTTGTTCCCTTCATTCATCTGGCTGGTTACCTTACCATAATAGAAGGTTATCACACTAGTTGGACAGGACTTTCCCTTTGTGAACCCATGTTGACTCTGCCTTTAAATGATTTTCAGTAGCACACAGTATGATCTTAATAGCAGCAGATGAAAAGCAGGGGACTACTTGTCCAGTCATTGAGGGTTATTATATGTCCTTCTGAGCTGGGAGGAGACAGAAGCACTTCTGTGCCACATAAAACAGAAGATAAGGCTACAGTTGGTGGTGAAGAGAATCAGGGTAGGAGTGAAATTAGCTTCCTTCTTTCCTCATGAATTTATACAGTGTGAACACAAGATATCAGACCATGCTGTGGGTCTCGACTCAACAAATCACCTTTCTCTGGGCATGAATGCATTCATGCTGGATTTCTGCCTTTCAGATTTGGGCAAAACTATTTCAGATGTCTAGTTAGCATACCATATGCGCCAGTCCAGCAAGGCATGTGACAAACTACATGCAGATCTTTACAGTGCAGTCCAAACCTCTTGTTAAAACAAATTGCTGTCTGGCCCATCAGTGCTTCTTCCTCAAAACTAGTCAGTGCACTGAAGGTCAAAAACCTTCCTGCAAAAAAAATTTCACAATATGTAGGGAAAATGCCAAGGCTAGAAAGATGGCAGAGAGAGGGACACATCATTAATACTTAACAGAAATTGAACTGATCCTGAAAATACACTTATTAGCCTGCCGTCAGCATGCCACCTTTGATAAGAACACAAGAACTAAAGAGACACATGACAAGCCTCTGACATGTTTCTGCAAAATTTTGAATGTTACTTTAAAGTCAGTAATTATAAAAGGTTTTATTTAGTTAAAGAAAACAAATGCCTCAGGAAGGCTTTGCTCACTTTAAATGAGAAAAGGCAAGAGGGCTTTGAGCTGTTGTCAGTTCTAAAAAAAAAAATCTAATGATTTTTCTCATCCAAATTTAACTGATAGCTGATAATCTCAGCTCTCAAAGTCATTAACTCCTAGATGATTATCTTAACCTGATAAAGCTGAAGGTGAAACTTCAGGAAAAGAAAAATTAGGTCTGGAGTGAAGGATGGGGATGCTGCTGAAGCATGGAACTCTCGAGATTCACCCATCCTTGATGATAAAATATAAGATTTTAAAATTTTATCTCTATGATTACAGGATGTTTTCTCCTTATTTCTGTAAGTACTCATGGCAGAGATAATGATTTTCTGTGGCAGGTAGCTGAACACCTGGAAAAAGACATACTTTTCCCTGAATTTGATCATAACTATATGCACCATCCTGTCATTTTAAGTACACAGAAGATGAAAACATGTTGGAAGTAGAGTGATTTCATATGTGGTTATAATACAGAAGGCATCAGGTTTTTTTATCAGGCAGCCTTCTCTGTTGTGTCACATACCTTCATCAATGTAAACTTCCAAGAGAATTTTCTTTCTTTTTTCTTTCCAGTAGAATAACATTGGAATGCAACGATAAGACTCTTCTGTAATGAGTATTTTTTGTTATCTTTTCCAATGAGCATATTAATACTAAGG
Organism: Strigops habroptila; assembly: GCF_004027225.2. NCBI lineage: Eukaryota > Metazoa > Chordata > Aves > Psittaciformes > Psittacidae > Strigops > Strigops habroptila. Next base: position 57,422,712 of record NC_044277.2, on the reverse strand, counting down.
AGGTGTACCTGAGCATGTCTCAGCTGGTATTCAGGACAGACAGATAAGAAGCTGTGGACCTTTTTGATCCCGGGGAGAAAAGACATGGTGATGGCTCAGCAGCTGGTTAGCTGGCATTACTGTCCTTAGTGATACTGATTGTTTTCTTTTGCCTATGAACTGAGCATGTAACTTTCTTTTCCGCCCAAAATGAAAGCTTTTCAGGGAAGCTGTGGTTTCATCTTTGAATGCTATCCTCCTCTGTACAGTGAGCTGAAAATCAAAGAGGGACTAACCTAAAGACAGTTTTTTAGTCCCTGTTCACCAATGAATTGCTAGTGTTTATCTGAAACACAAGAAAGAACTTTGTGGCCACCATCTCTTGTACTAAGTAATACAAGAGGCATTACTCCTTTTCCATCCCAAGGCATCCTCACTTTTTTTGTACTTTTTTTGTTTGACTCCTATATATTGAGAAAATGAAGTGCAGAGGTGCAACACAGCAACAGGAAGCAGGGCCCTGCGGTGAGCTGCAAAAAGCTGACTTGAAGTTCTATGGTTTAGCACACTTTTTTTTTTTAATTCTACTAATAACCAAGTTTAGAATTGTGACAAGAGAAAAATTCTAAGTGTTTTAAATGCATGATAACTGTACTGAGGACTTGTGTCATGGCTTCCTGTGTGACTTTGAGTATATTACCTCTGTTCTTTCCTTCAGCTTTTTTCACCTCAAAAAAGAGAATAATATCACATTACCACTCCACAAACTTAAGCACCATAAGAATATATTGACTTATAACTTGAGGCCATTGTCTTGCCTGTCTCTACTCTTTAATCATGTCTTTTCCAGCCTAGTTGGTTCTGTGATTCTATGTTGCTCCTTAACTTCATTTGAAGATGTGACTCCATACTGAAGAAGTCAATGCATTTTAAGCAAAGTTACTGTAAGTGTAACTTTTCCTGCCTTGGTTGTAATTCTCGAAGAAATTATTTTTGCTTAGGCTAGAACAAATAAGGTGGGTTTCCTGATGTCCATCATCAAAGCACATACAGTAATATATTATTAAAAAAAAGTGATGAAACAGAAGAAATTTCTGTGGAAATATTTTGGTAAAAAATGAAGAGATTTCTTTTTGAATTAGAGCAGAAAATAACTGGTACCGCTGTGTGTAATACCGAATAGAAAACCTCTTGAGAACTGAGGTGATCTTCCTGGTACTCTGAAAAATATCTTATTGCTTATGGACATATTGCATGATTGTTGGTAATCTCTTTCAGGACAACATTTACAATGTTGATAGCACTCACTTAAGTAGTCTGAGTGTTTTTACTATCCATATATCAGGTCACTTATGTACACAATGCTTTCTTACCAGGGGAGGGAAGGAGATAGGAAAGGATTATACAAGGCAACGGGTTTTTTCATGTGTCTGTGCTCACTCACCTTTGGTCATTCCAGTCACAACTTCCATAATAACTAGCTCATCAAAACAAAGGTGTTTTGGAAATGAGGAAATGATTGTGAGGTCTGAATATTGAGCATGAGCTGTCATCAAATAATGTCTCTACATGGTCATTGATTTTCAAGTTAGTTTGTCATAAAAAGTTCATGCTGGTTTATGCAAAATACTAATCATATTTCTTAATATAGTATTTTAGCAACTTGGGATCACAAATGGTATATCATCAACATAGCTGGAGGAATTTCTGCTGCTGTCTTACTGTTAGTTTTTCTACTGATCTGCATCACCACTGCGTATAGAATCACAGAATCATAGAATGGTTAGGGTTGGAAAGGACCTTAAGATCATCTAGTTCCAAACCCCCTGCCATGGGCAGGGACACCTCGCTCTAAACCATGTCACCCAAGACTCCATCCAACCTGGCCTTGAACACTGCCAGGGATGGAGCATTCACAACCTCCCTGGGCAACCCATTCCAGTGCTTCACCACCCTCACTGTAAAGAACTTCTTCCTTATACCTAATCTAAACTTCCCCTGTTTACGTTCGAACACATTACCCCTTGTCCTATCGCTACAGTCCCTAATGAAGAGTCCCTCCCCAGCATCCTTGTAGGCCCCCTTCAGATACTGGAAGGCTGCTATGAGGTCTCCACACAGCCTTCTCTTCTCCAGGCTGAACAGCCCCAACTCTCTCAGCCTGTCTTCATACGGGAGGTGCTCCAGCCTCCTGATCATCTTCGTGGCCCTCCTCTGGACTTGCTCCAACAGCTCCATGTCCTTCTTATGTTGAGGACACCAGAACTGTACGCAGTACTCCACGTGAGGTCTCACGAGAGCAGAGTAGAGGGGCAGGATCACCTCCTTCGACCTGCTGGTCACACTTATTATTACAAAAAGTAAGTAACAAACCAATTTGCTTAATATACTGAAACAGGTAAATGTGAAGGTGTTAACAGCTCATCCTACTATCCTCTTCAGAACCAGATAAAAAAAAAAGGTAGATGTGAAAATTGAATTTTCTTGCCAAATTTTAAACTTGAAAAACCTAATCCATTCTACAGGCTATGAAAAAAATGACAGTTTATCCCCTACACCCCCTTTTTTTCGCATTAGAAAAACAAATGGCTTACTCAAGTTCCTTAGTCAGCTAAATGCTCACAGTGGTATAGCTGAAATTTCACACCAAAAGTGATCTGTCAGTAATAACATAAACCTAGGCATAGACTGTTCCTATTTTGTGCATAGAGAACAGGTGACATCTTGAGGTTTTCTACATCTAGCATTTTTTTGTCTTGTGATTTAATGTTCCAAATTTTCTCACAGCTGGATCAAGACTAATAGTTTAAACCATTATCTAAGTTTGCTGTATTCCTTGCCAAGTATACACTAGTGGTCTGATCCAGAATCTCTGCTTCCAATGAAAAGAAATAGTGAGAAGAAAAAAGATTTCTTCACCTACCACAGTATCTGAGGCTGCTGGAACTTGTTGTCAAAAACTTACTGTATTTGCTCCTGAATCAAAGAGCCTCTTTTCCTGTGTACAAGATTTTATGAAACACCACTAATCTCATGCATGTTACAGTTTGCAAGTCAGGGGAAAGATTACTCGGATTTTTATTGTAATTACTGCTTTCAAGTAAGCATTACTGGTGGGAAAGTAAGCAATACCAGCATTATTTCTTGTATGCTGAAATTAGATATTTTGGACTATACTATCATGTATGATGCAGTTCCCTCCACTGCTTTTCTGACTGAATGTGTGTCATCAGAAAGAAGAGGAAGAGGATCACAGAGGCCTTCTCAAATTATTTGTATTCTACTCAGATGCAGGTAAGATCAGATGGAATTTACTCACATCTTGTATTGTATATTTCTCAACCTCTTTCTCTTCTGTATCTGCTCTTTACATCCCTTAAATCTTACAGTCTAATCTTAAACTATATAGATAGGAAAAATGTAATATTTTGAAGTATGATTATTGCTATTTACTCTTTTTTTTGATGAATGTTCTTTAATGTTTTACAGCTACATTTAGAGATGTAACTGCGTTCCATGTTATTAACAAATTAGCTCTTTTGGTTCACTAGCTTTTGTATTATTTATTTGTTTTCTTCAAGTCACTACTTGTAAAACTGAGGCAAAAAATTGTATCCTGTGATAACTTTTGTCTTTATCTATTTTTTCTACTTGAGCTTCACTGTAATTTGTTGGGACAGCTGCTTCAGTGCTTCTCTTTTCTTTCTGTATTGTCATAATCAATGTTTTGCAGCTCTAAGTCTCCTCCCTCCCCCCCTCCCCTCCCTTTAATAATCCTATTCAAGGCCTTCAGAAGTGGAAAAACAGGAGCCAATTTTACTGCTTCTGCCTTGTCTCTTCATATTTTGAGTTGAGGAATGAAGTTCTGCTGTGCTTAGGGAAATTATCCCATTTTCACAGTGGATGTGAGATTGGCTTTCCACTTATCTCCTCTCAGATGGTATTTCTGTATGATCCAATGACGAGCTCCACTGTCAATATATCCTTATAAAGCCATTTGACCTCATGCCATTTTCATTCCTCCCATTTTGACTGTTGGATCACTGTACTAGGATGAAGCTCTTACTAGAGCGACCATAGGCTACGGGCTAGTCATTTGCTTCAGAAACGATCTTTCCTCCCATGCCAGTTAATCAGGGCATGGTCACATTAAGTTGTCTTAATTACATGACTAATTCTTAGCATGGTCAGAGTAATTCATATTTTAAGATTGACATAGGAGAGACTACTTCATTATTTGAAGGGCGTATGCGAGGGGAAGGGGGCATTCCACTGGTGCTTTACCAGGCACCTGATGCAGGACATCTGGGAAACATTCATAGTGAGACTTTTTTCATGTTTCAACCGGAAATGTATTTGTAGCATGAAAGAAGACAAAACAAAATATTTCAATTGATGGTTGAATATTTCCCAATAATAAATCAGCATATGAGGAAAATGTGGCATTTTCCTCCATTTTCAAAGTTGCAGCTGTTTTGACAAAAGCCCTAAAACTTTTTTACTTTTTCTTTTCATTTCCTTTTTCTTTTTCTTTTTCTCTTTTTCTTTTTCTTTTTATTTTTCTTTTTCTTTTTTTCTTTTCCTTTTCCTTTTTTTTTTTTTTTTTTTTTTTTTAAATGTTCTTCTATCGGGCTAACAGTTATGGAAATTCCAATTTTCATGGCACACAGAACACAGGAAGAAGAGAAGAATCATCCCTTGGGCAGACAGAGGAGATTTATGTCAACTGCAACAATGTCTAACATAAACCTAACAAAAGACCATTAGATTCCTTGTTAGGAATGAAGCAACCAAAATGCAGGCCTTATATTTGCAGCTTAGACTTCATTTTCTTTGCACTGTCAAAATGAGGAAGGTCAAAATTGCTGTACTGAGCACTGCCTGGGCTGCTTTGGCTGGACACCCAGCCTGGGCCAGCTTACACCAGATATGACTCTGCTGTATGGCAGTCTGCAGCATTAATGTATTTTTTGATTCATATGTAGAATTAAACATTACTTGTACTTCTGCAATTTAAACAGTTTTACCCAGTAGGCGTACTCTTAAGAATTTTAGATCAGCTCTGATATACAGAATGGAGCTGTGTGTGTTTACAGAAAGTTAATTTGGTCTGAGGTATCTGTGTGTCTGAAAAGCCTATGTGACAGGGGGAGAAAGAAAATGTGCTTGATGTTGTCTGTGTCCATGATTATTGCATCTCAAATTGAGAGCTCTATAGAATAATAAATATCCATTATTTTCCACAAAGTAGGTTTTATTTTGCTGCTGCGCAAACAGTACTATTCAGCTCAGAAAAGCAAATGTATCAGGGATCCTTGAACCTAGATTTAAAAGCATGAACAGCAGCTTGCTGTCTGACAGCTGTGTGGTTTTACAGGTTTCTTGCCGCTCATCACAGTTATTTCAGTGCTTTCTATTTGTGGATGGAATAGAAGTGTAGCCCCTGCTCTCCTCCCCCCTTCCTTTCACCCCACCTTTCCCCCCATGTTCAGGAAAAAAAACAAACCATGAAGACTCTGTTGTTGTCAGGTTATATTTAATAATAATTTATTATAAGGTTTAGTTGCGCAAAAAATAAAAGAGAACATGGTAAGTATATGAATAAATGATGCAAAGCAGAAAAAAGCATGATTGAGAACATTTACAAAACCATACACATACATATGTAGTTGTATGTGTGCATATGTATATATTCTGCTGAAACCTACAGAAGAAACCACATAGAAATTGAACAAACAGAACAAAACAAAACAAAAAAAAAAAAAAGAAAACCCTTAAAGAAACAGAACTAGAAGGCAGACCTGAGAATTAGTTTCTACACATCTTTTGGCCTTTTACAAATCTGCTGTATTACTGAGGGCAAAATCCCAGTAGATGAAGGTGTTACCATGATGGCTGATAATCATACACATCTGCATACTACAAACTGTGTGACTGGCCCACCTGTGCTTGGTTCCCCTTTTCATTTGAAGCATTAGTAAAAGTGTTGCTTTTGGGTTTTTTGAGGGGGAGGCATTGTGAGTCTGTCTATGGCTGTTACCTGTTCCACTGGGCTCTGTAGGAAGGAGCATCAACAGCCCGACAGTGAAAAACACATTTTGCATAGCCTTCTCCCATGGAAAGCTTTCTTCACGTACACAGAAAAATAGGAGCCTAGGTTCTTCTGAGAATAATGTGGACATGAGGCTTCTCTGATCTATTTGAGCTATAACAGCGCTGTGTGGTTAACCTACATCTCAGCTAAAAATCTAAAATCCTAAACCAAAGTGTCCTTCAACTTATCGCTGAATATTTGTGTATAATGTCACGCAACATTAGAAAACACCTCATTTTTTTGTGTACTCCTGAACACATACACATTGCAAGGGATATTTCTATCATCTCTTTCACTTCGAGGGCTTTCAGATATATAAATGCTTGCATGTGAAGTTGATGAGGATACACAGAACTGTACTATTAATAAGTTGGTTTATTTCCTGAGTTATCAAATGTTATAGCAGATAATTCTAAGTTGTGCACAGCATTACAAATAAAACTCTGTAGTACTGGGTTTCTTTGATGATCCCATTTATATTAAAATGCTAAAATGATAATGTAATGAATTGGATTACACCGACGTTCTCAGGTGGAACCCTGATACAGAAATATCCAGAAGCTGAGAAGCTGGTATTATTTCACTGCTTGCAGAGACAGTCAAAATACATTTCTACTTTACTAAGGGTAAAAAGCAGGAGAGGTTGAGGTTAAGTAGCTGGAATACCAGATAGCTTTGTTTGTTTCTGGTAATATCCTTATTTCTTGCCTCCATTGGTACTTTTAGCTTGTCTTTTCAAAATAATTGCTTATTTTTGAGATTTGAGGAAGAAAAAAATCTGTAGTGCACATCTTTGCAGGTATTTAATCTCTTTTAATTCAAATTTCATAGACATATTACTTCTACCAGGATAGTCCACAGGGAAAAGCACATCACACATAGCATAATAAGAACAATATATTATTTCTTTTTCAAAAAACAAATGCAAAACAACAGCTTCATTTTTCTGCCACAGAAATATCAGTGAACAGCAGCTGAACATGAGACCGATTGATACAAACAGAAACTCTAAAGAAAACAACTCCAAATTTATCAATATTATAATTTTCTTAAAAACTAGTAAGCTACACACAAGAGAAACTTCCAAAAGCATAATTTGAAATGTAATATGAAAACTTTGGATATATTATGAGTCTGGCAAGATGGGAATCAGTAAAGTCTCTTTGCTGCAATGGAGTTTGGATTATGTAAATAGACTTTCTGATGTAAAATAGTACAAACTATTGCTCTTTATTGCTGTTTATTTTCAATGCTTTCTATAGATTTCCCTTTTTCTTTTAGAAAATTTTAGTCCCTTTTGAGTAAACTTCATGAGTTGTAATTTGTAAATTTTATGTTGAACAATTAGTGTGCTATTACATGCTGTATTGCTTGGCCAAATAATTAAGAGGGAGAAAAAAAAAAAAATCAAGGAAGTAACATGACACAACTATGCACAGCAACCAGCTCAGCATACTATCTAAACTCCAAGATAATAAGGTGTCTCTGCCCATGGCAGGGGGGTTGGAACTAGATGATCTTAAGGTCCTTTCCAACCCTTACGATTCTATGATTCTGATTCTATAATTGTCTTTTTTTTTTTTTGTTGTTGTTGTTGTTTTTTAAGGCCTTAGAAACTTTGCTGAAAGGAAACAAACATAATAAAGAACATTACCATTTAAAAACTGAGCCTTGAATCACTGGGTAACTGGAAAATGAATCTATGAGATTTTAAGAAAACCAAAACCAGATTTATTTTCCATAATAATAAAAATCATCTTTTATGCGGGATGAAAAAAGGTAGATGGTGAAGTCCCATGTTCAAAGGAAAATTCCATGATTAATAGTACTACTAATTCTTTAAAGGGTTTATACTCACATTAAAAAAAAAAAAAAAGAAACCAGAGGAAAAAAATATTTGTAATCAGTCTTTGCTGGGATTTTTAAATGTAGGAGAGGCAGTCACCAGAGTATGGCTCAACAGGGCAAATATGAAAGTCAGTCTGTGAAAGAAGGTGAAAGAACAGTAACATACATTATCTCCTGTTATTTTCTTTATCTCAATTATGTTCCTTTACCTTAAAGAGCTTCTCTGGCTTTACATAATATGTTCATGATACTGCTCATTCTGCTTGTCTTGTGCTCTCCCTTGGCTATGCATCTGCGGGTAAAACAATGTTTCTGTGAGGAAACAGCCTGCATTAAGGGATGGATGCACCAAGGAACACAAGATGGATTCCTCCAAATCCCCTTCTTTCTGACCCCCGTCTGCCCAAAATTTTATGTTAGGCAAATAATTTTTTTCATTCAGCAACAGCTTGAGCTAACTGTGCTGTGCAACTTAACCACCTTCTTCCTATCCAAGTCTTATGCCAGGACTAGGGCATAGGACCAAGGCAACAAAACAGGCAGGATAGTTAAAGTATAGGTGCTACCTGTTCGATGACAGGTGGATGGTAGCCTACTCCTGAGAGATCCAAACAAAAAAATCTTACTTTGGAAAAAGAAAAGATTTCAGAGGACTAATCTCACTATCAGATAAAGGTAGCGAGGATTTTTTTGTAATCATAAAGACATCTGGCAACCAGGGCTCTGATTTTTTAAAATTTATTTTTAAATCTTATCTGCATCACACCCCTCTAAACCTTCTATGTTACTGAGCTACGCGAAAGTTCAAATCAATGCTAATTATTTACAGAAGTTGAAACGTTGCCCCTGTGAGTACTCCCCAGTGCAAGTGAAAGACTTATGTCCTTTAAAGCCTAGATGCCCAATAGGACTTGATGCCTGAAATGGCTTTGCAAGTCTGACAATAAGGGCTAGTTCCAAAACCAGCCTTGTCTGTCTACAAGATAGGTGCTAAAATGCTTTTTTAGGCTGTGGACCCCAGGAGCAGAAACTATATGTCAGGTTCTCAGTCTATTATTTAAGGTCTTACTAAGGCATAACTAGATAAAATTACTAATGAGTTACTAGCAGTGGTTGACATATTTCTTCTAAACTTATGCTTATTTAAAAAGATAATTTTGTGGTCTTAGAGAAAAAGTGTCTCGGTTATTCTAAGGGATATTTAACAACTTCCTTAAAAGTTTATTTAATTAGATTGTTACACTAAATAATTCATTGCTAGTATTAACTCATAGATTTAATAACATGATTTAAGTGATCAATAACTTATCATACTAAGATACAGCCAAACAAATACACAGTATCTTTCCTTTATTCTTTTTTTTTCCCCACAATACCTCTCTCTGTTTGTGCTGATGTCTATATGTGTTTTCGAAGAGAGAAACGTATGTTAAGAATATTTATATGTATTAAAATTACTCTCTGTTAATACAATTTTTTCCTCTGAAATAAAACTGTCTGAAGCAGACACAAAATATCATTCCCAGCTCCTGATAAAAAGTCAGAAGTTGAATGTTCTGGGAAACTGTTTTGCACTCAACATGACTGACTGCTGTGTGCTTAAATATCTGCTAAATTCTCCTAATCTTTTTTTTCTGCATTGTCTGTTTTTCCTTGTAACTATCTTAAATCAGTGCAACTTACAAATAGCAGTTCTGGATATTTCCTGTCACAGCCTGTCATCTATAGAAATTCAGGAAATGCAACAATTAACATCAACTAGGATAGCTTTATTTTACATCATCTGTTCTGTTTTAGCTATAGGAGCAGTGATGAGAATAAATGTTTAACCGCAACCTCTATTTTTGTTACTGGTATGGTATTGCCAAGACAGCTGATGAATTTTGTGCTATTTTTTTATGCCCATTTCAGTCTTGTTATGATACGATAAAAAAATTTAAACCAATATGTAGCCTATATTAAAAATGAGGGTTAACTTTATTCATGTCAAATATTGTCATAGGAAAAAAATCTACTGTGCAATCTATCCATTCACTTGACAATTCCAGGACTGTAAGAAAACACGGTAAATCTATTCACCTTCATGAGGATTTCTGTACTGAAGGAAAAAGAAACCGATGAAATCCATACTTTGAGACTTTCAGTGTGAGATTTAAAAAGATCAACAACTTTATCTTAGTGAGCGTACTAGATTCTGAGCTTGCATTTAGTTAAAAAGGAAATATTTTCTCCATTACAACTTGCAATATTCATAGCAATATGGTTATTTTAAAATGCTTTAATTATATTTAGCCATACTTAAACTTCAGTTACTTTCATATTTGTTTCAATTATATCCTTAAAAATCTGTCAAGCTGCATACGCATGCAAAGATGTGAAAAACATCTTTGCTAATTGAAACTTCCAGTTTCCTCAATAGAACGAGTTCATCTGTGGATTCTAATATTTAGGTTTCTGAGCATAATGACATTGAAATAATTGCTGAATACACAACAACTTCACCTATCACCTTTTACTGTCTTGTAAGGGCCTGGGCAGAGAGACTAACTTCTTGTTACAACAGGTTAGTCAATATTCTTTGATGTATCTTTCATTCCACCATATGCCTGTACTTGCTTTCAATGTAGCACACCTTTTTATCTAAAATCAAAAGTGAAGAGCATTTATTTATAATATAAAGAACAAACACAGCACCTTTTATAGAGTGCAAGACTTTATATCTGCAGAATTAATATATCCAACCTTATACCCTTTGATTTTAAAATTATGCCACTACAACAGTGTTGCACAGTCATTATTTTCTACTTACAAAACATAGGCAGGCACCTTGACCAGTTGCCTGTGGTGAAAAATATAAGATTCTAATATATATAATAATAACTTGGTTTGGAAAAAGAGTCACAGGTATTTGGACAATGTATGGAAAAATTAAACTTTCTGGTGCTGCTGGATCTGCTCTTGAAATGAAGCAGCAGCTTTTCACGGTTTCTCCACGATCCACTCTATTCTGTGTGTGGATAGAAGCCGCATTTACTCTTTTGCAGCAGCTATAAAAAGAAGCTAAAATACACCGATACTAAACACTAAGAAAGATATTAATTGGAACACCTTCCTCCTTTCTTTCTGGGAGAAATAGTTGCAAATAATTCTGTATTTTATGCTAAAAAGTACAGCCATTCAAGACACATATTTTCTCATGGAAAACCATCCCGCAGTTTCTAGGTTACTAGATGAAAACTAGTAAATGTGGCTGGTGAGCTAAGTCTGAGTTGAGGTTCATATGCTTCAGGCTGATGGTGTTTGTTAATTCCTAGAGACTAAATATCTCAAAAATCACTACTCCTCACAATATTGCCTGTTAGGCTGGAGAGCTGAACAAGAATGAAGTTCATTCATTTTCTGATAAATGCAATACAGACATTTGATTAATGCTCTTTTTTTCTCTTTGACATGAACAGGTAAGGGTCTTCCCAGACTGCCTGCACTTTGCAACTCCTAAATAACTGGGTGCTTGAAGACTGTATGTTGTACTTATATTATTGCTATAGAGAGCACTTTAAAAGACTTTTGATCTCAGATACTCAATTTTAACCCCTCCTCCAGCAAAGTCTCATTAGCTTAGAACAAGACATGATTAGAAATGTTTGCTTCTTCCCAACATGATTTCTATTCACATCTTGTGAAAGGAAGTATTTTCCCCAAATGTAATGGTAGACTTTTGTCAAAACAAAAGAGAGCAGCTATTGTTGCTGTCTAAAAAGCTTCTTTGGTTTTCAATATATTTCTAAGCTTTAATTGCTAGATTTTGGGTGGTGGGAGGAACCAACAAAAAAATCCCCAAGAACAGAACTTTGAATGGACCAGGTACATGTGAGAAGCTGAAATCAGAGCTTATCACAGAAAGTAAAGCCTAAACATTTCCTCAGTAAACCAGCAAAGTCCATGTTACAAGATACTTATCTCTGTTTTTCCTTTACATATGCAGGCAAAATTGTTTCAAAGGAGTATAATCAAAGATGATTTAGAATATCAACAATAACATGTAGCTGTTTAAAAAATGAGGCTACTCAAGTACCTTAGCACCATCTGATGATTTATTATGAGTCTCCTTCAATTTCCCCTTTTCTGCACTAAGGGACTTCAAAATCAAAAGTACAGCATGCATCAATCTATAATATTCACAGTTAAGATCTATTAGTAGCTATATTTAGTAATGCTGTGTGTTATTTGTTCATAGGGATGAATATATTATTATCAAGGGTCATTAAAAAAAATAAAATCATGGTTACAGGTATATACTCATAACACATCCTCAGAACCAAAATGAAAGCAACAGCCTTGTATTATTTCTTCTGTTTTATAATGTACTAATGCTAAGTTCCATTTGTACCAGTTGCACCTAGTTACCACTGAAGACATTTTGTTGCCCTCCATCTCTTCACAGCTCATTAGCTGAAAATGGAGAGTTCCTCTTGGGTCAGGAGTTGATGTGTGTGCTGAGACGTGAACAGGGTCCCATGGGGTCCCTGAGCCTATTCAAAGACTCTTCTAGTCTCTAGGCAGGCAGCTCTACCACGTGTGCCAAAAGAGAGTTTTCCTTCTGGCAGAAGCACTAGGAGCTGTATAAAGTAGTCTCAGTGGGGAATCTCTTAGATTATCAACAGGCATATGCCAGGAATTAAAGCAATTCCGTGAAAACAGGATTTTCTGGCAAACTGTTGTCGCAGTGCCTGTCTGGTTCTCATGGAGCTTTTCTGAGGAGCATTTCTGGAAACTATACAGATACACAAATGTTACCGTGAAATCATCTGATGTTCTGGAGTGGCACTAGTGGCAACATCTGCTGGCTGCTGAATACCTTTGTGTCAGGTGCACAGTTTTCTTAGATTGTTTCACAGTACACTGTGAAGTTGCATCTTTATTTTCAACTTCCAGTGTGGCTGTTTTTACTCTCTACAAGAAATAGGTTCCCAATAGGGTCAGGTTTGTCTGTTGTTGGTTGCATTCTCCAGCTTTGTCTTGGAGTTTTTGCATATTGTTACAAGATGGGACTTTACAGATATTTATAAATGTATGAGTTGAGAACGTAGTTGTATTACGTAATGAAAGCAAGTATTTAGTAAAGCTCCTATACATGACAAATCTCTCCTCCCTCCCTTTTCTTTTTTTTTTTGGTTTATTTTCTTGGGAAATAGCATCTACGTTTTCATTAGTTAGACAATATCCATGCCCTGCAGAGGAAGACAAAGCCATCTGTGAAAGACAGCAAACATTCCCCAGGAAATGGAAAGAGCGCAATATATAGATCTTATGCTTTTTACCTAAACACAGCTACAGCACTAGCTTTAGGATTTAGGAAGATTCTTAAAGAATGTGGGCACTGGAACTATAAGCAATTCTTGATACTCTTGTTTTGCCTTTTCTTCAACTTTGGACTATGTAGAATATGTAAGTATTAAATGACTTGTACTCAAGTCCAAGAGGAAAATACTTGCAGGGACACAGCACAGAAATCTACAGAACATATGGGAAACTTAATCTAAAGAATTTTAGAGAAAATATATAATTTTAGGGCACGTGAAAGAATTGCAGTTGCATAGGAGTAAAAATAATGGGCCAGTTCCTCAAAAGGTGTATATTTAGCAAAGCTGCATTGAATAACAGAATCACACCAGCAAAGCATCTATCCTTTTGTATCACATTTTGCATGTAACATTTGCAAACTGGAAATTTTCCTAAAGCAAAACGTCAACCACATTTTTTTCTTAAATAAAAGTGTGAGTGAAGCTTCCTTGATGGGTACAGCTCAGAGAGCACGAAAGGTACAGATCCCTGACCGTGTGTGAGAGCGTTTTTTCATTTAGCTCATCAAAATACACTCTCTAGGGTGCTGTTCTATTCCTGAGTATGGCAGCACTGTGAGAAGGAGAAAAGGTAGTGAATGAGACAAGGAAAAAGAGGAAAAATAAATAAAGCTGATTGTGGTGGGGTAGAAGTGTTTCATTCAAGCAGATCACAAAGCTATTTTATTCAGCAGCTGTTCACTGAGGTGTAGAAAGCTGTAAGTCTGCAAGGTCTCTTAGCCTGGAAAATGGTTGGAGAAAAGCTGGACATACTGTATATCAGTAAATGTTTAATCAAAAGCTGAAGTTTCTTCTGTACTTCTTAATACATATATATATGTGCATATATAAAACAGCCCAACAGAACTTTTTCAGTTAACTTATGCTACAGAAAACTGATTGTTTCATTGGAAAAGAGTCTATGTGTCTCCTCCTTCATATACTTCCTCAACCTGTCCTGAGAAACAACTAATGAGACGAATCCTTCTGGGAATCATGGCAATCATTTCACACTGGGAACAGAACACAAGGCTGCTCAGATCATAGCAAGAGGTCAGATTTTTCTCCCCACAATTTGAAACATTTCAGGGCATTGTGAGGAGCACATAAATATTCGATACCACTTACAGAAGTCTAAATGTTCAGAATAGATAAAACTTGTTCCCCAGCTACAAGTATGCCTTCCAACTTATTCCCTCATTACTGATTACAAACACACCTACTACAGTTCATATTTTAAAGATGTCTTCCAAAGACAGAAAATTTCCATTGAGAGGTACTCAACCTCCTTTTCAAAGTAAAACGACGCTTGACACATGATCATACAAGATACAACGTGCATCTGAAACTGAAATCTGAGAAGGAAACAGAGGAAATCAAAGTAACGCTAAGAAGAAAGACAAGACCAGAGCTCAGCTCTACCATATCTGGCCCAGCCGTGGCACAAGCAGTCACGAGCCGGGGCTGTGTCCCACTTTTAGTTGTCTGAAGAACAGTTTTCCCATTTAAAGTTAAGCTTGCAGGCATGGTTACCTAAGTAATTTGAAAATAATAAGACCTTGCAGCAATTCTGAGGATGAGACTCTGCTGTTGATAGGGACATTCACAGCTGTCGGGGGGGCTGTGAGAATAATGCATGTATTAGTAAGGTATGAATTTGTGCCCCATGAATTTAAGATTAGAGCTGTACTAGGCAATAACCTTGCCTTAACTCATCAAACTCTATTCCCAACAAACCATATTAGCCTGCTACTCCAGTACCTGTTGGTGTCTGGCTCAAAAACCACCCAACCACTCTCTAGGGAAATGAGTGAAATTGCTTGGATCTGAAGGTGACCCCTGCAGCGCAGATGCTGTGTCTCGAGTAGGTGGTATTTCAGTGACTCCAGCAGGAATCAGTGGGACCTAAAGATGTCACAGGTGAAGACGGGCCAGCCTGATGGTGGGGGCAGGAAGGAAGGCCCCGGTGTCAAATGTGCCATTGCGATAGAGCCCCAGAACAGCCCTTCTCCGGTCATGCAGAAACCTTCACACCAACACAGTTTCATTTGTTTCCACCACTTTCTCACAACACGAAAGTATCCCCTCCCCTCCCGCCCCCACAGCCCCCCTCCTTTCTGAACGTATTGACAAAAGAAATGGCAAAATAAATAAATAAAGACTTAGCCTCTGCTTCGGGGAAGCCGCCTCTCCGGGTTTCCGCATTGGCGGTGACCCGGCTGGAGCTGGTAGGCATCAGTTTTCACAGCAAATAGTGGGTGCAGAGGGGGCCAGCGGCTCCCTGGCTCTGGCCTCAGGCTCCAGGCTCAACTGTTTCTCTTGGCCGGCTGCCCCCGGCTGTCATTGCACCAGGCCGGAGCCGTAGCTGAAGGCGTAGCTGCTGGCCAGTGAGAGGGACTGCTGGTGCTCCTCACCCTGCTCCTCGTGGTAGCTGGGAAACGTCTGTGCCCGGGACACCTTTGCTGAGCCGAGGCTGTGACCTGTGGTGAGGGGGACATGGACACAAAAGATGTAACTCGTCTTTCATTTAATTTACTTTCACCATGGACATGGCCTTCAATAGGCTCTATAAATCTCAGTTATATTTGTCAGAGCTGATAAAGAACTAATGCACCTCTTTTTTATCTGAAGCACTGCTTAAGTGGTGGAAGTAATGCCAGAGGATTCAAAGGGATTTGTCACACAAATGCCGTTAAATGTACTTACTGTCTTTGAATAGGGTGCCAGCTTGTCAGGCAAACACAGCATCATCGTAATTTCAAAATGAACTGGAAGTGGGATATAGCCCACATGGCAGAATACTGGTTTGGAAGAGGATGTGTGAGGTGTTTTCTTAGACAGGCTTGTGAATTTCATATAACCATGGCTTCCTCACTCACAGCCAGCAAGATGGGAAACCAAGTATGAAAACTCTATGACCAAACTCAGAAGATGACCCAATTCTGTAACCATTTTCCTACCTTTAATTTCCTTTTGAAATTGACATTTGATTAGTAGCTCAAAGTTAATTTCCAAAGTTCATATCTTCATCAAACATATATTCTCCACTTTTTGGCAATGCATATTAAAGCTTTATTTAAAGTGGTGTTGGATTTATGCTTTTAAACATGTCTTTAATAGATGTATTATATGTAGGAATGCAAAATCATATTTTTCTTTCAAGCACAGATATATTAAGGAATAGCTGTAACAGAATATAGACTCAAACGCTGAAGAACTAGGCTCATGTTGAAATGTTTCAAAACAGCTGTCAGCTTTCTAGGCTGCCCCAGTAGCGCTGGAACTAAGAATGATGTTCACGAGATTTGGCAAAACTTTGTCCTAGCTTGTATTTGGAAAAATTTGGCTATAAAATGTTACTCACTGCTTCATGAAAATAAAAAAATCATTATTCCCCCGAAGACAAATCTGTCATCAAAGCAATACTGGCACCAAGAGAGAAAAATACCCAACTAAATGAAAAATAGAATAAAAGGTGCCTGTGACAATGAGCAGGAGTAAAGACACTCACCAGCCAAAGCTGTCCCCTAAACTCAGGCCTATTTGTATCAGGTGTTGTATGTCATATAACTAATTTTGAATTCAATTCTGTAGAATAGTGCAGCTTTAGTACAGTGATGAAGAATGCCCCTACTGAACTAATTTTTAGCTAAGGTATTAAGGCAGTCTCTTAGAATACAGAAGATGAATTTAATCCTATAGAGGATAAAAAGGAAACGACATTCAAGTCTTCTATTTGCTGGATGTATGCCTCAGCTGCTAGCACATCCTTACTGTTCCTTCAAAGAATATTTCTAGCTGCTAAACTGTACAACAGGGCTGATACTAGCCATTCTGTAACCAAAGGGATTAATGAAAATAAGTGGCTTCTTCCCTGACTGCTACAATATATAATAATTAGATCCAATAAGACATGATCAACAGATCCTAAAGTTCTAAGACACCTTGGCTGAAGCCAAACTTTGACATTCATCTATGGAAATAATAAGAAAAAGAATACAGGACATCAGTTCAAATGAAATGAGAAAGCTATGAGTAATTGAGATTTTGTGAGTTTAGGAAAGAATAGCTTTATTCAATATGTTTACTTTCAACTTACATTATTTTTAAAAGAATGAACCATATTAATTTATTTAAATAAAATGAATCAAAAAATAATAGTGGTAAAATAATTAAATAGTCCAATGGTTCTGAGTTGGCTTAAGACTTCTAAGTAGTAAATTTCCAAAATTTAAGGGTTTGGTCAGCAATATTTTTTTTTAATTCGACATATATATCCCATACTGGAAACTATAAATGATAATCAAATCTTTTATTTGCATACCTACTAAATATTACTTTAATACTCATACTGTTGATCCACTTTATAAAGTCTTGGCTACTGCAGTGTTTCCACAGTTACACTTCATGTGAGCAGTAAGGATTTTGAAACTCAAGTTACAGGAAAAGATTTTACAGTAAAGAATTTGAGTTCTACACCTTTCTAAGCTTCCTCCTTCAGTAGTATTTTCTGTGTCATATTTGGGTCTTAAAAGGTTAAGAGAGAAGAAGAATAATGCTGTTTGTGGATTTTGCAGCTATTTGGTACCACAATTGTTTTCAAGATTACAAAACCAACTCTTCTCTACAGTTCTTCTGAAGTCAGCATAAGATGAATTTAACACACACTCCATGACCTGAAGACAGCTATAGAACTGGGGGAGGTTTTTTTTCCTGTGGCTTACATAGGAAATGTCTTTTTTTTTTTTTTTTTTCCTGTTCTAGGACAGGATTTTTGAAATGTAAGTATTATTCAGCCTACTTCATCCTTTATTTAAATTTACTCTCTGGATCACAGAATGCAATGAAGCTGTAGTCCAAAGCAATTAGGTATGAATGATCCAGCAAGATAATTTAATGCAACCTGGCAAATTACACCAAAATTAGATTTTTCCTGATCTTAATTATGTTGGAAGCAGAGGCATTATACACAAGGATCTTATTTCATGGCATGGTGCTTATTTATAACAATTCTTTAGAGGAAAACCCCAATGGTTTCTTAGTAACAGCAGTGATTGATGAACATACAAGTAGATCAATCACAACTTCTATGAGAAAACTTGCAGTACTCAGCTAAATGGAAGAAAAAAAAAAAAGAAATTAAAAGAAGAGATCCAGGAATAAGTTTTAAAAGCTCCCTAACTGCTGCTCATTGGGAAGTGTTTCTCTCTGTTTTTGATTCAGAATTCAAATTCTTAACCAGAAGGCAGGTGCCAAACCTTTTTCTTTTGCAAATGAAAAAAAGGTCATGCTTTTCATTTCCAACACAAGAATTCAAGACACTCATCTGCTGTTCTTTGGTTAGAACACTCATCTCTGATGTACAAGGCTTGTGTTAAAATTCCTCTCTGCCTGTAGGTACGGTTCAACATTACACTTTCTGTAACGGAAAAAATCAGCTGAAAATGTTCCCTTTCTTCTCTCTACTGACACTACTGTTTACTGTCCCTCAGTTGTGCCATTGCTACTGAAAGGCTGCTTTGTAGACTGAAGCACTTTGGTCATCTGGTTTGCAAAAGCCCTACAAGCCGTTGTACTAGCACAGCCAAGGAGCAGCCAAGGGTAAGAAATGGCAGGGTTTTTGTCAGACTGGCTTTGGTACCAGATAGTTTGGGGAATGTGAGGAATACGCAACCAAATGCAGGTGAATGCTATTGCCACTTCTCTGATGCAGGTTCACTTTTGAAAACATGTGACTAAGCTTTTTCCAATGCAAGATCTAATATACGTGCATAGGTTTTGCAGTACAATGATTAAAAATTAATAGAATTGGAAACTCCTGTGTTTCAGCTTCAGTTGCAGATCTTTAAAGTACCTCATATTAGACAGTCATTAGGTAAAATAAACAGACTTTTGCAGCTGCACAGCAAGCTTTCATCTGGGGTTTCTTAACCTCTGAACAGATGACTTTTTACAAAAAAACCCATTATGTGCTTCCAATACAGTTTTACTTTTCTAGGTAATAATAATAAATTTATTTTTGAAAATAAAATTTTGCATTTAGATTCCTAAGATTATGAGCAGAAATCAAAGTCATTAAATTAAAGCCAATTTGATATCTTTACTAGTATTATGTTTTGTACTTGGGAGTGCTCTCAGATTTCATGAGGACAAGAGCACTGTGATTGCAATAGATGTTTCTATAAATGTTACAGAAAACCTCAGTTCAAAAGAAATTTCTATGAATCAATCAGTACAAGCGAAAACCAAATAAAGTGAATCACTGGTTCAATTGTAAAGCAATATCTTTTCTTTTTGGAAATATTCATTGGAAAGTTCTGTTGTTCAAAATAAACAGAACAATCTGAAAATCAGTGAAACAGAGACGATGGGGTTTTATCTACAAAGGATGGTGCAAGGAGGTGGAAAAAAACCCCAATTAGCTAACAGCTGTTTCAGGAATGAAATGCTAGTAAGAAGGGGTTAATTGCATGTTGTTTCCTCATGCAATTCTCACCAGACAATAAATGCAGCCCTTCGGCCAGAAAAGTTCACAAAAATGGTACTAGCCTTTAATCTAGATTTATGTTCTCTAAGGACTTTCCTAACACCAGTGAAAGCTCCTGTTTATACCAGAGGAGGCCCGCAGATTGCACTGAGGATATGGTTTTGATGGGAAAACATGTCTCAACGTACTTCAACCTCTAACAGTCTTTGCAGCATTTTTGTTAAGACACAGGACAAAATGGGAAATACGCTGCAGCTATGTGCTGAAAGCCCACTAGGGAAAATGAAAAACTTACAGCAATAAACTAAATTACTATGACTGCTTATTTCAGATGGAAGTTTTTATCCTCTAAAAGCTTTTGTTGCAAAGAGAGTCCACATTTTAGCCTGGGTAAAGAAAATGTTCCTCAAAAAAACCCCTTACTACAATCTCAAATCAGTTAAGTGGCTATTATTTCATCAAAAAAGATACTTTCATTTAAGGCAGAAAATAAATGATTGCTGTTATCCTATTTATAAATTGATACTGGTTAAAATTCTGCCAACTCTCCATATTGAATATACAGTGTCTTCTATTAAGCTGTTGATGACAAAGCAGCTTTTCCTTTTCTGCTGTTAGATGATTGGAATAACTAAAGCAAAGTTTCATAGCAGGACAAACTGCTACAAAGCAAAACATTTATTTTGCAGTAATGATGCAGTTGGATTGGAAGGGCGTTAATTGCTACAGCAATTATTATGCTGTCACTCAAAAAAGATGCAATGGAAGGAAGCAGATGGAAACGGAAAAATAGCATAAACTACATTACACCATATTGATTTCCATATACTTATTGCACATGGAACTGTGGGCCTCTTTCAGTTCCAAATAAAGAAATACAAGTTTTCCCTTGAATTTAACTACAGTTGGAATTAAAACTCCAGGGAGCATAGCTGGGCTCCAAATTTTATATTTTCTAAAATAATTTTGGATTCCATTTCATCAAATATTTATCTTTCTGAAGGGAAAATGAATATCAGGAAACATTTTCGATACAGTTTTTAAAAAATTGTTTAGTTTATTAATTAGAAATAATTTTCAATAAAAAAATTGATGATAAAATATATAGCAAATATAGAGAGTGAATGTAAAAAAAACCCAAGCCCAAGCTCCTAGAATTTTAAAACATTTAATTTTATTCTCAGTTAAAAAGTGTTTTAATTTTCTTTAGAATTTGAAATTAAATTAATAATTTTTGGGGTTTTTTGGCCGGCATGAGGATTAGTGAGTACCTAATGGGAATATACTTGTTACAGACCCATATCACTTTTCAGAATTGGAATGCTATTATTTAACTTGAAAGTTTTGGGCATTGTCATAAAGTTCTTCTCTAGAAAATAAGAAATTTTATATGTGCATGGAGAAAAGATTGTAGGATTGGAAATTTTAAACCAGTAAATTTACAACATGTCAAATTTTTGAGTCTTACAGAAAAAGTTCTCAACATTACAATTTTGGCACAGGAATGCTGGAGTTTTACGAAGAGTACATTTACATATTAATATTTTGAAATAAAGAAAAAGCATTTTCTTACACCACTGCAATAGTGATAGCTGTTTGTATACTTATGAACGATGTGAATTTCTTGTAAACATTATGTACAGAAAAAATGAGCATTATTTCATCTGTTCCCCTACCTAAAATAGCAAGTGTTTAAGAGCAGTATCTTGAATCACATAATTAAAACTAATGTACTGACTAAAGGTCAGGTTGGTTTCATTGCAGCTGTGTGCTTCCAGATAGTGTTTTTAAATACTTTCTTTCCTATTGCATTTAAAGTCTGTACTACCTACTTAGGCTATCAGAAGCTGATGTAGATTCTGTGGTAGAAATATCAGAACATCAACCACATCTTTCTCAATGATGAGAATGTTTAACTTGCCCTCTACTTGTAATTGATTATCTTTTTTTATTGGGGAGTTTTTCTAGTAATGCATCTTTTTATTCATAGTACCATCTTCCTATGACTCTGTGTGCTTATAAAGAGAGAAGACATACGTAAACACTTGCTACCTAACATCTCCACCAAGGAAATGGAAAAGGAAGTTATTTGGGCATGTCTGATATTACCCAACAGTCTTTCCCCTTTCTGTGTGCATTCCTGCAGCCAAAATATGACACTTGTGGGAAAAATAATCTATTTTACATATTAGATCTCTTTGACTTGTGCTCTTCCATTTGTAACATATAACTGTATTCCTGCATACCTGAACTACAGGGAGATTAAATAAAAGAAAGCATCTGACTGGGGTAGTGATTTTTTTTTTAGTTCTACACTCTGAGCCAACATGCAGATAAAGGCAATAAGATTTTACTTAGCTGTCTTATGTTGTCTTCCATATACAGGCTACAGTGGTCCTTACGGAGATTAACTGATTTCAACTTTACAGCTTTTTACACTTGTGCTAATGTGGCAATATGAAACCAGCATCCTCTCTGCCTCTGTTCTGATTTCAGCTCCTCAACTATACCAACGCAGTTGAAGGAGGTGTTCTCATGTTCTCACTTAACATAAAATTAGACAAAGGTCCAACTTTGCTTCAAAACAGATTTTTCCAGATGAAAACTCCAGAAAGAAGAGTTTCTGAATATGGTTTTACAGATCCTACAGAAGTGATTTTTTTTTTTTTTTTTTTGATAATGATACTTTCAATTTTTACTTTATTGATTTTAAACTATTTAACAGGGAACCTTTATCTATGCTAGCCCTGCGCTGCGCAAGCATGAGGGATGAATCAATTTCAGACCCATCTTCCAACCCAAACTTTTCTGTAATATGGTGCTATATTGTATTTTCAGCCAGTTTGTTTTGTGAGAGAAAACAAAATACTTTGTTTTAAATCAGTTAAAGAAAACATTTAGCTGTTCTTCCTGACTGGCACACGGTATTAGGAGAGTAACAGTTTTCTGTGAATCGTTAAACAGGTGATACAATTTATTTATGTTAGAGAAATGACTGTGGTCAAGGATTTTGTTTTATAATGAAAGATACAGGCATCATAGAATAGTTAGGGATGCAAATGACCTTAAGATCACTTAGTTCCAACCCCCCTGCTGTGACCCTGAAGAAGAGCTTTTGAGAGGAAATGTGTGCAGTTTAATACTGAAATGTGTCAAAACATCACGAAGTTAATTAAGACTTTAAATAAAATCTTGAACGAGTGCCCTAACAAAGCTACCTGAAAAGGCTGAGTACCTTGTACAAAGTGGCTAGCAGTTCCGGCCTAATTTATCCTTTCAACCACAGACTCAGTCAACCAGAAACTAATATAAAACACTTCCACATAATTTGCAAAATTAAGACTTATTATGAAAATAATAACTTTGTTCCTGAACTTCACTTATCCAAAGTAAAGTAAAATTATTTCATTTACCACAGATGTAAACAGAGACTAAGCATTTTTATACAAAATGTAAGTAATTCCGTTTTCCTATTCAAGCTCAAGGCAATGAAATTTTTAAACAGAAACTTCAGGAAACTGACACATACTGTGTTGGTAATATTGAAGAAAGAAAAAGAAACGGTGGAGGAGAAATTCCTGCAAGCAACAATTTCTTTCACTTCAAGGAACATCTGAACTGGATAAGAATGCTGACAAATCATAAGATGATGGCAAAATGCAAGAAACAACAAGAAATTAATGTTCTGATTCTAAGTGCATATGGGAAAGAGTAAAGTTGGGGGGGAAGAGATAAGAGCTAAGGAAAACTCCAGTAAGAAAATTATTTTAGTCTTTATAGTACTTTGCATCATAGGGATATAATAAACCAACAAAAGGAAACAGAATAGAATTACCCTGAGCCTCGAATAACCGAAAAGTAGTAAAAAAATATGAAGCTAGTGAAAAAAGAAACAAATGTGAAAGACAGATGAAATTGCTTGGATTCAGTTACTTTGCCTCAAATAATGATTTCTGCTGTTACTTGAGTAGGTAGAGCTACACACTTTGCTGTCTTTTGCTTTTGATTCCCATGTAGAGCAGCAAGTCATTATGAGAGTCAACTGATTGTTGATCTCTGTGCATAGATTGCAAGTATAATTTACTTTTTCTTTTACATCCTTGAAAAATTACATCTACCCAAGTAGAAGTAGGTAGCTATGTACTCAGCGTTATCATCTTGATTTACCAATTTGTTAGCTCATGGTTCACTTTTCCCTTTCTCAGAATATTTTCGTTGCATTTTTATTACAGTCAAACTAAATGCTTGGTCAAAACACAGATCTTCTCAGATAACTTGCTAAAAAAAATCAACCCCTAAATCTGTTACTGATTTAGCATGAAGCATCTTACTAAAAAATGCAATGCAAAAATGTAAATTTATACATTGCATATCACTTTGATGATATGGAATATCTCACTGTTAAATATTTATTGCATTTCAAATCATGTTGACATTTCCCCTTGGATATGTATTCCATAAAACACTATACAGACCTCATGCAATTCTACTGATGCTACAGAGATGAAGTGAAATAGTGAATCTCTATTATCGTATTAGTGTATCTAAAGTGAAATGAAGGAAAAAAATACACTGACAAAGTGTATATAACGTGGAGATAGTACACTCCACCTTGAAATGGATTCTGCTGGAGCCTGAGTGATTCGTACTGTTCAATCTTGTTGTTGTCATAATTCTGCTGATCTTTAGTGTGGCCAATATTTCCTGGCCCAGTAGTATTTTCATTGTAAATCATAAAGATTTATAACTAGCCCATAAAAAATTGCCATAAAATATAACTCAGCACATGAGGTCTAAAGCCAGAGAGCAAATTTGGTCTGACAGGATGGAAGGAATATGTTTTTCAGCGCATTTTTATGTAAGTAAAATACAGCTTTGATTGGAAAAAAATAAAAAGAAAAAATTGGCAGGCTGTATAGTTTATACTGCTTGATACAGGAAAAGATTTTTTAGGACAAAGGATTTATGCCACCCCAAATGGATACCTATTCTACAAACACTAATTTTAAAAGAGAATTTATCATGTGAATATAATGTGAAAACTAAACATGTATAAAATATAAAGTCTAAAACAGTCAGGAAATATAGCTGAGCCTGCCCTTTGACAGTTTCTTTGCTTACCTGAAGAGCCAGGGAAATAGGGAGATACATGGTAACAAAACTAACCCTTATCAAAAACAAACAAAAAAGCAAACCCAAATCCAAAACATGTTTTATGCCTGTTTGGCTTTCAATGTAGAGTCAGATGTGCTCCACTTCTGGCCTGTTCAAAGAAAAGGAATGCCTGGCAGTTGAAAATTGTTATGAGGTGCAATTGCACCACTCATTTTAGCATCAGCTGTGCCTTAGACTACCTCAGCAAATTGTGTCACTTCAGTCTCAGCCCTGTTTGAATTCTGCTAGCACTCCTCACTGCATGGAAGCAGCAAAAATCATCATCTTTTTTGATCATATTCTTGTACCTCTGCTACAGAACGCAGAGTCATTCAATTACCACACTTTCTGATGGGTATTTAAGGACAAAATGCTGTTCAAACTGAAGGCAGTGTCTTCCAAAGACAGGAAAAAGTCTTGGTAAAATGTCTTTCACTCAAGGAACTTTGAATCTGGGCAATTAGTCTTGCTTATATGCATTTTGCTGGGAAGGGGAGGAGAAAGGTGGTTTATCGGAGGTAAAAACATAGTTCCGAGTTTAATAAAATAAGTTACATAAACTGACTAAAGATTTTCCATTATTTTCTTTTTTGTCACCAACGAACAGATTTCAGAAAAGATAATAGATCTCACATTAATATATGCAGGGATGAAACATAATTTTTAGAACTTACACCTTTCAAAAGGTGTGCTATTTTTGACCCATACAATGAAAGCATTTATTAAACCATTTTTTACTCAGACTTAAGCTTTCTATGAAATAGCTTTCTATGAAATTGCCCTTAGAAATATTCTTCAGAAGGCCTTACTGTTATTTCAAGCCACAACCAGACAGTAATAGCAGATGCTATATAAAAGTGAAAATACTGCATTAGCTAATAATTAGCTCTCTGGCAATGATTAAGAAGCTTCCTCAAATGCTTGAAGACACACCTCTCCAGCAATTCTAAAGAAGAAAGGACAATAGATTTTTTTTTTTTGTTACAATTTGAAATTATAGGCTTGTCTTAAACTTACTTAATAAGACTTGATTCTACAGGTATTTTATCTAAAATGTAAGCTTGCTTGACTTTCTTTAAAATAGGGCTTCACCTTTCACTGCACCTGCTTAGAACAACTTAAAAGGACAGACTGAATTAGTGAATTACTGAAAAACTGTAACTGCAGATTTAGGAATGCTTTGATACTTTCCCACTAAAATAACAAAGACGATCTGCTGAATGACATGCAATCATTATATATATTTGTAAGTTAAAGATGTTTCTTAGACTACATAAGTCTACATAGACTACACTGGTGTTAACAGAATGAAAGCATGATGAGAGTTAATTTTAATGTTAGAAAAGTATCATCTTTCCAGGGAAAACTCATCTTACACACTTCTGGAAGTAGGAAACCACCAGAGAGTTTTGAAAAGGAGCAGTAAAACGAATAAGCTTCTACACACAAGAGGGAATCTTCTGGTTGAAATTTTAGTATCATTATGAGTTTAATATCTGTTTGCAAGATGAAGTTGTAAAGCTCTACCAGAAAAAGTAATTGTTTTTCTAGTAAGGAACTTTGCAGGCTACCATTATGCTACTGTAATCTAGGATTTTGAGCATATTTTGTATTTTAGAGAGGAAACTTAAGCTGAGATTGAAAAGACAGACTAGAAGAAACTAGTATTTTTTTTTAAGGTTTAGATATTTTTCAACCATCCTTCCATCTGCCTCAAGCAGACCTCTTAAATACTTTCTGAAGGATAACAACTTAATGCTTCCTTTATTTTTACAGGATTTAGTTCAGATTTCTCACATTTAGCAATTTATTCAGGATAACCCAGGCATGGATCTTTAAAACAGAAATAAAACCCCTTGCACATTTAAAATATCTCAGGTCTCAAACACAAGGAGAAGTTCATAGTATAAAAATTTGTCATTAATAGCAGAATTTGAGATCCATGTGGTAAAACTTGAACAAGCTTGGAATAAATATTCTTGGATCCCATCCTGAGCTAGCCCAACAGAATGAATGCTAATTGCTGACGTGGTAACAGTGACTATTTCCAGTCAGTGGTATTTAATTGAAGATCTTTCCATCTCCATATTCTCTTCAGTGTCCAGACTGATTTTTTTTTTCTCACGAATAAAGTTTGTCTTGTATTTTCTAAAGTTAGTTTAGCTATGACCATTAAACACTCCACTTATCTTACCTAGCTAAATATCGTCTTGAGATAAATTGACATGCATTGATCTGAATTAGAAATCAAATTCTACAATTTTCAGACAAGAAAATTGTACACTGTACACAAAAAATACATGAATGGATTTTATGACAGATACGTGAAGTATAGTTTGAAAAATTCTCTAACTAACAGGAAACTGTATAAACCTACTTTTGGGGACAGGTTCATCAGATCTCCTGCATGCTTTCATGCTTACTTCTGAGGCATTTGTTAGTAGCCATTGCAAGTGGTTGAACAGTTTATTAGATGGGTGTAGCTCTAATCCAGCAGGGATGTTCCTAAATTCCTTCCCAAAGCTTCTGTGCAGCCACTGAAGGCACTAGGAATACAGGAGATGTTACTGTCTGTATTGAATGTAACAGCACTTTGTGCTATTTTGTTCCTTGCAGAGATTCTCTATATAAAATATGTGGAAATAAGGCAGCTTACAGAGGCTAAACAAATTATTTTCCTCTATAATTTATTCTGTAAAATAAAGAAGCTCATTGATTTTAGGTCATATAAGTTTAATTGGAATAAAGTAGATGCCTAAAACATCAATGAAGCACTTAGGAAAGTTAATCCATTTTTCATGACACTATAAATAATTTCTTCTAGCTGTGAAAGCCTTCAATTACCCACCAGGAAATAAAAAACAATGGCTATAATTCACTGATGGATGCAAGTGATGTTCTTTCGCATTTTTAACCTGAAAGGGAAATTCACTGCGATTAAGAGTGAACAAGCTGTGTCATTTTCCCTCAGACTTTTGTAAAGCTAGAGGAAATGAGTGGAGGTAAATCTTGTGAAGGTGTGCCAAACTGCTTGATCTGCTTGTGTCTGCAGATGGGAGACTCCCCTTTTCTTTACTCTCTTGGATGACAGAAGAAACAGCTTAAGCTAAAGCACTTACTCCTCCCCCTGCCCCCAGCAAATAAATAAATAAATAGAATAGAAACCCCAATGGTAATAGTAAGACACTGAAATTACCAACTACATATCTTCTCTCTGTAAATTTGTTATTAAACCTGTAAATATCCTGTCCTGTGTTTTGCCTTTCTGTTCCTCGGCTCACTGAGGCTGTTTTTTTGTTCGTATTCCTTTTGTGGCCTTTCAGATCACAGAAGCTGTGAGAGCAGCGCTAAAGCAGTCCCTGCAACAACTTTCCTTAATCCCAGCTGCTGGGAAGGGATCTTGACAAACCCCCCGTGCATTCTGGCAAATCAATTGACTGGTCCACTGAAGCAGGAAGGGGTAGAGAACTAGCATATCTTAAGAGACATTCATTCCGCCCTCTCTCACTGCCTATTAGTTAAGTGCTACTAAGGCAAGCTAGGAAATGGAAAAAAAAAAAAAAAAAGTGCCTTTAGCACAAGGCAATAACCAGCAATCATATTCAGAACATGACATGTACAAAGTAATTATACTTCATACAAAGATTTGGAGAAAAGAGTGTCTTACATTAAAGCAAGGCATTTTCCTTATGGCGATTTTGCTACTGGCTTGGGCTGGAAAGAGCTCTAATGCATAAGTTAAATTCATTATGAGTGTCTGTAGTTGTACTATACAGATAACAGATGATGAGGTGAACAAAGGTGAATCTCACAGGGTGACTGAATGTTAAAGATATTGGTGCTGGGTAGCAGTTTAGCTAAGAGCAAGACGAATGGCATGGAGCTGTCAGCAATAGAAGGGAAAGAGAGTTACATAAAGGACCCACTTCATAATTTCTGAATGAAATCTGAGAAATTTCTTGTGTATGTCTAGACCATCCAGTGCTCCAGTCATTTGCAGCTATTGGCAGCCACACAGCAGCAGGTGAAATTCAGAGCAGCCTTTCATGGAATGCTGCTCAGGGTATATTAGGACACAAAAGAGACTAAAACCAGCTTTGTCTTCCTCCACCATGGCTTGCTACTTTTTGTGCTGTTTCTACTATCACTGCCTATTCTACCAGAGCAGCATATAATGTAGAAGCATACCATATGCAATGGTATTCTTGAGTTATGGTGCTACTTCTTCATGAACGCTGCAAAAATTATTAACTCACATGTAAATTTTTAGGTTTATCAGTACAGCTCTAAAAGGAGAGAAATGAATAATGGAATACAAGTAGCTTTCCAGAAGGACAAAAATGGGAATTTTGAGAGCAGGAAATCAGCTGTGATTTAAAACGAAGTTAAAGTACAACTTCAGCAGAAACTGATGAAACATGATACTTTACTTTTATATTAAGGCAAAATGGCAGCTTGCAAAACTGTGCTGTGTAAGGTACTGGCTCAAGGTTGCAAAAGTAAAGCTAAACTAAAATTAAATATATCCTCTCCTTTAAGACCATATTGAGGACAATTTTAAGGGTAAAAAAACCCCCCAGAAATACCTAATGAAGCAATTTCATAAAATAAAGAAGCAAGCAGATTACTTTTTCCAGTTATTTCCAATATATCTCTTTATAGCCTCCTCCTCCCTGGAGAAATAATAATCAAAAATCAGTCATTGTGAGGATTTTTACTCATCACTTGTTACAGAAAATACAGCAGTACTGAGGAGTCCTTAGCTGAGTCCTCAAGTTGAGATGTGAGGTAACTCTCATAGGACAGGTATGCTATTAACAACAAAATATAAGTGATTTATGTCAGAAGAAGAAAGAGAGCTACAATCTTTTATGTTATAGCTCACATCAGTGATGACTGCACCATGTTGATTACTCAGGACA
Organism: Strigops habroptila; assembly: GCF_004027225.2. NCBI lineage: Eukaryota > Metazoa > Chordata > Aves > Psittaciformes > Psittacidae > Strigops > Strigops habroptila. The sequence goes on along the minus strand of NC_044277.2, from coordinate 57,392,886 downwards.
CTGATTCTGCATCATAAAATCACCATATTTACAGCCCATAGCTAGAACTTGTAGTTAAAATTATTTTCTTTATATAGTCTTCCAGCTGCAGACATGAGCATTATTAAGGCACAGAGGAAGGAGTATTATATCTTTGTTGGAGAGCTTTGTCTCTCACAAGTTGAGATCTTTGCATTCTTTTAAGATGTTACATTTTTCTTCACCAGTGGGAGAATGGGATCCACATAACAGTTAGTTACTTCCACCTTTCTTTACGATGGATATTTAATGAAATACAGGAATAGGTATAAAAGCCTCTAAAATAGCTCAGAAACGGATGTACTAACTCAAAATGTCTGCCAGTCTCTGCTCAGTACAACAATTGCTGGCTTCATAAATTCACTTTGAAAGGCAAAACAAAAACAGATATTTCTGCCTTTTTAAAGAGCTTCATGAGAACAATCATATGATAGAAAAGGCATTTTTCTTGGGTGTAGACTCTGTCTGTACATTTACTTTAGAGGATAATCAGGAATTGAATTTAAAAGACAACTGGGGAGCTATGTGAATTTTAGAAGACATTCAGGCCTGCTGCTGAAGGCTGTGAGACCATATGCTTTGCTCCTATAAAAGTGTTTTTCAGAAGATACCTGGGGATTTCAGTGGAGGCAACGAGGAAGGGGAGATCCAATTTTCACATCTTTGGTAGAATGGCTAAGTAGCAATGATTCAGGCAACTGGACTGCCATGATGCATTACAAAACCATCTTATCACTAGTAAACTGTTACTTTTAGAGCAAAATTAAGGAAGCAGTAGCAGCAAGGAGCGCACTGAAAAATGCAGTGTTACTGTTTCTACCAGCTAGCTATTATTCTTCTTCATTTAAAAAACTAATTGCCTTGAAAAAGCATCAAAGATTTGTCACAATATCATGAATTTCCTTTCCCCCGAAAGCAAAGAATTCTAATTTGGAAAGAAAAGAAAGAAAATAAAAACCTCCACAGCACATGCTTTCTTTCTTTTTTTTTTTTTTTTTTTGAACTTGGGCCACGTGAAAGAAAAAGAATGTAAAGTAGTGTGGAGTAGTATCTAATGTGCTTGGGCAATAGCACCTTTGCAAGAACTGGGGTAGAGGAAAAGGAAGTATCATCTTAGCATTTTAACTCTGAACCAAATAAAGGATGCAAAAATTAGATTCGTTGTTTAAGAATAGAGGCACCATCTGACAGAAAGCATTTCCTCCCCAAAGTAGGATGTGATTTTTGCTTCACCCTTTGATCAGAGACTTTACATCTACTGTAGCCGCTTTTGTGATTTCACACAAAATCCATAATTTTCAGTTCTTTTAATGCCCCATTTTTGCCTAACAAAATATATATATGTGTATATATGTGTATATTTAACTTACCAACTAGAAGCTATGAAACCAGTGAGAATAATTTCAAATTATGAGCAATACCAAACCACTAGGAGGATCTGTGCCTTGCTCAACCCACCTGTGCTATAGTAGGAATAAGGCTGGAAGGTCTAAAACACTCCTTTATTTTGTTGTACAGCAATCACTCTGCTACCTGCTTTACTCCTTGATGCTCAAAGGTAGGTACAGCGATGCAGTACAGTCCTTTTCAGTGAGACCCAGAGCACCTCTTTAAACAGAGCCTTTTCTTATTTTCCTCCCATCAGTATCATTGTGCACTGGATCTAGCTCTTGCTCACTAGAAATTACTATAAAGCAGAGCTATTCCATTAGGACTTGTCTCTAAATTAAACGATAGTAAATGTGTATACGCAAAAGATAGCGGGACTTGGCTGATGTAAAGCATGTATTTGAAGATTGTTCCCTGTATCTCTCTCAAGTCTCTATTTAACTTATTTCTCACAATATATATACCATTTAATATTATTTATTACGTTAGGAAGATTCTTTTTTAAGAAAAAAATAAACCCAAATATTTCCAGATGTTAGTCTTTTTAAAAATAATTTGAATTTGCATTACTGTTAATTTAGATGACAAAATATTTATATATTCAGCAGTTCCATCAAACAGAACAACTTTATCCCTTTTGGCATGCATACGTATTTCTTTGCTTATTTTTGAGAAATATTCTAAATTCTTAGACTTCAACAGAATTCAAACTGTACTTTTGCTCTGATGAAAGCCAACTGGCATTAAGCCACTTGCCTTCGTTCACCTTAATTGAATAAGAATTGAAAAAGTAGTTGATGATAGATGACAAAAAAGAGACATATTTGACTTTTTAAAATTAGGAGAAATAATAATGTTAAGACTAAACTTTTTTCTTCATTTTCCCCTCCAAATATTCCTAAATAATTCCAATGTTGTCAAGGAACAGATGACGGAATATTTTCTGATGAGATGATCACATATAACTGAATTTTCCTAAGGATTCATACAACCCCTATTTCCATATTCCCATATCTTTTTTTTTAACTTCATTAGCAATATCATGCATAAACATTTTCCTTCAAGCATTACAGTGATCTGCAGAAAATGTATAATTTATTATCAAGAATCTTAAAAATATTCTAGTAGCTTCTGAATAGTTTTGATTCTTACTATTTTACTATTTTTTGTCATAGGATTTATTTCTATTTTGGATATATACAGTGCCAAGAGCTTGTTAGCACGAACAAGAACCAGGCTCAGAACGTGCTCAACTGTAAGCGCAGACCTGGTCCCAATTCTCAGGTCTGCTAGGTTTACTTTTTGCTGATTAAACAGCACAAAGGGGATGTAGAGCAGGCAGAGGCTGCTGCTACAGAATTTACCCCAATTAGGCTGTAGTTCTTTTGCCCTAAATCTTGGCGGTGTAAATTCAATGTTGACTCTCTGCAGCTTTTCTGTATATAGGCATGGAAGAATCAAAAAGCTACAGTCAGCCAGGCTGGATGGGGCTTTGAGCAACCTGCTCTAGTGCAAGGTGTCCCTGTCCATGGCAGGAGGTTGGAACTGGATGAGCTTTAGGGTCCCTTCCAACCCAAACTATTCTATGATTCTATGATTCTATGATTCTATTTCATATATCCAGATCATGTCCCTGGTAAAAACCCCTCTTTCTCTATTAGGTGTTCTCAAGTGCCCATACATTTAGAAGCAGACTTGATAAAAAAGGATGCTTTATAGAGCATATACTAAATATTATTGAGGGAAATGAAGAGAAATATATGGGAGTATAGTAAGCTGAGACACACCGTTAACCATTTTATCACCTGTAATATGTTTTGCTGGACTCCTTTGGCTGTTTACCTGTCTTAGAAACTCTAAATTCATTTTTTTAAACTGGTGCTTTATCAGCTGGAATACCATTGCTGCTTAAAAGATTTTAATATCATTCATCAGAGCTGCTGTCATGTCACACCACTCACAGAGTATCCCACTGTCATATGAGAAGCCAGCACACCTGCTGAAAACTGTGAATATTAATTAAATCTATAACAATGAAATAAAGAAAAGTGCATCATTTGGATATAAAGCATCTGGATGAGAATGACCTGGTCCCACCTGAAAAGTAAAAAAAATTTTTCCCCAGAAGATTTAATTTCCTGATAAAACAATGGCATATTATGTTTCACATTCTGTTTCACTTTTTGGCTGACTAAGTTAGTTGAGAAATAACTACCCCAATCCCTGTTCTGGTTTAAATATTCTTGATGACTGGGATTATTTTTTTCTTCTACCAACAAACAACACTGAAGCAGAGCACAGCTTTTAGCGCACCCAGGCATCACTCCAGTCTCCATTAGACATTAGCTGCAGCTGTGCAATTCCATCTCCTTCAGGAGAATTGTTCCCAAATGCCATCAGAATGACTTCTGGGTTTTGAAATCAAAGGCCAATTTAGGTCATACTCCCCCCTTTCCCTCCCTCCAAAGGCTCACAACCCCATCTTGCTGCAGTCACACATGATTACCCCACGCGTGCAGCGGTCTGTGGCATGCAGCGTGACAACCAAGTGCGGGGCCAACAGCATAAAAAAACGTTTTAGCCTAATTCAGTAACTTGGGCTCACTCTGCAGGTTCACAAAGCAGCCAGTTTTCCCTACACTGTTGACTGCTCCGATAATTGGTGTGAGATTTTATTTCTCTTTTCACTAGGACAAGACACGTGGGTGGAAAGATCTCTCTTCCAGCATGTGCCTCCGGCCCCAAGTAAAAGGGCGATTACATTTCATGGTTCACGGGCTGACACCTTTTCCAGGGTGGTCAAGAGCAGCCTTCCCCTGCTCTATCACTCTGCTGAAAATGAGACATGATGGAAAAAGAGAGCAAATATGTTTCCTGCAAATTTATGTTGTCAGGTAGTTACATACAGATAAAACCTGCCAGTCACACTACTAGGTATGATGCCTATGCCATTTCTCCTCTCCTCCCCAAATTTGACGCCTAAGCAGAATTGCTTGCCAAATATGTGGCACATAGGTTTAACTATTTCAGATAAAACAGAGGTGTGTATGGATTAACATTGACATTCTAGGTCAAAAGCTGTAGCTCTATTTGCCGTTTCTCCCTATGTGACCTTGCTTTTTATGAGTTTAGGAATATTGAGTTTAGGAATACTGTTCCGAATGAGCATTTTTGCAGTCAAGATATCATAAGAGCAATGGGATGCAATTAAATGAATAAGCAACTTAAGTTAAGGATCATCAGCTTCATGGATGAGCTGCTGCAGTATTGTCTTTGAATAAATCACACAACTTCCCTCAAATGAACAAACAAGCTACTAAGGAAACGGTTTCACCCTGTAAGCTATTATAAAATGTACAATTAGAGACAAGCTACATTCACCAGAGAGAAACCCAACACTTCCCAGCATGACAAAAGGCTCTGTTTTATAAATATTCATATATAGGTAAGCCAGCTATAGTCAGATTCCCCAAAGCTCATAAACAGAACAGCAACAAACATGGCAGCTAAGTTATTTCCAAGTGAAACAAATATAGCTTCTCAGAATAATGCCTTCAAGGTTTCAAACAGCATAGCAGCATTTAAATCCTTTATTTTCTTTATTGTTGCAGATATCTGTAAGAACAGATGGTTTCAAAAAGATGTGTTTCCATTTAGGCTTCTGCTGTACTGTATTTATGAGAGGATACAGTCACAAGACACAGGCCACCTGGCTTTGAGCTGTGATTCATTCAGCTGCAGAACTGGATTAGGTGAAAATCTTTTCCAACATTAAAGAAGTTGCTGGAATTTTGTAGGAATAAAAATCCTGCAGTTTCAAAAACCCCACCCTGTTTCTGTAAGAATGACTATACCTGATATTCTGTTTAGAAAAAAGAATAAGGAAGAAGAGTAAGTGATTCTTTTAGATCCAGGAAGTAGCCTGTTATTCGGTTGTCATTGACAAAGACCGAGGAACAAACTTCTCAATTTATATGACTAGTGAGAAGAAATGAGTTCATGAAATCTAGTCCTAAAGTCTCATTTCCAACTGCAGATCTAATGCATGATCCATAAAAGTTACTTATTCCCTTCTGCAAAAATATATGTGGCTGGCTTCATGCACAGTTGTTCATCTTTACGTATACAGGAGAGCTGTCAGTGCATTTTAACGACATGCTGTGTTTTATCCTTTCAGCCATAGTTTTTGAATGATATTTTGTGAAACCTATTCATTCTGTTGGAGTCCTTCTGGAAAAGAGTAGAAGGTGACAGAGAATTAATCAAAGACTTCTCCTGGTATCAACCCATTCAGGGGCTGAATACACATTTTCTAAGGGCTGAAGCACAGACACCTACATGCTGTAGCTGCAAAATTTGTTCTGGATGGATATAACCATACTACTGACAGAAAGAAGCAAGGAGAAACGAAAGCAACCTATCATTTGAGTCTGATGCGACGTAAGCTTCCAACAAGCCTCTTCTCTCTCCTGCTCAACATTCCTCACTGTGAATCCTGTGGTCACAGCCAAACTATGGTTTTGGAAATACATACTGCAGGAAAGAAAAAAAAACTATTTATTTTCCACACACTAATGAGCCCATTTGAGAACAGTTTAAATTCGATGACCCATTTAGGCTAACACAGAAGTTCACCTCTGTCTATGACATGTACCTGGTGCTGTGGGCTCCAGAGTCAAAGAAAGTAAACTACTGGGGGAAACAAAGCAAGCCAGAAAGCTTAAATTGAATGAAAAATATCCTTTACTTTTCAAAGAGTGAAGAGACATTGTCATCCTTCCCCGTGAAACAGCTAGAAATTTAAAGAACTTTTTCTTTTATCCCTGGTTGATATAATCTAATCTATTTCCTCAGTCTTGCAAAAGATTTCTGCCTAATATGACTCTATCACAGTTTGAAAAGGGGAAGATGTTCATGTTTCTGATCATTGATGATTGTTAAAGGTACTTGACCAAATTCTGAAGTGAAGAATGTTTTCACTTTGGAAATACTTGAATATGTTCTTCTTTAAAAGCTTAGTTTGCCAGAAAAGTGTTAACACTCTTTTTGAGACTCAGCAAAGGTATTTATAGCCATTCTAAAAAAGGGAAAAAAAGAAGCTTGTTTCTATTTTAATATCAGATAAGCATAGACAACCCACACAGAGTTTAGTAGGTAAGCTACTGAGAAGGTGATTTGCTTTGACTGATCACCCATATAGGCAGGTCTTGCCAGCCTTGGCAGGCTTGGTCATCCTTTACAACTTTGCTCCCCCCATCCCAAATCACCACTTTTGGTGACATTAAATTTACCAAACTTAAATCACACAAACTGCAATTGCATTGGAGTATGTTTTCTTGTTGTAGGATTATTTTTAAAGACAGCAGATCCTGTGCCCAACTCCTGCTTATGTTAAAGGCACTTTCAGGTCCTCCAGTTGTGTACTGTACCAAACACTGGATCTTAATTCCCTGGCGCTGAAGCCACACCATGTTTAGTTAGGCCCATAAAAAGACAAATGGCCCTAGAAAATGTTCTTTTTTTTTCCTCACATGGCACAGTATTCCAATTTGAAGCGTGTTTGTTTCTTGGTTGCATTCTCTCACCCAGACATATGCAGATTCATCCACTGTGTAAAAGTCCAGAAAGAAGTTAGAAAGTCTGAGAATGTATTTAATAAAGAGGACATTTAAAATGACCATTTATTAATATTAATGATAGATGATAATTTGGCTGTATGATATTAGATATTGCATAAAAGTACAGCCTGACAGCATTATAATATCTGTTTTTTACTGTGTCATTAAAAGGCAAGAAGAACAATTAGAATGAGTTGTGTAATGGAAAGTAATGAATAGCAGCATAGATGTTTTCCCACCTACATAGTTTGCCTAACACTGAACCAGGAGCATTTTGTGGCTACGAATAGAAAAAAAAATGCTAAAAATTAGCAGTGTGGGAATGAAATGAAGCACCTGCTTAACAACTCATGTGACAACTTCACAACACTTAAAAGAAGGAATATCATGCTAAGAAATTAAAATCATCATTCTTATGCTCTATTTTTCTGAATTTAAACCAAAACATGCACTGGCATTTGGATTTAGATTTGCAACATGTAGAAGAAGGAATATTTTAAACTTCTAAGGGGTACACCAGAAAATTGATGTCTTCATCCTGCTGTTATGCTAAAATTCTGGAAAAGGAACCCAGCACTGTAGGTTTTATATTGCTAAAAAAATAGCAGTTCTTCCACTGTCAGGACTACATAGAATCATAGAATCATAGAATCATAGAATCGTAAGGGTTGGAAAGGACCTTAAGATCATCTAGATCCAACCCCCCTGCCATGGGCAGGGACACCTTGCCCTAAACCATGTGGCTCAAGGCTCTGTCCAACCTGGCCTTGAACACCGCCAGGGATGGAGCATCCACAACCTCCCTGGGCAACCCATTCCAGTGCTTCACCACCCTCACTGGAAAGAACTTCTTCCTTATATCTAATCTAAACTTCCTCTGTTTAAGTTTGAACCCATTACCCCTTGTCCTACCACTACAGTCCCTAAGGAAGAGTCCCTCCCCAGCATCCTTGTAGACCCCCTTCAGATACTGGAAGGCTGCTATGAGGTCACCACGCAGCCTTCTCTTCTCCAGGCTGAACAGCCCCAACTTTCTCAGCCTGTCTTCATATGGGAGGTGCTCCAGCCCTCTTATCATCCTCGTGGCCCTCCTCTGGACTCGCTCCAACAGCTCCATGTCCTTTTTATGTTGAGGACACCAGAACTGTACGCAGTACTCCAAGGGAGGTCTCACAAGAGCAGAGTAGAGGGGCAGGATCACCTCCATGCAGAACTATGATAAGCTTGCACTAAGAAATGCCTACTTTCATGTAAAAATGCACAGAAAATGATTTCTCCAGGAATAAGTAATAGTTCATCATAGTGTCAGAAGAAGGAAAACATAAAGATTCACATATGAAAGTTGTTCCAAATAGTAAAAATATATACAGACATGAAATACAGCCCATCTCAATAGATACTCTTGTTCCAGTTAGCTGAAGAGTCTGGATGGAATTTTGTTAGAGCAGTAAAGCTAACAACTCTGCTCCTCTGTCACAACATTTTAGTGAGTACAACTCAACTTCTCTTATCAAATACGTGACCCTTGTGCTAAAGCATTCATTTGAAGTCATTACTTTTGTTCAGGAAGGGGTTCATCACTTGGGCAGGCAGATAAAATGATTTATATGCAGTCATCAGCACATTTTTTTTTCCTCAAGCTCTTAGACAGACCAATCCAATCGAGTTTATGAATGAGTGATTAATAATGGTTAATACTGAATGAAAGTAGAAGTTGCTTCAAGTATTTCTACTGCTTTGCAATAGATTTAATTTGTGGTGTGTAAAATGTTGTGTTTATGTACGCTACACAAAAAAAAAACATCTGAAAAAACCCACCTGGCTTAGCCTATCCCATTTTCCTTTAAAGACCTAATGTCTAGTGGCATGAAGCTCTTTCTGGAGGAGTATTTATGTCACCTTTTTCTTTGTCATATGATGCACTTAAGCAGTTTTGTAACTGCTATCCCTTCTGATCACAAAACGACATTTGTTCTACAAGCCAATAAGTTTCGCCAAGTTTGCAAATTATCAGAGTGACCACATCTGTAGTTTTTGGGAACTGTGTTTCATACATTGTTTTGATGACTCAGATGTTGGACATTATTTAGATTTTAGAACTCTCCCTTACTCACTGGCAGTTAAAGGACTGGGAGCAAAGGAAACAGCTAACATTTATTTAATAAAATCATCTTCAATGAGAAGCTCTAGTAGTGGACTGAGATCAGCTGAATAAGTGAGAAGGAAAGTAAACTCTGAGAAAACTATAACTTTTTCAAATACAATAATAAATAATCTACCCCATAGCTAGCAAAAGTAATATATTACAGACTAAGAAGTTATCCTGATCCTGCATATTCAAATGCTCCTCTGTTTTCATTTCGTCCTCCACTGATTTATTCTAACATCTGAAATTTGTAGGAAAGTCCACTCTCCTTTGGGTAAAATCTAGGTGCCTCTGTTCCAAGCAGTTGTTTCATCCAGTTCAGTAATGCACTAAGCTGCATCACTACCCCACTGTTCTCATCATATTTACCCTTTATTTTTGTCCAAAACCACATAGATGTTGATGATGGGTTATGATTTTAGGACATATATGGGTATATTATATCATCTCACTGTAAGCTTATTACATTTAGAATGACAGGCAAATAAAGTAAAAACCTTGTTTCTTGTATATACTCAGTGTGAACAACAAAAAAGTATACATAGTATTAAAAGGCTAAATGTTAAGATAAAATTTGCACAGAAATGAGTATCAGTATTCTCACATTCACCCTTTCATCTGAGTCTTTCATTACAGTATTTCTATTTCTCATATAAAGAGCTGAATGTGCTCTGAGAGGGTTTAGTTTGGTTTTGTTTTTTTTTTTTTCTATTTTCTTTGGCATAGTTTTATAGCAAAAAGTGGTGGCCTTTGCTAACACAGTGAACAGAATTATAATTCTATCATCTATTATGTTTATACTACCAGGAAATTACAGAGTAAATCAGTGGATCACATGTCTCAAATGATAGTGAGAACACATGCTGGAAATCAGTATGACTTTTTCTCCTCTTTGCTGTGAAATTTCAATTGGAAAAAAAAATAATGAAATTGTTTAAGACAAAGCTGATTAATGATCCTGATGTTCACTGAAATCTATGCATGTGAGCTAATCCTTTAAGAATGATTACTGATAAGGTAATTTGTTCACATAGTTAGTTCCTCACATCTGATTATAGAGCTCAAACTCCTTGGCATGTTAAATGCAACCCTGAAAACAACAAAGCAGTTATCACCAGAAAAGATACTAACAATAGATTAAATATATCCATCTGTACAGAGGTCCAAAACTGGTTTTGATTGTTGTTGCTAGATGAAATACAATTCGCAAAAGAACGCGAATGTAACTGCAGTGTGAAAAGATCAAGTAAAAGACCACTTCTAAGTGTCTCTTATTTCAACAAATAAGAAAATGAAGTGATTGATACAAATATAAATCTAGCCAAATACAGATGTAGAACTGAGTTAGTTTATGCATGCACTGTGAGAGAATAAGGTTGCGAGCAGATCTATATTATCAAAATACAAGCAGTTTTCAAAGTTAAAATTCAGTTTTGAGTAAACTTTCTTCTGATTTATTACAATAATTTTATGTTAGAAATGAATAAATGTAAATTTGAGTAAACCAAATGAATGGTATTGATAGAATGCACTCTTTGCCTAGTTTTTTTCTCTAAAATAAAATATTTTAGAAATGGATTTTAATTTCTAACTGTTAATAGTGTGTTATTTGATAATGATTGTACTTCTCAAAATATTTGAAAATGTGGTATTATTTGTGGCCACTCTCTCATAACACAAAGTCAAAAAAAGTAAAGTCTCCCAAGCAATTTGGAAAATTTATATTTAAAATTCTAGTTTACTGCAAGAAATCTAGTAATAATTTTTAATATGCAAAACTTTCTTCAAAGTTGATCTATTTAATAGTGTTTTAAAAAACCTAATTTCTTCTTTGGACACCATCTGTGTCCATTTAATAATCTGTGTATTATTTACACAGATAAAAAAACCTACTTAATATTTAGGTAATGTTTATAAAATGAACATCACTGATGTTCTTCTTTTACTTAGATATACAATTCAGAACGTATTTTTTATTTTCATTGTGACTTTGGTTTGTAGAATTTTTCCTTTAAGTTTCACGTATTTCAGTACACATATACTATGTTTCTAGAAGCATTATATACACACATAGACTTGACAGATAAATGCCTTACCATTGTCCATGCCAGAAGGCAGAACATACGTTTCTGTTCCTTCCATCCTGGAAAAGGCTATATATTATTGTCACTACAGTGCTTTTTTAACATTCCAGGGCAGAGAACAAAATGTTTCATTTTTTTGAGTCACTATACAATATAGCTTTAACTTCTTCTTCCCTCTTTTGTAATCCTATTGAAAATAGAGATTTTCAGTAGGATTACAAAAGTCTTAAACACACTATATTAAACACTCTCCTTCCTCTAGGTCAAATAAATGATAGACTACATAGACCTGCTACAGTTTGATCAAAACATAAAGGTGCTCATTGTATGTAGCTATGAGTGTAGATACAATGTACTGTTTCTAAGCAATTAGTAATCAAAAGAAGAAAGAGTTTAATGCATTTCTGCTTTTTCCAAAGATGCTCAAGCTGAAATCCAAACCGAAACTGTCCAGACATGAAAATACAGCAGTTATTAAAAATAACCTTAAATCCTGGCACACACCTTCTTTTGTCGGAAAGACCCAATATAATATTGATTATTCACTTGTTAAAAAGTTCTCTTTCCAGAAAAAAATACTCAGAAAACATGCTCCCATTCCTGCCTCCCCCTCCCTCCCATTCTGAGGTATCTCAGCTATTTTCTGTATATGTCTGGCTTCTTGAATTGAGTCAAGATTTTCAAGTAAAATGATGAAACTGAAATTTCACATTAGTGAAACAAGTATTCGAAATAAAAATGAAACAGTAAAGCAAATAAACCCAAACATTTCTTGAGGAATCATGATAAGACATTAAAGCATAATTATTTGTTTGATTTCAGAATCATACATTAGTAATGTTTAATGATTAACAGCCTTTATCTCAGTCATGTACATAAAACTACAGTGGTAATTATGTGTACTATTTCTCCAAATCACCCTCTTTCTCAGAGGGAAAACTCCCCTAATTTCAGAGATTAGAAAAGCTATTCCCAATAATTTCTACAGGATGTATCTATCACTCTCTTCCAGAGGGAAGAAACTGTTGTACGGTCTGTGCCAGATCCTGCTTCATAGCATAAGCTATGAGAACTGAGAAAATAATTTATTAATTGGGGAAAGAAAAAGATTATCACAGAAATGCTTTATTGAAAAAAAAAACCCCAAAACCAAAACCCAAACCAAAAAACAAACAGAAACTTACAAAATATTCAAAATGTTCAGGTTTTCATGGACACGGTCTGTAAAAAAAACATGGACATAGGTATCTGGAAACACTCATACCGTTTTATGAAGCCTTTGCCAGGATGCATGGTCTTGAGAAGGACTGAGAGCTCTATTGCAGTATTTCAAGTGCTTCCCATACTAACACTACTCACAGCTTGTGAGAATTCACAGAACTTGTCAGCTTGCCCATGAGCCACACCTTCAGCTTGCATGAACTGCTATAACCATATCAATATCAGTGCTGACTTCTGTTTAAGGACTTATACCTTCCAAAGGGCTAAGGAAACATATACGCTTGCAGTACTGAGGAAGTAGTAATTTATACCTGAAAGGCAGGCTGACTGAGTTAGGGCAATTTACATGTTAGAGTGGTTCAGAGCCAGAACAATTACATTTTGTCCCAAATGCGTGTCATCTCTCACATCCCTGCTGAACATCTAGTTTTGAACACTGACCTGAGCCCCACAACTGCAGCAGGGAGGAGAAAAATTCAAAATGGAGATTTGGGTCATGCTGCCTAATATCGAGGCACAGACACATCATTTGATCACACAGACTGAACGTAGATCAGGCCTCATAACATGAGCTTATTTATGCTGAATAAATGACAACAGACAGCAGAGTGTTTATGCTAGCCATATGCCTTTAAATTGGTGTTATGCCAGCAGCTGGAGAACAGACAATACCTGATTTGATATAAAGTTCAGGGGATATCTAATTTGGCATAAATTTTGCCTTCACAAAGCTACCTACCAAAATACTTCGAACAAATTTGAACTGTTTTAATAGGTTTGTGTCAGTTCAGCACACTGAATCAAATAGCCATGGCATTTCTTATCAAGTAGTAGGCACTTTCAGAGTGGATTTATTGTTTTATCAAATCACAGTCCTATTCCATGCATTTGGAGGATTATAAGTTAACAAGGCAAAATTTTAATCAAGACACTGCTATCACTTATAATAATCTGTATCTCTAAGTTGTGCATTAAAATCCATGCAAGTATTCTCCCATTAAAAATGAGCAAGCAAAAAAAAAACTCAACCACAAACATATTTCATTAAGTTAGCAGTTGAAGATATGAAGTCTTTCAACTTAACAATTCTTATTAATACTACAGAACATGGACAGCTAGGTAGACTTCCTTCTTGCTCCATCACTTCATTTTTCAGTGTACTGATGGTCACAGTGAATATGAAAGATACAAAGTGCTTATCACCTTACAGGGAACTCTTGCTAAAGGCAACTGCATTTCAGTCTAACGGTGCAATATTGTGATACCATATTTCTTTCATAGTGACCATCCAGATCAGAAAATCTTTCTTTTTGTCTTTGTGCCTGAAGTGCAGCTTCCTTAGGAAAGAGGCTTCCAGCTATCTCGTGGCAGTAAATGTGCCACTTTCCACAGACACTAGATTTAGTGCACAGCAAATACTTACCGGCAATACCATTTTGCACACAGCCATAATGCCAACATAAAGACTTTTAAGTCATAGTTTGGCATACAAAACAAAACACAAATCCATATGCTAAACAAAGGAAATTTTAGGATGACAAGAAAAAGTTTTAAATGAAAAACATTCGTAGCACATTAAAATGGTAACTATTAATCATTGCATTTATGATAGCAGATAGTAGTACAGAATAATAACCAATACTGGACACCTAACAGTGGTGAGAGAAAAATTTCTGATATATTATCTAGGGTAAGAATACAAATTCAAACCTTTTTAGCAAGCATACTTGGAGGTCTCTAGCAGAGCCATCCTGATCTATAACAAATTGGGATCTGGTACTCATTTTGTTCTGTCACCGAATGTGGAATACTGGACACAATTGTCACCAACTATTTGGATATCATAGGCATTTGAATAATAGGGAATAAATTCACTTATGATCTATGAGAAATGAAAACAATGTTACATGAAAAAGAAGGGAGAAGGAACAAGAAAATAATGTACATTGGGCAACTCATAAAAGACAAATGTCTGACACAGAAGGTGTAAGGAGATTTATAATATGCTTTACCTGGCCATGCATTTTATGTCTGTGAAGTCTGATAAACATGTAAAAAAGATGGCTTTTTGTTTAACTCCAATTTTCACTAAATTATATTTTTTATCTGATACAATTCTGTGAGGATAAAACTCTTGGATGTAAGTTGGATTCAAGTTTGCAGCTATTTAAAACTGAAGATACAATTTACAAGACTTATAAGGGACATATTCAGGATCAGGCATATCTTGATATATTTTAGCTATGCAGTTTAGAAAAGATTTCACATTGAAATAACATCTGTGTTACAACAATGCATCCAAAAGTAAATGATGATAATATATAGAATCATAGAATCATAGAATCGCAGGTTGGAGGGGACTTCTAGGATCATCTGGCCCAACCTTTCTTGGCAAAACCATGGTCTAGACAAGATGGCCCAGCACCCTGTCCAGCTGATTCTTAAATATATCCAACGTTGGGGAATCCACCACTTCCCTGGGAGATTATTCCAATGGCTGATTGTTCTCATGGTGAAAAATTCTCCTCTAGTGTCCAACTGGAACCTCTCCAGGACTAACTTGAGACCACTACCCCCTGTCTTTTCCATGTGACTCCTTTAAAAAGGGAGACTCCATCCTCTTTGCAGCCATCCTTTATGTGAAACTCTTCTTGCTGAAATATCACTTTATAACATGGTTTGTCTTAACACATGTCTTATCTACAATCATATATTTTATTTTGATCTGCATAATACTTTTTTTTTGCTTATTCACGATGTAGATCTAGAAATCCTGTTAATATTTACGTATATTTGGGGAATGATTGATATACTCATATCTGTGAGTTTTGTATTCAGCTTTTGTATTCTGTATTCTGTATTCTGTTTACTAACAGTTTCTGTTAGTAAAATTCCAGGCAAAAACACATGCCTGTAACTATCTGGAAAAACGTCATTTTTATAAGCACATTTGTGTAACTAAAATACATATAACTATTTCTGTTTCAAATAAAATGCCATGAACTAATTCTGAATAATTTTCTTCTAGGAAAAATTCTCTTGATGGCTTAATGGCTTCAGTGGCCATCTCAAGAAACAACAAATTTTTGCTAAAATTGTACATACACTCCAGCATCATGGTCAAAGAACAGTGCTTGGCTGTCAAATGAGAGATGCCACAATAACCGTCAGTTTTCAATGTTTCTTCCCCAGCCAGGTGAAAACTGCAAATGCTGTGCGAACAGTCAGACGGTGCATCATACTGCTTCTAAGAGTAAGGTAATTTACTCCTCCAAGGTCAGCAAAACCAGGGTTCAAAGGTAATTCTGTCTATCACTTCTGGATAAAAAATACTTTGAAGCAGCAACTCATAGAGTTTGGCTTTAGAGCTCCTACTGACTAAGGGCTGTTTTCAGGGAGATAAAGGCATCATCATTCCCCTACTATTGAGGGTGAATATTGCTTTACTGACAGTGTAACGGTATGGACCTATTCTCTAGGTATTAACCTATACTGCAACAGTATATGTGTTGGGACAATTTCATGCTATGTGGTGGTAGTAAGAAGGTTTTATTAAACCATTTCCTCAGTTACAATGATATTCTCAGTTTACCTTTTTTTTTTTTTTGGTCTAACACAGCAGTGTAAAAAATAAGAAAAAGAAATTTCTTTCATGTAGATGACTTTTAAGTCCAATGCAAATGTGCAGATACTTTATCATATAAAATGCATCTACATTATCATGTAAAAATCTAACAGAAATCCATGACTATCAGAATAAGGATTAACTTCCACCAAAACGGCTTTACATAATTACATGGGCCACTGAAGAAATGCCCAGAAGTGGGGTACCCGTTTATGCTACAGTGATCTGTGGACATGAGTTATAGGGAAGGTTTTCATCTTGTCTAGGTCAGCAGAATTTTTTCTTTTTTTTTCATGAGCAAGGATGACTTGCAACAGCTGAGGACCAGTGCCTTAACAACAAATTAACTTCTCTTTCTTGTCTATTTATGACAGTTTTCTTTTACACTGTGCATGGTTTTGAACACTTAAATAATCAAAATGAATAAGCATCTTATATTCATAGCAATGACACTATTCAGATTTTCTGTACATTTTCCCTTTTCATAGTAGTTATGCACTAGCATTAATGTCATTCATGTCCCTGGCAACATTCCTCATTTACTGCAGCATAAGCAAAAAAACAGTCACGCCTTGAAGATAACAGCTTAAATTGTCCCCCTCTCTGGTATTTTATTACACAATAAACACCACTGCAAAATTTATGGCTCATTCCTACAGCTCGATACAAGGTTTTAAGTACAACTAAGGTAATAAGAGATTGTGAAGAGGCATCTTGAGCCCTTTATATTTCTTCAGTCTCAAGATACCTTGGTGCTAGTCCAAAGCACGAGCACAAGATGGAGTAATTATATGCTGGTCAGCAAATCAGGAAATAGTACAAAATTATAAAGAAGCTCAAGAAAAATCCCCTTTTCCTCATTCTTACACTAGATGAACAGAAGATCTATGGTCTAGAAGTTACAAGAATTTTGCAGCCACAGGCATTGAGAAGAGACCTTCTCACTAGAGAGTCAAAAGACATCACTCTTGCATACAAACCAGTATATATCAGGACTGAAAAATCACTTACCAGTACAGGTAATATTCAGTATTTGCTGGCTCTGGCCCTGTTCCCCCCACCCCTGCACTCCATTCATTTGTTAAAAATGGGTTGTATTAGCTAATATATGGTGACAGTTAGGAGAAAAACAAGACTCTTCACAAACAGATTGACACTTAAAACAAAATGCACATATTTGATCAGGGGAAAGTGTTTTTATGAGGCATGAAAGGGATGAAAAACTGCCGAGCTATTTCTCAGAATTAAATACCTGCTCTGGTGAATGGCAAATAATGAGACAGTTGACAAGACTGAAGGAAACACATTTCCACTTCCTAACCCAGAACAGGTTATCTTATCTATCATAAAATGCTTGTGACATCAAATGTTTGGTGATGATAGGACTGTCATCTCACAAACAGAAGCCCTGCAAACCTGCTGAGACATTCTGAAACAGTATAACAGCAACACTGGATAAAAAAAAAGTAGCCAAAGCCAATTTCCTTTTGTATGTAGTAGAATGAACCTTTCCATTGAATTCTGTTGAATCACACTTTTATAAATTTCTATTAAAATAATTTTTGCTAATATCTCTGATGGCTGATCCTGTGAGCAACACTAACCACTCATTTTTTGTGACAATGGAAAAGTGGCAAAATAATGAGTTAAAAATGAAAACTTGCTTCCTGCAGTTTTCACTAATTTCCATGAAGAAGAACCATAGCCAGCAATGACAATTTTATGGAAGTACAGTGTGAAAAGAATAAAGCCAACAGCATTTAAATGCTGAATTAGTGAAATGCAAGAACAATAAGCAATGTTCAAAGCCAGGGGAAGAGTAGTATTTTTCTTGGAAGCTGAAACCAAATAACTGATCAAAATTATCTTTTAATTTTATTTCATTCAGAAAAGATAAAAACAGTGGTATAGCTATAACTAACTAGCCATGTGTCTTCCGTAGGTTGAAAACACCTATGCGCATTTAGCTAATTCTCAGCTAAGTATTCATTAATAAAGTAGATGCTTTACTTTGAGCACATGATGATAGTGACTGTAAGTTGCACCTAGTTCAGCTCATATCAAGCAGTTTTGGGAACAGCCTGAGGTGACTTTATAGGGCTCAACAGAGTTTGCAGAGAAAAAAGGAGACTCATTACTGGCAGTAGAAGCCCCCAGAAAGGATTATCCTCAGGACAGAGGTTGGTTGGACAAGACCCTGCTTTCTACCCCAAGTGGGGATACAAGTACAAGGGGGACAAGAAGCAGAGATAAAATGCATCCTTAGTTTCTCAGCCAACACACCCTGGGCAGAACTGCCCCTCCCCTGCCCAGCACAGGGTGATAAGCTGTGTCTCCTCATGCGGGCTGCTGGTTTTCCATCACTTCCTTGGGCTGGGTTGAGGGATGGCATTACTGCACATGGGAGGAGGCAGGATGATTCTGGGAATGCAACCACCCATGCCACATTATGTCACATGCAGTACCAGGTCAGAGAAAATTACTATGCTATAGTCCATCTGCATGTAAACTTCTCCCAGTGACAATAACATAAATATTAGAGTCATTAAAAAAAGTAATAAGGATCCTTTCATTTCATCCTCACTCTCCAATTAAGGCTGAACAGTGAAAAGCCTCATTCCACTTAGGACCTCACTTCTGTCTGCAGTTAGGATAGGTATGGCTTTACAGTACACCGCTCTGCTGCTCTGCAGTGAATCCTCATGTGGACATCTTTTGTTAGAGCTGGGAAGTATAGAACCTTTGATATTTATAATGTAAATTCCACAGTGTGCAACTCCAGTTTCTACCAAGTCCTTTCTCTCTTCTCTCTCTCTCAGTCTGGTACTACATTTTCCTTTCTTCTATACAGCTTTATAACAGAATATTTAATTTGCTCTTAAACTGAAGACAATGAACCTTTGATTAAAATCCTTTCTGAAAAGGCATCTTCAAAGAATTCTGAAGGATAAACAAGTATCCAGCAGCTAAACAGCAAACTCACTTCCAATATTCAAACATGGAACTACAAGGAGTTGGCAGACTTCAGTTCTGGAAAAGATGAAAAACCTTTACTTTGCTGAAATCTTGCTAACTCTGCACTGGGAGGAAATTCCCATTGTCATTCACAGTTCTTACTTCTGTGAAATTTATCTTAGTTTCTTACAACGTATCATTTTGATTAAATAAAAAGTTGGCAGGATATAAGAATTCACCAAGATGAAAAGGCTTTTTTGAACAAATAGAGAATGAAAGATATTCTAAGATATTTTGAACATTTTTTTCCCTCTGTTGAATAATACTATGATTTTTTAATCAGTTCTGCACAGTTGAACTTCAGTATGAAGTTATAAAAAATATATTCTTATGGCTTGATTAAACTGAGCATACTGAGTAGGGTGTCCATTGTGATTAAATCGGCCTTACCATGAAAATAAATAGGTCTGTACTAACAACAGACTGTATGTCCTGTGCCACAAATACTGCCACCATAATGTTGGTGCGTATTAGTAAAGTGAGATACACATAAAAGACAATCTTACAGAAACTTAAGATTAATGTATTTGAGATCTTATGATACTCTTTCCATAACAAACGTATTTTAAACTTCATAACAATCAAATAACAGGCAGCTAGGCCAATATTAAGTCACTTCAGACAAGCAGTTAAATATATATTTATATGATCCCATTTTATGTCATAAACATTACAATGTGTTTGGGGTTGGATCTTTTTTCCACTTAAAGTAGAACACAATCAATTACACCTGAAATCCTTGTGCTTGGCTTCTTTCCTCATTACTGCTGGCAAAGCTGGTATATATTAACATCTCCCCACTCTTCCCATTACATAGATTGTTTTAAAAACTTACATTGTTTGTAGATTATAAAAAAAATTGTGCACATATTCTATAGAAGTGTCAGTTTCAATAAGTTTTATATTCTTTAAAAATAATTAATTATTGAAAGAAAAAAGAAGTACAAACAGTTTCTGCAAAATAGATACTAAAGAAAATACATCAGTCTTACCTAGGTATTGACGGGGTACTGGGCAACCTGATCTAGCTGAAAATGTCCCTGCTTATCATAGGGGGGTTGCTCTAGATGACCTCTGAAGGGCCCTTCCAGCCCAAACTATTCTATGATTCTATGATTTATTTATTTCGCAAATACATAGGCTTCCCCTGCCCCAAATTGTTTTAAAGGGGGTTTAATCATCCATGACTCTGAGTAATCATTTGATTAGAAAATCTGGCTTGTCAACATAGAAATATTTCATTTAAAATTGTAAAACTGAATTGACAATCTTCTTGATTCTAATACAAAATAAGATAGTTGTGGTGAAATGATTTAATAGGAAAATCCCCGACATTTTTCACAAAATTGACCTTTGATGAGTATTTCCATTTTCTCTTTGATATAACATAGCAAACCTTTCTTGTTCAAACAATCCAATACCAGCTGACAGTTAGCATCCATGGAGCTGGTTACGCCTGTTCTCCCACTACACAGATTCTTTGACTTAACTCTGCTGTCACGATACAATGCAGGACCTTGAATTTTACAATACAGTAGGGAGATCAAATGACTGTAGCATAACTATAATTAGTCTTAAATTAACTGGGGGTAAGGGTTCCTGGTTTCTGCTAAGTTAAGCTAGGGGCAAAGGTTGATTTGCTTCTCACACTAACAGTGATGAGAAGTTAGTGTCATCGCATATTCATGAAGTCATTAAGTTAAGACATAAAAAGATATTTGTGTAGTTTGCACCAAAGAACTTATATTTGTTGGTTTTCGGAGGGGAGAGAAGGCAATCAGCCAATATTTAACTGCTGTTCTTACACTGTTTGGGCTTTCAGTTGTAAATTGAGACTACAGAGACTTCTACACTTTCTGGTCTAGCGCAGAATAACCTCATTGACAAGTGATCTCACTAGAGGATCATCTTTTGAGAAAAAAGGGCATCACACTATAGGGCTTAACTGAAATCAGAACTTCTGAATTTGACAGCAGAATATGCTTTATTAATCTTTTTGGCTCCCCTTCCCCCATTTTTCATGGCTCATAACTGTAAGAACTTCTTACCTCAGCAACCATTTATCAGAATGAAAGGGAATCTGTCAAGATACTCTTCAGAGCTTGTCAGTAATGCTCTTAATTAGCTATAGCAATCACTGTTGAACAAAATGAGGTGGTTCTTTACTAGTTTCTGAGTAAGACACTTCCAATTTCCAATATGCCATTTAAAAATCAGTCTAGTGATGCACTATTTTGCACAGAATTTCAAAGCTTATAAGAAAAGGATCAAATCTACTCTGTAAGACTTGAGAAGCCACATAATACAGCCATTCTATATAATGTAGTTCCTACTCGGTAAGTATCTTGTTTCAGGTGTCCTTTATTCATACGTTAAATTTTATAGGCTTCATTTACTAATGTGAAAGTCCTGATGAGATTCAGCAAAGGAAATGGGAAGGTGGCAGGCTATAAAGCATTTCAGCTTTAGCTGCTGGTAGACACTTAGTGAAACATTACTGAGTGATCAGGTTTATGTATCAGATATATTCTAACATTTTACGTCATTCACATCATTCTGGCATCAAGATTAGATTGGGAAATGGATTCTGTACTCTATTGCTGGGCATACGAACAAACAATGGAAATGCCAAAGTGACGAATGTCCTCCAATTCATTTTACATACTTTAATTTGCAGAGAAATGCAGAAGCCCACACTGGAAATTCCTGCAGGATTAGCTTAAGGAGGGTTGAACAGGATGATTCAGACCCTTCTAAATATTTAGCAACTCAAATATTCTCTCATTATTTTTAATGATATATCAGAACTTCTACTTTAAAAAGGCTGGAAACTTAGTAGCTGAGAGAAATCATTTGTGTATGACTGTCTCCCTTTTACACGCAAAACCTTTCAGCTGAACAGCTTATCGCTACATGTTATTCTACTTAAAATACATTAAAAAAGGAAGGAATGGTGAGGTCCCACCTAACAAGGGCAAAAGACAAAGGTCAATGAAGGCTTGCTCACTTAGGCCAAAGATGAGCCAGAGCTTCCCTCTGTTTTGATTTGCAAAAGCAGATTTACATTTCTTGCATCTTTAGTGTGAAATACAAATTATAATTGTATATTAACCACAAAATTCCTACGGTCTTCATCAAGGCCAGTTTTTATTTCTGTCTGATTTTGGTTTTGACCATGTATTTACAGCAAACATGTAAGATGTTACTGATGGAATTCTGATACAAACATATGTTCCTTCACCTGAGTACTCAAAGGAAAATGAATGGGATTGCTTATGTGGGTAGGTGTTCATCACTTTGAGTATGGATTGCAAAAGCAAAGTCCAAATAAGGAACACAAACCAGACTCAAATACTACTGGGGTGATTGAAAGCAATTCTTAATTTTGAATTTCTTGGAGAACGGCCAGACTGTAATTAGATTTTCTGAACATAATTTCCTCAGGGATTTCAATAACTGCAATACAAAAAGCTAATGCAGGTTTCCATACGAAAATTTTATTTGGCCTTATTTGCTTAATACTATATAAACTGACTGTGTGTAAAATTTGTACTATCCAAATTGCCTAGAGCAAAAACTACAACACTAAATTTCAGCTAGCTGAAAATTCAGTCTGCAATCCTTTTCTTGTCCTAAGCAAATATAAACTCTCAAATGCAAAATTTAAGTAAATGTCATGTATTAATGTTATCTGTTACCTTGGGCTGTATAAAAAAAGACGTGCTTTGTTTGTCAACATTTAGTATCCTGTGAAACAGTGCTAAATCTTATGCCAGGTAGTAACCATAGACAATGAGTTGAGGATACATACAGTTTGAGTTTTTTTCATGCTTACATGGCTCTTATATTTTTCTCCTTCCTAGCAATGATTTCAGTTCACAAGGCTACTTCTGACTTGCAATTTTTGTGTTTTTGTAAATCCTGATGTAGAGAAGAGCATAACATAGCAATGAATGTTTATTTTATGTTCAGTTTGAATACTTTATAGACCTGTCATTAATGAAAATGTACAATTCATTTAAGTCTTACTCATGTATGCACAAAATGGTGTATACTTTTTTTTCTGTTACTTAAACTATTTATGATTAAAAATCCCTAAGGATTTTTATTTTTTTTTATTTCTTAACTGCAATTAAAGGCAAGATATGGATTATGGATTATTGATTTGTACACCTCAGAAAGAGGCACTGTGATTTGTAAAGCCATGGGTATCAGCTAGGATTTTAAGTGAAATCACTTCAACACAGAAGTTTAGATTGGTATTTAACCTGATGCCTTAAAAACTTTTTGCTGTTTTCTGACATGGCAATTCCCCTTTTCTTTTTATTATGCAGCACTGGGGCTTGCCAGATGACCGATGTCCCATTGGACAGAGAGGAGAGGCAATGCACAGCTCTGAAAGGTCACTGCATGAGCTAATGAGGCCCCACACAACAACCTCTACAGCAGCTGCAGATCATGGATGGAAACTGTCAGACCGGCAGCACTATCTGCAAAATTTGAAGTGAATACTTGTAGTGATGTGCTGCTACCCACCAAGTTACTCCTATTGACAATATTAATTAGGCAATTAAACTACTACTTCTATCTTGGCAGTGAGAGCAAAAACTGAAAGAGTGCAAGGAAGACACAAATGGAAGAAAAGCTACATAAAAAGCTGTATAAAAAGAGAAACCAGCCCACCTCATTTTAGGATATTTTGTGCAACCTGTGTTCCTTTACTGCTATTGCTCTGTGTTTTAATCTTTTCAGGTCTATACATATAAGCATTTTCATGGACAGATGGAGGATGATAAACCCAATAGCCATCTATTGAATTGCCTTTTCCCATGTGAAATGTAGTCTTTAAAAAAAGAAAAAAGCGAACAACAAAAGCCCCCACCTTCTTACTCTACAGCATATTCATTATCAGATCAACTCACACTACTAATTAAGTTAAATTTGACTGCTAAATAACTCCCAAAGAGCCAATTTATCTAAGGTAGTATGAGCACGTATTCATTTCTCCTTATACATCACCAGCTGTTATTAATTCAATTCGAGTCACTTCAGACTGCAAGTTTGAAATAATTGCCACTATGGAAACACTTTTACAGTATACTTAAGAGGGAGTTAGGGTGTTACTTTACTGATATTGATAGTAATCTGAATATAGGTAGATAGAGACCACTTTAGTTATTTCATTTTAGGGTTTGTGGGATATTCAAAAAAATGTGTAGAATTTTCAAGTTTGTTTATTGAACATGAAAAGTTTTGTCATAAATACAGATTAAGTTTGACAAATAATCTGAAAGAGGGTGTATTTAGATTAGATATTATGAAGAAGTTCTTTCAGTGAAGGTGGTGAGGGACTGGAACAGGTTGCCCAGAGAAGTTGTGGCTGCCTCATACCTGGAAGTGTTCAAGGCCAGGTTGGATGGGTCTTTGAGCAACCTGGTCTAGTGGAAGGTGTCCCTGCCTATGGCAGGGGGGTTGGAATTAGATGGTCTTTAAGGTCCCTTCCCAACCCAAACTATTTTATGATTCTATGATTATGTGATTATTCCCTAAAGAAAACATATCCTTTCTGAAGGTGTAATTTACCTTTTCAAGCTCACAGTGGTAGCAAGTGATTTTTCCATCTGCAACAGCTCCTCTCAGCTGGCTGCTGTACTAATGTGAGGGTTGAAGGTTGCTTGCAACCTGCTCCCTCACTACTCACCTTCCACCCACATCTATGAAACATCTGTGGGCTGATGCTTTGACAACTGGTAGATACCTGCTGTGTAGACTATCTGTATGAACAGGTATTAGGAGAAAAAGGTGTACTTTGTGCTCCCTTCAGATTCTGTGTAAACACATTGCATTTAATTAGTCATTACAGCAGCAATGTTCAAAGAGATTTTCATTACAGATAATGAATAACCTTGCTTGTAAAAGGTTTGCAACCACAGGGAGACAAAATTGTCCTCTGGATGCATTTCTTAGCCCACTGATAAAACTGAACTAGTCTCTCCTGAAATCAACAACTTTTCTCAAGTTTCAGTCATCATAGTACATGTAAGAAAAATTAAAATCTCATGTTCTGAAATATTTATTAGTCTCATTAATAAAATTTGTACACTTCCAAAAAGTAAAATTTTTGCATTTTAATAATGCACTTCCAATATGTTGCACTCCGCAAAGCTAGTTGGTATAGATAATAAACTATTACTTCGTTTATCAAGTTTTGGTTTCCTTTATTGCAAAGGCCATATATATGAAACAAAAGATTGCAAAAATGAACGTTCCATATATTTAACTTACTTCCTGTATATCATAACGCACTTACTATCTTTCTGCCAAAGGCAAGACCTATCAAGATCATAAGGAGAGGAACTCTTAACATCTCTACAAATAAACTTCTTTTTCTTTCTTATTGTGTTCATGAAGAAATACCAGTCATATGATGAATAGTTTTAAGGTGATCTGAAGCACAACTTTTTTCACCAACAACTTCCGGAAGGTTATTTTCTTTTTTCAATTACTGGTATTTAACTGTAAGACTATAACCATGATTAACTTTATTATATGGGGGATGATGGGAAAAAAATATTGTACCCTTTAATCAGTCACCCACTGAATTCACAGCTCACCTGCTGATTTTAATTTATGTGATAATTTACAAAACAAAACACTTTGTGTCTTTCATTTAGATACTTCATTTTGCTTATTTTAATGAAAATAGGTAGTCTGTTTTCCTGCATTGAGTACTCTTGTTTGTGAGCAGTTTCTAACTTCCTATCTACATGTAAATTGCTTATGCAAACATTATTAAAAGTGAAGTGAAATGAAATCCTTAAGCCCCTTTCAAGTAATACAAAGGAATAAGTTTATGATAGGTTGTTATTTTTTAAAAGTGAACATAATACTATTAACTAAGGTCTACGTTTTAAATGTAGCAATGATTTCAGTTTCCTAAAAGGTACAAATCCCTTTCAGCTTAGCCCCAGTGAATCACCACCATTGTCATCAAATTATATTGATTATAGCATTTAAAGTCTTAAGCAAACATCTTAGAATCTAAACATACGAAAGAGAACTGGAAGCACAAAAGGATGGTATGTATACAGAAGACCTGCAAGTTAGTCAAATCAACAGTCCTTACATATCAATCCCAAGCAAATTCACCAAGAATAGCTCTTATTCCTGGAATTATTTCATTTAATCTTGCAAGCCATAGCCACTTTATGTGGATTTAATTGGGCACCCTGAGGTTGCCCAAATACATACACAATCTTATTGGAAGAAAATACTAAAACAACCTGACATTCATTAGCTACTGAGAAGCTACATTGAGCCAAATTGTCTACCCAGCTTTATGTGGTGATTCTGGGAATAATTTTCACCATTACTTTACAAATGGACTAAAAGAAACCAGTTTTATGTAAATTTGGGAATCCTGCTGAGGTTCCTGACAATTGGTAAAATGAAATGGAGACAAAATAACCAATGCAAATAAAAAACAATTTGCATGAATTCTGGTCAAATGGAAAGAAGCTAATGGACATGGCATTTACATATAAGGAACTTGCCTTGTAAACTGTAGATTTCTCCAACGCTGTTCTGCCGGGTGATATGATGCCAATATGCACTACGAGGAAGTGAGATCGACTTGGATAATGTCATTGGTTCAGATAGACTGGTCTGGAGCTAAAAACCAAAGCAAACATAAATGGAAGATCACACATAACCATAGTTGACAGAAAATCTCAAAACTGTAAATTGAACCAATGTTGTTATGAAGATAGTATTTCCTGAATTTCCATTGGTTTTATACTGTTATTTAAGCTGTGTTATAAGCATCAGCACTGTGAATGCTCAGGAAAAGGCTGCAAAAGTGTATTTGGGTACATAGGCTCATTAGCACAGGCTAATATTAGGGCATAGGAATATGTTCCTATTTATCTACAGCTGTTCTTGTTGCTTTCAGGATTTTCTTATTTTCTTTATGATAAAGACAGATTAACATATCCCTGAAATCTTAAATCCCTCTACAATCACATTTCTTTTTTGTCATTTAACCCGCATATTGGATTGAATACCCAGAAAGATTCTAAGAGAGAATCTGAGACAACCAGCAGAGAATTAGCAATGAGGAGCCATTAATCCCCTAATCCTCCATTAAAGTGGAGGCATCTCATCATCAGTAGCAGGCTATAGCCTCAAGAGCAAATTTTTGAAAAGTCCAGCGGACTTTTCACAGCAGACTTTGTGTAACTGAAACTGTGAATTGCATGATAAGTGTCCATTTGTACACGAGCTATGGCACAGAAACCTGACAAGAGGAATGTAAATTTATTAAAGAGAGTTCTGTCTCCAGTGGACTATAGATGAGAGTGAAAGACTAGACTAAGCTCTAAAAAAAAAAAGAAGGATGGAGGACTGTGCATCCTGACAACCTCTTTGGATATACCTGTATAACTTATGTTTTTTATGTCTAGAAGGAAAGAGAATGTATCTGCAAATTTTTTGTATTACTGGCATTACAGAACATAAAATGCATAAAAATAGTGGGATCTAACAAATCGCAATGATGCTGTGGGGCATAATTTCTTCAGGGGATGTCTGGAAGAATCAACACTGAAGGATTAGTTATGTCTGCAGATTTAGAGTGGAAAACCTCTTAAGTTCAGAAAAAGCACCAGTATGGTGAGGGTGATATTCTGAAAGGGTGTGCCTAAAAAAACACATTTTCAGAGCCCAGCTATAGAGTAGAAGGTATTCAAAGTCTGGATCCTTTACCTCAGACTAATGGTTGAGTCTTAGGGATTCCTCATTCAGGATCATGATGCCATATTAAAAAAAGACATCTTTATGTGTACAAACACATGTTATTCCGTAATAAAAATCTCCCAACTTTTAGAGACTGTATCAACCCAAAGAGCTATATTTCATTTTTGAGTATTAACACCCATTGATGTGTGGCAGATATTTTGCTTCAGATCAATCTGCTGTAATACTTGCATTGTTGTTTTCTTAAGAATTGTAATCGAAATTACTTCCTGTCTACAGTTAATGTCTCTTCTACACATTTCTAGACAAATATTCCATTTCATTTTCAGCAGTGCAGATCATCACTGGAAGCTATTCCATATGAAGTGAAGAGCTTGCAGAAACTTTTCCTCCATTAAAAAAGTTCCAAATACTAATCACAGGAATTCTATTTTTAGGGAGACTTGAGAATTTAAAGTTTATTGATGCAGAGAATTTCCTTTAGCGTGGAAATCAGGGTAATAAAAAATCTTCTAAGTTATCTTACCGTGTTAGTATATCAAAGGTAACAAGGGTAACTTTGTTGAGTAAGACAAATAAATAAAATCATGTAACTTAAATACACAGATGACTTACTAATAATTTATTCATCCAAAAGGTAAATTATAGTTTTGAGGCAAGAGGCAATATTTTCTATTAGCATGCATTCTGAAAAAAAAATAATTCTAGTAAAGGGAACCACTGTGTCTGTGATTAGTTATATCAAAGCTAAATCCATGGACTGAACTGGTGGTTAAAGTTATATCATTATTCCTGGTCTGAGAGGATCAGTTCCTGCCTGTTTTGATCTGGGAAATAATTTGAGGCAATTCTCCCTCTCTACTCTGCTCTGGTGAGACCCCCATCTGGAGTACTGCATCCAGATCTGGAGTCCTCTGTACAGGAAGGACATGTACCTGTTGGAATGTTTCCAGAGGAAGGCCACAAAAATGATCAGAGGGCTGGAACACCTTTGCTATGAAGACAGGCTGAGGGAGCTGGAGTTTAGCATGGAGAAGAGAAGGCTCAGGGAAGATCTTATTGCAGCTTTCCAGAACCTAAAGCGGGCTTATAAGAAACTTGAGGGCAAGCTTTTTAGCAGGGCCTGTAGCAATAGGATGAGGGGTAATGATTTTAAACTAAAACTAGATTCAGACTAGGTATAAGGAAGAAATTTTTTACAATGACTGGTGAAACAGTAGAACAGGTTGTCCAGAGAAGTTGTAGACACCCCATCCCTGGAAACATTCAAGGTCAAGATGGATGGGGCAACCTGTCCCTGCCCGTGGTGGGGGGGTTGGACTAAATGACCTTTAAAGCCCCCTTCTAACCCAAACCATTCTATGATTTCAGTGAGGGGTTTTTTGCAGTTTTGCATCTATGAACTGACCTTAATCTTTAGATATAGAAATATAGAAAAAAGTAAAAAGCGTTATGCCCAACTAAACACACATATATACATGTTAATATACATAATATATTAACATAGCATTAAATAAAACATGCATCTAGAATGATTTTGCTACAAATATTTCTCTAATCTGCTTAGACTTCAGGAAATGAAAAACATAATCCAGACTTTTTTCCCCAGTTTAAGAGGAAGAAAATTCATGATGTAATTAGAACTTGGGTAAAAAGAAAAGTAGAAATGCATATATCAAAACCACATCAACTCAAGGATTTTTTTTTTTTGTGTGTGAATAAAAAAATCCATAACTGAAATATTTTTGTTATCTGACATGATACATCTAGTAGTTAGGTTTCCTCCAGTTTCCTCCAGACTCTTCCTTTGATAAGATAACTTTCACACAATGAACATTACATTTTTTTCCTGTATCCAAATCCAAAATAACAAAAATATTAAGTCATATGAAGCTTTTGCATTGTTAGTAACAACTTCTTAAGGACTATTTGATTAAAATAATAAATCTATTAATGTGCTACTACTGTAAGTCGTTCCCCATATTTTTCATTATTGTTCTTTCATGAGACAAGGCTAAATTTTCTTTTAATTCCCATAGGCCATCTCCATTGACTTAAATAGATTTCTCACTCTGATATCAATAATGAATACGATTCCAAGAATGAAGCCTGTTAAATGTATTAGGGTTCTGAGCTTTGATCTGCTTAGCATATTATTCTCTCATCTTCTTTTTGCATTAAAAAAGTCAAAATGCTGAAGGTGAGAGAAAATACATTTGGCCTGGGAGAAGAACTGAACAATATACAGTTCATTCAATTTTTTAGCCTGCAATGAAGACAGGTTTTTTACAGATATGTTCTGAAAATAGTTTAGTTTATTATGGATAAAACCCCCAAAACCACAAAAACCAGCCCATTTCACATTCTTATTAGAGTTCTGAAACATAGCAAGAGAACTAGGTCACATAAGACTAATGAGAATTGCAGCATGGAAATATGAATTAAATATCACTATTCAGATTTTTAATTTCTTTATAATTCAAAATAAGGTTTGTTATGCCTTGAAGAGGAAGAGGTGTTAAAAAACATATTTAATTTCTCAAGTGTCCATTAGCTGACAGTAGAATAGCACAGACTCTTTTCATTGGTGTATCCACAGTGAAAAATCACTAGAGTTAAAGAATCACACAACTTAAGAGGGTAGCATCAGCTGAGATACCAGCTCAGCTACCAGCTCAGTTGGAGAACAAGCAGGATGGAAGAAGTTTGTTTGTTTGTGTGCTTGTTTTAATGAGTTTTCAGTAATGACCAGGAGAAAAGTGTTGTTTGCCTTTTTTGTAAAAGCAGATGCTGTTGTCCCATGTTTGACTTTTGTGCTATGACACATAGATCTGTTCTACAAAAAGCTGTTCCCATCCAGTACTTTGAAGCTGATTATTTCTTCTTTAGCACAGTGTTTTGCCCATGTTTCTGTTGAAGTTGATTCTGCCATTCCAAACATTTTTTTCCAACTTGTCATTTTGAATTCTGTCTCTTCATTTACCTACTTCCATGTTGTTTTACAACTGTAAGATCTGGAAGTCTAATAATTAGATTGTGCCTTGATTCAGTACTTCTATGAAGACATTGAAAACCGGATCCAGGATATATCCCTATACAAGTCCAATGAGAATGTTCTTCTTTTTGGTGATGTGTTACTAATAATTACTTTTTGGTTATAATTTCCCCATAACCTTTGTTCATAATCACTTAGCTTGCTTAGAAAATAGTCATGTGTTATTTGGACTCTGTTCACTACTTTAAAGTGCCTATTGTTAACATAAACAGATACAGGTATCAACATACTATTTATTTGCTAAGCATTGCGTATGTTTATTTTTACATTTTTATCCAGCTTGCTGTTCCTGACAGAACAATATTGGCAAAAACCCCACCAATATATGACCTCACAAGTCTTCTGAAAAGATTTGTAAGAAAGCTAGCTGTGAAAGTCATTCCTGTGATTTCAGCCTTTGTATTTCTAGCATTAAGGTTTTCAGCATCTATTCTAACCTTGTTATGACCTTTTAGAGAGGTTTTTAGTCAATTATGGAGGAAAAGAGCTCAAAATAATAACACCACTTTTCAGTGCCAAGGTAGATGATGATTATTCTTTGGCAGTGAAATATTATTATTTATGAATAATAAAGCAATGGTGAAAGAAAAGTGTTCTGAAGGGAGATTCAATGGGACTGGTTTTTAGAATCACAGAATCGTAAGGGTTGGAAAGGACCTTAAGATCATCTAGTTCCAACCCCCCTGCCATGGGCAGGGACACCTTGCCCTAAACCATGTGGCTCAAGGCTCTGTCCAACCTGGCCTTGAACACCGCCAGGGATGGAGCATCCACAACCTCCCTGGGCAACCCATTCCAGTGCTTCACCACCCTCACTGGAAAGAACTTCTTCCTTATATCTAGTCTAAACTTCCCCTGTTTAAGTTTGAACCCATTACCCCTTGTCCTACCACTAGAGTCCCTAAGGAAGAGTCCCTCCCCAGCATCCTTGTAGACCCCCTTCAGATACTGGAAGGCTGCTATGAGGTCTCCACACAGCCTTCTCTTCTCCAGGCTGAACAGCCCCAACTCTCTCAGCCTGTCTTCATACGGGAGGTGCTCCAGCCCTCTTATCATCCTCGTGGCCCTCCTCTGGACTCGCTCCAACAGCTCCATGTCCTTCTTATTTTGAGGACACCAGAACTGTACACAGTACTCCAAGGGAGGTCTCACGAGAGCAGAGTAGAAGGGCACGATCACCTCCTTCGACCTGCTGGTCATGCTTCTTTTGATGCAGCCCAGGATACGGTTGGCTTTCTGGGCTGCAAGCGCACACTGCCGGCTCATGTTACGCTTCTCGTCAACCAACACCCCCAAGTCCTTTTCTGCAGGGCTGCTCTGAATCTCTTCTCTGCCCAACCTGTAGCAGTGCCTGGGATTGCCCCAACCCAGGTGTAGGACCTTAAACTTGTCTTGGTTAAACTTCAGAAGGTTGGCATCAGCCCACCTCACAAGCGTGTCAAGGTCCCTTTGGATGGCATCCCTTCCCTCCAGCGTATCAACCGAACCACACAGCTTGGTGTGATCGGCAAACTTGCTGAGGGCGCACTCAATCCCACTGTCCATGTCACCGACAAAGATGTTGAACAGGACCGGTCCCAACACCGATCCCTGAGGGACACCACTCGTTACAGGTTTCCAATCGGACATTGAGCCATTTACCACAACTCTTTGCGTGCGGCCATCGAGCCAGTTTTTTATCCACTGAGTGGTCCATCTATCAAATTGATGTCTCTCCAATTTAGAGGCAAGGATGTCGTGCGGGACAGTGTCGAACGCTTTGCACAAGTCCAGGTAGATGACGTCAACTGCTCTGCCGCTGTCCATCAGTTCCGTGGCTCCATCATAGAAGGCCACCAAATTGGTCAGGCAGGATTTCCCCTTGGTGAAGCCATGTTGGCTGTCACCAACCACCTCGTTGTTTTTCATGTGCCTTAGCATGTTTTCCAGGAGAAACTGTTCCAAGATTTTGCCAGGCACAGAGGTGAGGCTGACTGGTCTGTAGTTCCCCGGGTCTTCCACCTTCCCCTTCTTGAAAATGGGGGTTATATTACCCTTCTTCCAGTCATCGGGAACTTCACCTGACTGCCAGGATTTTTCGAATATGATGGACAGTGGCTTAGCAACTTTATTCGCCAGCTCCTTCAGGACCCGTGGATGGATTTCATCAGGTCCCATGGACTTGTGCACGTTCAGGTTCTTAAGATGGTCTCGAACCTGATCCTCTCCTACAGTGGGTCTAAGGTCTTCATTCTCACAGTCCCTGCATTTGCTTTCCAAGACTTGGGTTGTGTGGTCAGAGCATTTGCTGGTGAAGACTGAGGCAAAGAAGTCATTAAGAACCTCAGCCTTCTCCAAATCCATGGTAGCCAGTTCTCCTGATAGCTTCTGGAGAGGGCCTACCTTGTCCCTAGTCTGTCTTTTATTTGCTACGTATCTATAGAATCCCTTCCTGTTATCTTTTACATCCCTTGCCAAACTTAATTCTAACTGGGCCTTAGCTTTCCTAACCTGGTCCCTAGCTTCTCGGGCAATGCTCCTATATTCTTCCCAGGCCGCCTGTCCTCGCTTCCACCTTCTATAAGCTGCTTTTTTCCCCTCTAAGTTTCCTCAGCAGCTCCTTGTCCATCCATGGAGGTCTCCTGGCCCTCCTGCTGCACTTTCTTCTAGTCGGGATGCAACACTCTTGAGCACGTAGCAGGTGATCCTTGAATACCGACCAGCAGTCTTGGGCCCCCCTGCCCTCTAGGACTGTATCCCATGAAACCTTACTAAGGAGGTTCCTGAAGAGGCCAAAGTCTGCTTTCTTGAAGTCCAGGGCAGTGAGCTTGCTGCACGCTCTTCTCACCGTCCTGAGGATCTCAAACTCAACCATCTCGTGATCACTACAGCCAAGGCTGCCCTGGAGCGTTACATTTCCAACCAGTCCCTCCCTGTTGGTGAGCACAAGGTCCAGCATGGCACCTCTCCTCGTCGGCTCCTCCACTGCTTGAAACAGGAAGTTGTCTTCCACACAATCGAGGAACCTCCTGGATTGCTTGTGCCGGGCCGTACCGTCCCTCCAACAGATGTCAGGATAGTTGAAGTCCCCCATGAGGACAAGGGCCTGCGAGCGTGAGGCTGCTCCTATCTGTCTGTAGAGCGCTTCATCCACAGAGTCCTCTTGATCAGGCGGCCTGTAACAGATCCCCACCGTAATGTCCCCTCTTGCTGTTTTCCCTTTGATCCTGACCCACAAACACTCTGTTAACTCATCACCCGTCCCCAGACAGAGTTCCATACTCTCTAGCCTATCACTGACATAGATAGCAACACCCCCTCCCCGTCTGCCTGGCCTGTCTTTTCTAAACAGCCTGTAACCTTCCATTCCGACATTCCAGTCATAGGAGCCATCCCACCATGTTTCTGTGATACCAATGACATCATATTCCCGTAGCCTTGCACACATCTCTAATTCCTCTTGTTTGTTCCCCATACTACGGGTGTTTGTATAGAGGCACCTTAGCCGAGCTCCAAATGAAGCTGACTCAATGGCTGGGGAAGCTGGAACATCTCTACATTGCTCCAAGCACTTATTACACGTGCTGGCAACTGACCAGGAATGTTGGGATGGATCAATGCTCCCCTCCCCCAACACATCTAGTTTAAAGCTTTCCTGACCAGCCTGGCAAGCCTCCTACCAAAACAGCTCTTCCCCTTCTTTGTCAGACCAGCTCCACCAGCCTCCAGTAGATCTGGCCTCCCAAATGGAGCCCCATGTTCTAAATAGCCAAACCCCTGACTATGGCACCAGCATTCTAACCATTTATTAACCTGCCAGACATGCCTAGCTTTTTTAAGGTCCTCCCCTTTGTCCTGGAGAACCGATGAAAAAACTATCTGAGCTCCAGAGCCCCTAACCACCTCTCCCAGGGCTCTGTAGTCATTCTTAATGTTTTCCAGGCTACTGCTATCTATATCTCTAGCACCCACATGGACCACTAGGAGGGGGTAATAGTCAGCAGGACTTACTAGAGCAGGCAGCCTCTCAGCAACATCCGTGATCCGAGCCCCCGGCAGGCAACACACCTCCCTCGAGACTGCATCAGGCCGGCAGATGAGTGCCTCTGTGCCTTTCAAAGTAGAGTCCCCTACTACTATGACCCTCCTCTTTTTCCTGGAGGCACCAGTAGCGATCCTCTTTACTGGTGCATCAGCAGGGTGCTCATTAGGTGTGGTGGGTGCTTTCTCATTAGCCCCCTGCAGAACCGCGAAGCGGTTCTGGGTGGGGACATCAGATTTAGGAGGAAGCCCCTTGTCGTTAATTGTCCTCTTCCTCCTTTTTTTGTTCTTTTTTCTCGTGACTAATTCCCAGCTTCCTGGGTTGCTGCCCTCCTTCTTTCCTATATGAGCAGTGCTAGAAGTTTGCAGCCCCCGCGCAGTTTGGGCCTGGAGCAAGCAGCCCAGCTTCCTCTCAGCTTCCCTGGCATCTTTTAGCTCTCCAACAGCCTCCCGCAGCTCAGCCACCTGCTGCAGGAGGACCTCCACCAGGGCACAGCGAGCGCAGCCCTGTCCATGGTGCACCCCCGCTTCACGAGACCAGTCGAGGCACTTTCTACACTCCGAGGTCTGCGCCGCAGCCTCCCCTCTCATCGGCTCTGTCTGGGTGCCTACGCTGGCCACCGCCGGGGCAGAGCTCCCAGAGCGGGCCCTGGTCCTGAGGCGAGTGCTCACCATCCCGCTCGCTGCCCGCTCGCCCTGCCTGCGCAAACTGCCGCGCAAACTGCCGCGCCACACCCTGCCTGACGTGCCACGCCCTGTTCGCGCTCCCTGGGATGGGTTTTACCCACTGAGGGCTGGTGCCGTCACTCCTGGCGCCGCCCCCTGTGAGTCAGCTGCTCGCATCAGCTGAGCTGCCGGCTCCTGGGCAAGTCCTGTCGAGGACTTGAGGCTCCCTCGGTCGCTCTTGCCGCTCCGAACTGAGGCTCCGGGACGCTGTGCTTCCCCCCGCTCCGGTGTTAAAGGCGTCCTCTCTGGAGATATTCACCTCGGCAATTTTGGTTGGGTTTTTTTTTTCCTCCTTTCCTAATCTCCTCAACCACACTCTAAAGAGAGGATTGTGGCATTTTTCTCCTTTCCTTTTCTGGTTGAAATGTGTTTGGTTTCTTTTCTTTTTTTTCTTTTTTTTTTTTTCCCCCCTCCTTTTCTTTCCTCTAAAAGAAGCTCATAATAGATCATTTTGTTGTTTGACAGAATGGATTAATGTTGGAGAAAATTAGCTGGATTTTACAGTGCATTGGGATTATGTTTGTTGAATGTCTGTAAAACATGCATCTTCACCTATATTTTGTCACAAAATTGTGGTTTTGTTTAATTTATGAAAGAGGTTTCCTGTCTGTGGAACCTATACCAACTACTGTGAGGGGAGAAGGTCAGGTTCTTAGATCTTTACAAGGTTTGAGCCACTGTAATATACATAGGCAATATATCAAATATTTTATCAATTTTTCATTGCATAGAACTGTTCACTAATATAATGGGAGATGATGCCAACAGAAACAGAAGTGAGACTATTTCAAACCTGACTATACAGTAGGTCTTAGTGGAAACAAACACAACTAAACCGTAGGAGTCTCTAAGACGCAGGAGAAATTGCTAGGAGGTTGAGTTAACTTCTTCCATAAATACATATAAATGTGTGTATATATATGATAAAGCATCCAGTATTGCACAGACATTATTTGCAGATATTGATTGTCCTTTCTGGTACTATGAGCTTTTATGAAAGAGAGGTGATTGATAGATGACATGAAGGAAAAGATTTCACATATATACATTTGCTCCTCTGAAAATCAACAGCATTTAGGGATAAGACTGTGTGGAATTATAACATTTCTCTCAGCAGCATCATCTAGGGAAAGTCTTCAGGATTTAGAAGTGAAAAAATAGGATTTTTGAAGGTGCATAATACTGATAAAATTGTTTAAAGGTATAGCAATTTCCAGGTGGCAAATGGGTAGGATCAGAGCAAAAACCACCTAAAATTGAAAAACAAAATCCAAAGTAACACTGCATTCCTACACATTTTAATAAAGTAAAAAATGGAAATGAATCAGTTGTAGAAGAGTTCATTGTGTTGACTTATGAATGCTTAAACTGAAGGCAGATGGTATAGAATGCACTGGCAGAGATCAGCTTAAACTCTACGGTATTAGCTTAACCTTCAAAGATATGTTCTAGGGTTCACTTGTCTCTAGTAGTTCATTACTGAAATGTTCATTTACAGCTTTGTCTCATTTCAAAAACAAGCAGTGAATTATGTGCATCATTATGAGTGTCTGCTAGTAGGTGATATAAAATACAAGTCAATGATGTGAGGGCTAAGGGGAGTTCACTGAATTAAGGAGTTAATCGTAGCCAGTAGAGTACAGGAGATGTTATTTGGTTTGCCAAAACAGCACTGTGGCTGGGAGGGGCCCTAAGGATAGGAAGATAGCCAATGATACCATTATCTTCAAGAAGGGCAAGAAGGAGGACCCAGCCTTGCCTCAGTCCTTAGGAAGATGATGGAGCAGCTAATCCTGAGAATAATTTCCAGGCACATGAAGGATAAGAAGGTCATCAGGATTAGTCAGCACGGATTCACCAAAATGAAGATATGCTTGATCAATCCGATACTCTTCAATGATGACTGACTTGGTATATAAAGGGAGAGCAGTGGATATTGTCTACTATGACTTCAGGAAGGCTTTTGACACTATTTCCCCTATGATCTTCAGGAGTGTTTCCTGGGGAGTTCAACATGAGATTTATGGTATTCCAGAAGGTTCTCTTTCCTGAGGTTTGTCAAGCCAAAGTTAAAAATAGTGAGGCTTGCCATCAGTGATGACTTACAAAGTCTTGTCCTCCTTCCTGTTTTATTCTCTCCTTGCTCTGCTAGGTATTCCTTTCTCTGAAAAAGCTGCTTGCGTCTGATCTCAACCTGATATGTTTTCGAGAAGATTTCAAAGTATGCCAGTTTTTTCACAGTATTGCTTGCCAAAAGAAAAAGGCATTTGGGACACTTGAAGTCCTCAGTATTTTACTTGACAGTACTGGAAGGACAGCATTTCCGACTTCATAGAAGTTGCTTTGGCCAGTTTTAGAGGTGGTATGGTAAAATTCATGGCATGAAAAATATCCCTCAGCAGAGAACAGACTTGAAAACCTCTCTCAAGCATGTGGCAAGGAAGGTGAAAAAAGGATGAACTCAGAATTATCCCAGTTGGGAAACCTTACCTGAGTAAGTTTGGGGCTGCAAAACTGGAATTCTAAGGATTACGTAAGTATTTTGACAAAGAGTTATAGAATATGTATTAAGAGTGTTCACTGCATAGTTATTGGAGTTTCATTCTTTCTGATAAACCAAATATCTTGGACCTCACCGGTTTTCTTATGAAGCTTTTCTTCTATTGTCTAAAACAGATCAGTAGTTTCCAATTACACACATTTGTGGAAATCACATTTCTTTTCACTATTTCATTTCAGTACATAGAAATTGCTGGTACCAATGAACTTTAAGAAAATGACAGGAAGACAATTTTCTGAATACTTGCTGAAACAATAATCATCAATAACCTTTCATGAATATTCCTTATTAAGCTTATCAGTGCGTGACTCTAATATTCAGTAAAACACATAGTCTTGCTGACCTCTACTTTCTGACATTTTCAGATGTTAGTTTTATATGTCATACAAAGACATTCCAATTAAAAAGAAAAAAACAGCAAACCCAGAATACATAAAAATTACTATCATGTAATAAAGTCCTCTTAGATGACTCTTCAATACCTTCCAAAATAACACATTTTGTTCCTTTTAACTATTTAGTTTTAAACATTATAAACGCATCTTGAATCATACATTGTTATACATGTGCAAAGCACATGAATGTACATGAATATAAATTATTAAGTTTTAGCTTTGAAATATACTACATTTTTGTAGGTGGGGCTAAAAAAAAAATGCCTGTGCACATGAACACACAAGTAAACATATTAGTTTAAAGTAATTTATTCATATTTCATTTAATATTTATTTTAGTAGCTCCATTACATTTGTGGGATTTTCACAGACTTAAAATCAACTGAGCAGCTGGTATACAAAAATAAACGGCTATTTTTTTCCACTGTATGTGCTCACACACATAGTGATCACATCATGATCATGTATATAGACAGATACAGCCAGAGAATTCTTGACATTGCTCAGTTTTAAAATTGCAATAAGCAATCATTCAAAAGCAGTGTATACAATTCTAAATAAATATACATAATGTATATTTGGAATTTTTTCTTTTTTTTCTTTGTGGTCCAGAAACAACTTAAAATGAGAGACAAGACTGTCTAAATCACAGTCCAAATTTCTGCATATAAATGAAACTAGTGAATTTTTGCTTCCTTACTGATGCTAGTTTACTAATGTAGCAAAAATAGCTGCAAATCAGGAACCCAGTTTGGAAAGGGAGAAACAGAGAAGTGTTTGTAAATTGCTGTACCTTGCATCAGCTTAATAAATCCTACAACTGGCAACCTTTCTCCTTTAATTTCATTTTCAGACAATAACTCAGGTGTTTTGTTGTTTTGTTTTGTTTTTTTTCCACTGGCAAAAGTTGTTTGGTGTAGTAGAGGTTGTAGATGCATGACCACATGCTGTATAACTCAAGCCTTTTGAAATACATGGTTGCCATTTAACAGACCAATCATTTGCCCTGGTGCTGGTAAGTTCCAGCTTCACGAAACAAAGGAAATAGAGTTATACCTGTTGCCATGGAAATCTGCAACTCCATCATTTTTTTTCTTCATGTAATATAAAACGTATGTAAAGGTGATCACTGAACAGTATGTGGGAAACATTACAGAAATGCCATCATCTTACAAATGATTTTACAAAATCTCTCATCTGGTAGCAATTTCAACTTTTCCCACTGTGTTCTACAAGGAAATGATGAAGAATAATGAGGAGACCACAGTTGCTTTCATTTTATAAACAAGAACCTGTGCTGATTTGTCAATGGATTTTGAATCACAAACACATATGTATATGTAGAGATCTACATTCAACAGCCAGCCATATAATCCCATATGAATCTTGTCTGGCTGCTACTTTTACAGAAATGGATTCTGACAGACTGAATATGTGATAAGACTAGCAGCTTTTACCCTGAGACAGTCATAAGTAACAGTGATGTATGCTTCTATGATAGCGTGGAAAATCTTCATTAAGCCCTTGCTGCTGAATACTGTAGAACTGAAACATTTTTTAAAAACCTATTACTGCAGTTTAGAGAGGTCAGTACTCCAGTAATTTTTAACATCATCATCAACACGGGTAATGGGACCAAACCCATTCTTAGCAAATTTGGGGATGACATCAAACTAGGGGAGCAGTCAAACACCCAGATGGGCAGGCTTCCATTCAGAGGGACCTCAGCAAAGCAGAGGAAAGGGCTGACAGGAATCTAATGTTTACTCAGCTTGAGAAAGAGAAGGCTAAGAGAAATCTAACTTCATTTTTTTCTCTCTCTGCTTAAAGATATGTTGGAGAGAAGACTGTTACCAGAGATGCACAGTGAAAGGACAAGAGACAACAGTCACAAGCTATGGCAAGGGAAATTCAAGACAGACTTAAGGAAAACTTCTTCACAATGAGAGCAGCCAAGCACTAGAATCAGTAGCCTACATTCTTGAGGGTATTCAAAACTTGACTGTATAAGACCCTGGGTAACTTGATCTAGTTTTGATGCTACCCCTGCTTTGAACAAAAGGTTAGGTGAGCTGACCACCAGCAATCATTTCCAATGTCAATTTTTCTGATCCTATACTCAAGGGATTTGAAAATCTGAGAGCTAGTGACTTGTGCTATGCCAGTGCACAATTAACCTGACATTATTTTGCTTACTGTAGTAGCTGCACATCTTTATACAATACAGCTACTGTAGTAAGTGAAATAATGCCAAATCAACAGTACAAAGTCTGTACTTTCTGTATTACTGTCTTACATTTCTCCTGAACCAGATTCCTGTACAGCTGATAAATAAAAACTGTTAGCATGGCTGGCATCATATGGGATATCAGTAACATAAGAAAAATGACCCACAGCTGGGAGGAAAAAGGAACATAAACAACCCCTATCTGGACAGGCTTTGGTTAATACATATCAAAAGACAGCTTATACTTGGGAAAGTGCCTGTATTTCAGACATGGCTTTTTAAGATACTCAGTATCTGTTGTCTTCAGTCTAAACATAATCAGAGAGATTATTATAAACAATTTTCTTGTTAAAAAATGTAATCTTTAGAAAAAGGAACGAAAGCAGAGAAAAAAAGCAAAACTAAGACAAAGGGTGAGCTTCACCTAATTTTTGTCCTACCA